>NC_089749.1:44438238-44810738 GCF_040412425.1 Macrobrachium rosenbergii | reverse complement strand
GTCCCTGCGGCGTGTTTCCTCTCCAACTTCTCTCTGCACTTCCCCGCCCGATGTTGGAGATAGACTCAAGGACTCGGAGTCTGAAGAAGAGATTAAGGATCAGTCCTCGTCGTCGGACTACCAGATTCTCGTCAAGCTTTTGAAGGAATTGTTTCCCGACAAGTTTCTGCCGGCAGTACCTCTCTCTCCTCCTTCTCAACTGACTTCGACTAAGTCTAGGAAAGCCCCGGGATTTCTGAAGATGACTAAATCGCTTTCCACTAAGCGGGCCTTCAAGAAAGTCCTGCTAATAATGTGAAAATATGTGCCACAGAGAAATCTACAAATAGGTGAAGCCGCAGAATCAGGAACCACAAATAGGTGGGGTCCACTGTATGCTTTGTTGGGGATAAGAGATCTTACTCCCAAGACAAGTTTTGAGAGAGATCTCAATCATTGATTGCCTAAGTGACATTGGTGGAGGATACAAGTTGCACCCACTCCAGAAGCCAAAGCTCCTGAGGAGGGCCTGACTGCCTGAAGCTCCTCATCAGTATACACATCCCACCAAAGCAGAGAAATCTGGACCCTTAAATCTTAAGACCCAGCAATAGCCTTTCATTGCAAGGACTGAGAGGAGCTTGTCCACATGAAGGCAGAAGAAGTCTGTGATCCACTGAACTGAAGCTCTGACCAGAGGGGGAGACAGTCTGATACATGTTAGATAAGGATATTTGGAGGTACTGTACTGTACTGTACTGTACCCTGACATCTTTGCAGTCCTGAGAGAAATGCCTCTTGTTCAAACAAGCTGATAGATCACCTCCAGGTGTATAGCTAGAGGGCCTGTACTGAACAATGATACCTCTAACAGAGTGGCTGAGCAGACCACAGGAAAATCTTTCTGGGTGCCTTGACCAAAAGAGGAAGCAGATTGGGAAACCATTCAACAGGGAGGCCAACAAGGAGCTACCAGGGTCATTCTGAAACCCTAGGTAATCAGCACTCGTCTGATCACTAGGTGGATTTGACTGAATGGAGGGAAGGTGCAGACACAAAAATTATCCCAGTAGTGTTCAAAGGAATCTTCTAGAGCCACTGGGGATCTGCCACTGGGAAGCAGAACATTAGGAGATTCCTGTTTAGTTACATGGCATACAAGGCAATCACCAATGTTTCAAAGCTAAACAAAACCTTTCTGTCACACATGAGAGTAAGGATCACTTTTTCCATACTCCTCCACCTAGAGGCTGAGCTGCTCTACTAAAATACTCCTCTTGCCCAAAATGAACTTGGTTGAAGTATGGCGAAGTGTCCATTCATGCATCTGCCTCACCAACTGAGAGAGGTGATGGGACATATCCCTGTTTTTGATGTATGCCACTACAGCCATGTTGTTGCTCATCAACACTACAGGGTGACTCATTACACAATCTTGGAATGCTTGCAAGGCTAGCAGTGCTGCCCGCACTTCCAAAATGTAGCAGTGCACATGAAGAAGTTCACCTCTGTCCATGCAACATCCCGGCATACAGGTTCTCAGGTGTGTGCCTTACACTTTCCTTTGACACATCCAAGAACAAAAGCATCTACAAGGTGGGATTTCAGGGAACTTCCACAAGGAGGTTCCCATCATTCAGCCACCAAACAAAGTCTTCCCTTACCTCCTTGCTCAAAGGTGTAAACTGGAAGGCAGGCTGCTGGAGGCTGACCAGTGCTGGTAAATTTGCCACTGAGGTTAGTGCAGATGGAGTTGCCCATACAGAACAAGCTTCTCCAGAGATGAGAGTTGACCTAGAACTACCTACCAAGCCAAGATACTTGTTCCTGTTGCAACAGGAATTGTGTTGAAATCTTCCTGAGTTTGCTAACATGACAGTCTGGAGGAATGTTTCACTACTGCCATATTCATCATCGTGCCAAGGTACTTACAGGTACTTTGCCTGCTGCTTGGTCATGAGCTCTGACTCATCCAGTTTATCAAGATTCCCATGTTGCAACAAAATGTAATGAAACAGTCTCTGTTCTGGGGCAAATGTGCCTCAAAGGACAACAGAACAGCCAACTGTCAAGGTAAATCAGCAAGCATATACCCTATGAAAGGGGCCAGAAGCTTACAACAAGGCAAATACTTGCATAAAGTCATGGGGATGTTGCCAATCTGAAGCAAGGAGCTTTGAACATGTATGTGGTCTTGTTGCAGACAAAGCGAAGGACTGATGGACAGCCATCAGAAAGTATGTATCCCTCAGATCCATTGTAAAGCATGAAATCACTCTCTTTTAATGGAATCCACCATGGAGCATGCTGTTTCCATCTTGAGCCAAGTCTTAAGAACAAACTCATTCAACTGCGCAAGTTGTTGACTGATCGTTAGCAGCCAGTCACTTTCTCCTCCGTAAAACACAAATTCAACTGAACATTCAGGATGTCCTCTCATGACAATGACCAAAGAAAAAGTGCTCGGTGACAGTACACGAGTGAAGAGTAATCCCCTTTCACCCCTATTACCATCAATTAACTATCTTGCTTCTAAGCTCAAATTGAGGAATACTCTGATCCAGAAGTTTATGGTTTGTATTTCCATACGATCAAAGAATGTTCTACAACATATAACATAACACTATGCAAAGGCAATTGTGCAGCAATGTCATATAATTCTTGTCGGTACAGATGGAGAGACACAAATACTGTAATCAATCTTGGAGTTTTACCACAAGCAAGGAATCATTAAAAAAATACACCTATATCCTTGTTATTTGACTACTTATTTATAGAGATTCTTGCATAAAAGAAAAGTTTTAAACCTGAAGAATAACTCATTAAATTACAAGTCATTACCTTAAGAAATTACAGTTCAAAACATATACAGTAAACCCCCGATTCAAGGGTCTTACTATTTACGGACTCAAATATTTGCAGATTTCTCTGTGGAAACGTATCTACCCATTATTCACAGAAAATTTGCCCATTCATGATATTTTTCACTGAGAAATATTCACTAATTACTGTAATTTCATATTTTCATGACTAAATGCACTTTTTGTGATAAAACTATTAAAATACTCAGGTATAAGTAATTTTAGTTATTTTTGTTTGTGTTTAAACTATCAAAATAGGCAGTTCTAAGTGTTTCTAGAGGGGTTTTAAGTATTTGGGGATTTTTGCTATTTGTGGGGGGGTGCGGTACGCATCCCCTGCGAATGGGGGTTTACTCTAGTATACTAATGAGGTAGGATAAGTTGCAAAAGTGAAGAAGAGATGCACACACTAATTCCCACAGGTCACAGCCAGCTTAAAAGCATATCAGAAACAACAATTCAAACAGGGTACACCCTAACCCAACTTTCCTTTACCATAACCTTTAACTATGGGTGCTGTGTCCTGACCATGTCTGGGGATGGAGAACCCTGATGTGAAATTGTGTCTAGCAGTGCAATGTGTGTGCAACTGGGCATATTCTGCAGGCTCATGGCTGAGAGAGAGAGAGAGAGAGAGAGAGAGAGAGAGAGAGAGAGAGAGAGAGAGAGAGAGAGAAGGAGGGGGTTGTGGTTCTCATATGGTAATCCTTCATCGTCTGAAGCTGACCTCCTTGGTGAGATTACAATTGTAACTCCCGAGCTATTCAGTAACTAGATACGTATCAATTATGCCTGGTTTAAGATAGGCTGACCTAGCATGCCTTTGTTGAAACCCTAACTTTATGTTAGCCAGGTGGTCGTTCTGGCTAGGAAAAATTTTGGTAGTAGGCTAACTGAATGGAATGTGAAGCAAGTAAGTGTGTTCATAATACTTAACAAGTGAAAAATGTGCGAAATTTCTTCAGTGCAATCGAGTTTTCTATAAAGTGTATAATGCAGTATGAAACTCTCAGCCACAGACCATGAAACTCTCAGCCACAGCCGGTGGTGGCCTTGGTGGCCTGTGTTGTCAGCACCTATAGCGGTGCCAGACGCATGATCATGGATAACTTTAACTTTAAATAAAACAAAAACTACTGAGGTTAGAGGGCTGCAATTTGGTATGTTTGATGACTGGAGGGTGGATGATCAACATGCCAATTTGCAGCCCTTTAACCTCAGTAGTTTTTAAGACCTGGGGCGGACTGCAAAAGTGCGGACGGACTATCAAACAGCCATCTCAGTAGGTTTTCTTTCACAGAAAACTCAAAATAGTTATGCACACGTCGCTCTGCTATGCACGAAGCCATGCTAGGGGTTATGGAGGAGAAGCCCACCCACCAGGTTTGGGCACGAAGCTTTGGCATAGCCGTAAGTTAAGTTAGAGGACTGTATCCCTGTTGACATACAGTAGGTTAGCCTATGAAATCCGTTCTTAAGCAGGCAGCGACCAACGGGAATAACGAGTTCGATTTCAACTCTTCTGCGCATTTACCAGTGTGTTTTTCTTGTATTTGTGTTATAAATGAAGTCAATCTACGGACAGAATACTGACATACGGTGGTCACTTCTCATCTTACCTCCAGCTGTTCTCGTGAAAGTTGTCAAATCTGCGGGCCTGTTCAACTCGTTGTTGTTTTAAGATGGAAGAAAAGATTTTTGCTGAACTGGTTACTTTGAAAAATGTAAAAAAAAATTACTTTAAACTTACAGATATCTATACTTTATTATATCTATAATTATAAATAACCCAATTATATATACATATAAAAGCACTTGTCAGTTTCAAAGATAAGTTTCAAGTAACATAATTATCCCTTTTTGTAGGTATAGTACACTGAACGGTACCATTCGTATTTCGTTGGAACGTCTCAACCAGTTGCATTCTGTTCTGAAGTTTTGTTTGCGAGGCTGTGAGAACATAATTATTAGGTTAATGCAACCTTTAGCAAGCTTGAACAGATTATAATATATATATATATATATATATATATATATATATATATATATATATATATAATATATGTACTGTACTGTATATAAATTATAATGCTTGAACTCTTCAGAACACACGATGTATATTTGTTGATGTGTAGCCTATTATTTTAAGGTGAAGAAATTAAACATGTTCTGACAAGTTTCAGCACACATTTTTCCCTATGGTACATCTGTATGTATGTATGTATGTATGTATGTATGTATGTATGTATGTATGTATGTATGTATGTATGTATGTATGTATATATATATTCGTATGTATGTATATTACGTAATTAATGAGTCCAACATACTCAACCAGCCAGCGCAATATTGAAACATTGTTTAAATGCTTAATGAACGACGCTCGCCTGGCGCAGCGCCGTTAGGATTGTAATCAGCTGATCAACCATGATAAGTCAGATTATGTGAAGTGTCTTGTTGCCGTTGAAATCATGTCGGCAATTATCCCAAAAGTCACCCACATTAGTCCCAGGATAATCCGTATCCTGGGATGTAACCCAAGCCCGATGACATTACAAGGAACCAACACATATTTGATTGGGACAGGGAAACGGTTAGTGTTGGCATTAAGCTAAAGCTGGGATTGTAAGGCAAGGTTGTTCTAGCCTAGTCTATGGTAGGCCTCTTACCCTACCTAGTCCTGTAGGCTACTCTTTTTTCCTGGACCATGTTCATAAATATCGAGGGTAGAACTACATAGTAGCTCCGCGGCGGCGACTGCCTTCTAACTTAACTTTTCTACAGTTTTTGGTTGCTAATTATGAATTTACCTTTAATTTTTGGCGCTCGAGTGTAATTAACCTGTAATTAACCCTGAAGTCCATCCAACAAGGGGTTTCCATATGCGATCTTCACAAGACAGAGCACGGGTTCGTCCGTTTCGAACGGTTCATATCCCGTGCAATTTGTTAACTGTTAATGGGTACCCAACCTCCCTGGGCCAGTACTAAACACGACAAAGAGACATTCCATTTGGCCGACAACAAACAAATGCACCGCCAGTATCAGAAGCCCTAAAAGTGTAAGAAAAAACAGTTGAAAAGGTAAAAACAGGCGCGGAGCTAATATATAGAATTACCATATCGAGGTTAAAATAAATTCATGATAACACTATTATACTGTAATTCCAAGAAAGGTATATCCAGTATTAGCTCCATAGACTTTATGGAACAGTTCCACGAATATAGGAGACATTAGGGAGCCATATGCTCAAGGGGATTGGCTAAGGAAATCTGTTATAAAAGGAACCATACTAACCTAGTAAGCCATGTTACTTAGGGGAGCTCTGCCCTCTGGACTCCCTGGTCAAGGAAACTCATTTTTTACCAAAAGTTCCCCTATAACACTGCGCATGTGCGATAGCAAAAGTAAAATAAGTTCTGAGGTTAATTACAGTCGACCAACAGAAAATAATGGTAAATTCTTGATAAGCAACCAAAAATACTATAGGAAAAGTCAATTTTCAAAGTAATACCTGACACAGAGCTAATACTTAGTTCAACCCCAAGAAAAGTAGAGGAATGTACATTTGTTCCTACGGGAATGCGAAGTAGAACTTTTTCATGGAACAAGGCTTGTCCATCAGCATGAGCTGCAAACTGTCAATGAACTTGGTAAAAAGGTGGGTTAAGGGGGGATGAGTTTGAGAGGCGAGTTAAGAACAACAGGGACAGGTTCCACAGTCGAAAACAAACCTAACCTTTCCTAGGAGGCCATGCCCTGACCTAACCAGACCTTACCTTTCTAATCTCACTTAGGATGCATGGCCTGGCCTGAACCCCCCTCCCCAGTAACACTAAACATCGAAGACAATGGGTGGAGCTTTTATGCAGAGGTATTCCTGTTGTTCTGCAAACTACCCGAGTTAGATAATACCCCACAGTCACTTGCTTTCACCCTGTACTATTTTTTAGCTGCTGTTTGGTGAGTATGTTTTCATCCTGTAGATTGATTGCTAAGTTGAACTTGTATTTAAGTTTTGATTATTTTCTTTACACAAAAAATAGGCTTGTGTCATTAACAGAGGTGTGGTAGTAGTGAACCTTATGCACTCCATTTAGGTGTATCCTCATTGTTTAATACTACATTACAGGGGTAAATGTGCTGCTGTTGAGAAGTTTTCAGTAGAGAAGGTAGGTAGGAAGAGTTACCTACTATTTCCTCCTCATCGCAAAGCACATCATACTCTTCCCCCAATTACACTAGAGGCAGTCCCTGGTTATTGGCGATCCAGTTTTTCGGTGCTTGCCTAGTGATGAAAATCAGCGATTTTCGGTGCCAATATGTCCTGATTTCCGCTTATCAGTGCTGATAATCACATATTGGCGCTGATACATACCTAACAGAGGCACTTATAACCGAAAATCGCCGATTTTCGGTTATCGGCGAATTTTGCTTATTGTCATGTCATCGGAATGGAACCTCTGCCAATAACCGGGGACTGCCTGTACTCTCCTGGTTGAGAGGTGGGTTTGTTCAAAAGTTAGGAGAATCAGTACACCTCTTACTACTTCAGCTGCTTCCACCTGCTATTGCTGCACCACTAGAAGCTCAAAGTTGGTAGGTTTCCTGTAGCAGTTGTCCTACCCATGGAAGATGGCCCAGTGTCATTGACTGCAGCTAAAGCCCCCAGAGGAGAGTTAGACATGGGATGGAGACAAGAAAAGGAAAGCACTTTTCTTCCTCCTCCTCCTCCTCCTCCTCTTCATTGTTGAGTGCTTCCTTGCCCTCTTCCTCATCTTCTTCATCTTTCCTCCTGGGAAGAGGAAGAGGAGGAAGTCCACGAAGGCCTCCCACAAGAAGTCAAGCAGGACTTCCTATGAGCACTTCTTGAAAGAGGGAGTTAAGCCATCCATGTGTGACCCTTCTGCTGATGGCTGGGCTGGAACAGGTCTCAGAGGACAAACTTAGTACCTTGTCCTGGCTTGATCAGCTTTGGTCATGAGGACTGCTCCTGTCACTTTCAACTGCATTTTACCAGAAATAGACCAACGTGAGCTAGTGCTGCCTGCTTGCTTGATGCATGCACAATCCTCACAGGCCCCAGAGTTGAGCATGCATGACAGCACTTGTACCCATTCACCAGTATATATTCTTCCAGTTTTGCTGTTACCAAATGTAGGGAGTTATGTGGGTCAGTCTACCTTAGCTTAGAACTCTATTCCAGATATGGGTCTTCCACAGCTCACAGTATTTTGACCAGTACCTTCAGTACTAATCTTATCTTACAACAAGGTCCTGGGAACATACCAGAGCAGACTTGTCATCCATACTTGGTAAAGCCAGTGTTACCCCACACATGCTAGGTGCAGAGGCTTTCCTTGTACAGTGTGCGACCACTCCAAGCCTTCCCATGTCTTCACAGGTAGGAGACATGCTCAACCCACTCTCCCATTGTATACTGTACTTAGTGGAGTGGCTTTTTGCTTTGTGCTTCTCTAGGTGCATATGTGGTTGAGTCAGAGTGCTACTTTCTCATTCTGTGTATTCCTGTGTGTGCACATCCTTGGGGGTTCATGTATAATGGGCCTCTTGATATGGAACTCAAGGATGTGTTTTACACAATGGTGCTATATCCACTCTCCTGTGGCTTTAGGTTACCTGATGTTTGGCATATTTTCTACTTGAATGCAAGTGATCCTACTTAGCCTATGCTTCTCCCAAAGCTTGAAGGGTTGAATCACCACCACCTTCTTGTTCAGTGTTGGTTGTCATACCCATGAGAGATGGACTATTCCATTCACTAGTACTTGCACGTGAGCGCATACAAACGTGTAGTGTCAAGTTTTGTTTTGACCAGTCATATAGAAGTCCATGGGATATTAACCATGATTTGTTCTTACACAAATACAAATCTTCATTCTTTACATTGGGGTTTAGTTTGCAGACGCAAACTGGAATGGCTGTTTGATTTGAAGACAAGGTCATTAACTGTCGATAGGTTAGGTAGGGGAAACCCTCCCACCTGTCAATATGCACTCCACTTTGCTTCTGGCTGCTATCGTATATGGAAATCTGTGTAGATTTTTTGCCTGACTTTCTGTTTGTTTTGCTATGCTCTTTTAAGTATTTTTCTTTGATCTGTATGATTGTTTTTGCTGTTTGCCTAGTGAAATATAGACAATGACCCAAACCCCTCAATCATTTTAGCCTTCTCCCTCTACAAGGAAACCTCAGATTTTCAGGCACTGCCCAGGGAAGGAAAGGTCTTGCAATAGGTTCTTCTGCTATGTAGAGGTGGACCCTCACACCCTCTGTGCCTCTTGCAGGAGGCACATGTGTAACAACAATAGTCCATGTTCAGAGTGCCATCTCTGGCCACCTAAAAAGTGGGCGAGGTTTGCTGGGAAGAAGGCGAGAGAGAAGACGGTCTCCTTGGTGTCATCAGATTGTAATAGTCTGGTGGTGACACCAAAGGTTCTCTTTGTTACTTTTCTGCCACCTGCTAAACTCCCCTCCCCTCACACTGTTGTTACTCCAGAGGAGCAGTTCACCCCATGCCAACTCCCACTGAATGGTAGGTAGAGAGTCTTCGAGGGGAGGGAGGACAACAAGTCCCATATATCACCTGAGGCCTCTTTGTTCTGAGGGACAGTGTTCCTCTGGAGGATGCTCTCTCCTGGGATGAAGGGAGAGCCTCACTCTAATTCGACTTTCCAGGTGCAGCAGAGGATGAGTAACTCCAACTCAGGGAGCTGAGCTCAGTGTTTTTTCCCTCTTTGACGATCTGGAGTCGAACAAGGTGTTGTCTGCCACTGCTTCTACTATGACTGTTACAACTTCAATGGTCATGGTCTCCAGTGGCTCCAGGATTACCCCACTTACTCAGTATCTCTCCACGTCTCATCAGTGATTTGCCTGAAGGTGTTGCCTTGTCAATGCTAACCTCTGCTGCCCTTTGGAAGAAGTTGAAGAAGAGGAGAAGGAAGTTGTTGTCTTCATCTTTGTTGTCAAGTGCTGTCGATTCCTCCCCCTTCTCATGAAGCTAGTAAGTGGAGGTTGAAGAAGGCTGCTATATCTCTACACAAGTAGTCTCATCAAGCTTCCAGCAGACAGTCCTCTGCTGCAGAGAGGATTTGACAGGGCTCTTGTTAGCAGTACTGTGAGTATCGCTGCATCCATTGCTGAGTGCAAGGGCACAATTGCTACCTTGGGTTCTCCAGACCCCCAGTTTACTGGTATCAGCCTTGGCATTTCCCCTTTCCCGGGCCGGCAAGAGTTCCTGGTCTACCGACCCGGTCCTGTCTGCCAGCATGGCCCAGCGAGAGGTGAAATGTAAACATGTAGGTGCTCTTTCACTCCTCTCCCCTCCAACTCTTCAAAGAGAGCAGCTCAGGGGTCCCGAGATAGTGGCAAAACCTAGCCAGCCTGATTGCCCAGACCTAGCATGAGGCTCTCCATTTAGTCTGCTCTTCCTGTAGAAGCTCTGGCTTCCTGGAAGACTGGGGCATGCTTGAGGGACATGCCCCGCCCATGTTTGCGTGAACAGGACCACTCTCCTGACCATTGCAGATGTAGTCACATTTTGCAGGTTGACAACCACCCACAGTCTCGCTCACCTGGCAAGACTTTAATTTCTGCCAGACTGGGGAAGGGCCAACATTCCCTAACCTGTCCTCTCCACCTCTTTGGGGTTTACAGGTAGCCGGACAGGCATGGGGTTTGAGACTAGGACCATTCTCGATCCCATCCCAGCCCTACCATGGAGGTTTACCTTCCTGGTTCAGTCCACGGACTGGACAGATCATTTTCTCAAGTGGTTGAGAGATTGCCAGGGGGCTCTGGCGAATGTCCCTCACCTGCAGAGGAAGCAACTCAGGAAGACTGGGAACTGGAGGGACCTGAGGGTCCTGTGCCCCAAGACTCAAAACACTCCTGAGTTTTATAGGCACTTTGTTGAGGCCATTAAGATGATACATCACTTCAATGCACTTCAATGACCTTGGGGAAGAAGACTGGCCTGTGCTGCAAATCTTTTTTCAGCCATCAAGTCTTTATGGGGTCTGCAGAATGAACTGAAGTCACTGTGGCCAGGATCTTATCCTCGACAGGAGGGTGAACTCCCAAAGAGGATGCCTCATTAAGGAGACTGTTGCTGTCTGGAGGTAAGACTGTCACCTACCTTGCCCAACAGACAGCCAACTTGAGGTTGAACTTTGTTTTGAAGAGAAGAGATGCTATTTTGTCCTATCTCTCTCACTTTGTTGGACCAGAGTCAGCTTTGGCTTTCAGAATTGGACGGTGCTGGGATCTGCTTCTCTCTCTTCCCTCAAAGTGAGATGAAAGCCATAGTGGAAAGGCATAGAGTCAAGAACAGTGACAAGCTAGCCCACCAGGCAGTATCTAAGACTTCTTGGCCTTTGCTTGGCACTGCGGCTCAACCTTTAGGTCATGTTGGCTCTTCCCCATTGAATCAGAGAAAGTCCCAGACTTTCTCTGCCCCTCATAGAGGAACCCACCCTTTTTCTACTGATGGCAACAGGCATGCAGCTGCATTGCTTTCAGTACCCCACCCATCCTAGAAAGGGAGGCAAGGGCAAGAAGAAGGGAGGAGGACCCTAGGGGCTGTGTTCCTTCCAGCTTGCTGCAGATGGTGGGGGAAAACCTGTCGAGCAACACAGAGCAGAGACCTCGGTAGTGGATGTTCTGCAGGAAGGATATCTCTTACCCTTCTAGTATCCACCACCCTTCACTTTTAATCTGGTATGGTTCCAGACATACGTTCCCGGCTTGCAGAAGGATCTTTTTTTTTTGGGAAGAGGTTAATGCAATGCTGCGGAAAGGTGTAATAGCAGCTGTGATCAGTTGAACTCCAGGCTTTTACACATCTGATCTTGATGGAGAAGGCGTCAGGTGGTGGAGACTGGTTATCGCTCTCTCTCTTCTTCAAGATGTAAAATGTTTGCTCAGTGTTAGATTCCACCAGTGAGGGCAACTTCATGCTTTTTTTCAGATATCCATCCATTTGATTTCTCAAAAGTACCTCCACTTTACCCTAAGAGGGATGGTCTTTCAGTTCCAGGCACTCTGTTTTGGGTTCTTGGCTGCCCCCAAGTTTTCATGTAAGTCTTTTCAGGTGTCTCGATGATTGGCTAGTCCTGGCATGCTTGTTGCTGCAGTGGCTACAGGACAGAGATCATCTCCTTTCATTTTTTGTCATGACCTTGGTGTGGTGATAAACTTTGAGAGGTCAGATCTCATGCCCAAGCAGAAGGTAAAGTACTTAGGCATGCTGATAGACATGGCAGCAGTGAGAGTTTTTCTGTCAGGCTCACATCAGCAAGTTCAGGAGGTAGCTCAGAAGTTTGTCTCGACAGGAACAACCTGTTCGGCATTGGCAAGTCGTTCTAAGTCACCCACTGTCTTTGGAAAAGCTGGTCCCTCTTGGGCAGCTTCACCTCTGTTCCGTCACTGGAGGCTAAAGGAGTTCTGGTCTCTAGTGAGAGACCCTCATTTATTTTCAGTTCCTCTCTCACAGGAAGTAAGGAAGGATCAAAGTTGGTGGTTAGATGACAGGACCCTTAAAGTAGGAGTGCCACTTGACACTGCCTCCGGAGATGCTTCTGTTTTTGGACGCAACCAACGAGTGGAGGGATGCACACCTGGAGAAGCTGGTGTTGGTGTGTGGGAACAGAACAACAAGCACCTCCACATCAACACCCTGGAATTGAAGGCAGCCTTTCTGGCCCTTCAGGTGTTTCAGGATTGAGTAATGTAGTAATCAGTGGTGTTTATGATTGACAACATCACAGTCATAGTGGCATATGTCAACAAGCAAGGGGAACTGGTGTCCCTCCCCTGCATCAGTTGGCAGTGCAGGTGCACAAGTGGCGGTGGCCCACTTGGTAAAGCTGTGTGCCAGTTACATTCTGGGTACTTGGAACGTAGTGGCAGATGAGCTTAGTCACCAGAGTCAGGTAATAGGGACAGAATACTGCACCCCAGCTTAGCAAAGAGGCTTTTGAGGTTATGGGGAGCCCTGAGCATAGACCTGTTTGCTGCTTGATACAACAGGAAGCTCCCAGTATTCTGTCCAGTAGTGCTGGACCCATCGGCTGTGATGGGGATGCCTTCCAGCACTAATGGGACAATTTAGTGGCTTAGGTTTTCCCCTCAGTTTTGCTTGATCTGCCTGGTAATCAATTTGTGGTTTTATTTTTCTCTTGGAATCGGTCTTAATTGAGAGATGTCTTGCAAGAGTAGTGGTTCAATTAAGACTGATTCCAAGAGAAAATAAAACCCTTCTGGGAAAGTGCGCATAACCATGTCTCTTTCCACCCTCTTTTCCATAAGAGAGGAGGGAAGAAGGGAAGAGAGAAAGAAGTATCAACCGGGCAGAAGTTCTCCTACTGCAGATGCCTGGATGAAATGATACTTATTGAGTCTCTGGAGCTGGCAGCAACATTGCCGAGACCTGGGAATTGATCCTTCAGGAGAAGTATCTATTTCCCTTAGGTCTCAGCAATTCTTTTCATCAAATTTCCATCCCACTTCCTCTCCTGTACTCCTGATTCGGGAAATGCCAGCCCAGCAAGAGCTAGTCTTGGTATCCTGTCATCTTGCAGAAGCTTCCCCAAGGTGGAGAATGAAGGAGGTCTGCCTTCAGTCCTCCATCCTTCTTTCCTCTTCAACGTATGAGGAAAGAGTTAGGCTAATACTTGATTGAAGGAACCTTCGAATATGCATGCATATTCTCCTCACATCGTATGTCTACTTCTGGATTCACTGATCGAGGAATAGGCGTACACCTGTAAGACTTTGTCTTGAAGGTGTGTGACTGAGATGATTAGTACCTTCTCATCAACGTCCTGAACTCAAGGCAGCCTTTTGGCCTTCCGAGAATTCAGGATGAGTTTGTGACAGTGGTTTCGTTGAACAACAAAACCACAGTAGTGGCATACGTCAACAAACGAGGGAATCGTTTTTTCCTCCTGTTTCATCTGTCGACATTTGCAGGTACTTGAGTGTTGTATAGCGCACTCGACAGCTCAATTAGTCAGATGCATTCCCGATGGGGATGTATTAGTAGGCAAGCTGGGCGGCCTCGGGTTTCAGTGATCTGGACAGAACATGGTCTTCACTATTTTATTCACGAAGGTTCACGAAGAGACTGCTTGACTGAGAGATCCCTACCGTCTTTCTGCTGCCTCCTGGCACAACAAAGTCGGCAGTTTTCTCTCTGTCGTACCAGACCCAGGGGCCATTACGGTGAGGCATGCTGTCTTTTTGGGAAAAATCAATATCTAAGTTTTTCCCTCTGTATTTGTCTGTTTCGCTAGGGGTTCACAAGCATTGCTCAGGCCGAGTTACAGACAAATGCTGGAAGACTCCGCCTTTCGCCCGACCTGATAGCTCTGCTTCCGAGGCATCAAGAAGAGTTCTGCTTGACCCAACCTTCTGTAGCTGCTACACAAGGAGCAGTTCTTCAGGCAGTACATCCCTGTGTGTTCAGGACTGGGGGACCTTCCAGCTTTCCTTGCAAGCATAGGCTTTCTCTCTAAGTGGCAGCATTTATAGCTGGATATCTCTTGAAGTCCTCTGCAACACTGTCCAAACATCCAGAGTCTGATAGTGTTGTGTCGTATGAGCGCACTGTGTCTGAGCGCCCATCGCATGAACGTTCATTGTCCACGTTTCCAGTTCTTGGGCGCCCAGTGTCTTATCATTCCAAATTGGAAGATCCTGTGTGTGCATGTCCAGTGTTTGGACATCAAATCTCTGAGCACCCATCATTTGGGCGCCCAGTGTCCGCTAAGAGTGGAGTGGTTTTGAAGTGTTCAGTGTCTGCTCCGATAGCAAGTGGGTGCCCAGTGTCCGAGCGTCCAGTGTCTGTGGGTGCTTCCTTTGAGGTTCATCCACCTTCCAGCAGGTATGCAGTCAGGTAAGAAGAGCTTCCAGTTCCTGATATTTCAGGTGAGTTTTCTTCAGTTGTCCAAGACCCTTCGTTGGTACCGCTTCAACTCCGACTAGACAAAGTTCTTCAGAAACCAGGTCCGGTAGTTCAAGAACCCACAGACCCACCGAGATCACCCGTTTCCTCCGCCAAGGAACCAGTAGAAGAGGAACAACCTACGTCGAGCCATTCGGCACTGCTCAGGTATTTCCTGATCTGCTACCCTTCGTTCATCTCTCCAGCCGTCCCTTCGTCATCGGGGTCAGCCTTCTTGATGCGACAACCTCCAGGTACTGCCAGGCTAACTCGTATGGTTCTATCTTCATCTTCGAGGAGAGCTTTTGCCCATATTGACGACTGGTTATCAGAAAAGAGAGATGTTGGGAAAGCAGTTTTCTCTACGCTGCCCTCTCGCTTGATGCAGCAGAAGTATCTGTCGTATGCAAGTGGAGAAGCGCCGTCCTTGGGAGTGTCTGCCTCCTCTCAAAGGGACTTCTCCAGTATCATAGATGCTTCATGTCGCTCTGCTTTTTCCTCAGCCAGAATTCTCTTTACTGCACCAGAGTTGGACCATCTTATTACAGACATCTTTTAAAGTCTTCGAGGTCTTCAGTTTTCTGGATTGGACTGTTGGGGCTCTCGCTAAGAAAATAGAAGACTATGCGACTCAAGAAAACTTCACATCGGACTGGTTGGGAGTTCTGGCTTGTGGTGATAGAGCTGTCAGAGACAGAACTAGCAAGAGTTGGTGGCCATCTTCACCACAGGAGTTCTGAAGAAACAAGATTTGTGGTGCTCGTTTATGGTGAAGGGAGTCACCCCATCTCAGTGTTCTTCTCTTCTTTTTTCCCCCCTAGGCAAGAACAGTTTATTCCCTGCAGGACACCCTGGAACGTGTATCAGCAGAGCTCCAGAAAAAATTGATACAGGGTCTTCTTGCTCTGTCCACCAAAAAGACTAGGTTCCATGCACGAGCCACTGCAACTACCACATCTGCTAGGATGTCTTCGCCTTTGCAACAACAGCCCTTTCGAAGTAATAGAGGTTGATTCCAGTCCCGACCTATAGATCCAGTTTCCGAACTTCCAGACCCATCAAGAAACTTGCCAACAAGTCAGCACCTCGAAAGTGAGTTCTCTGTCCTCCATGTTCCAGTGGGAGCAAGACTTCTTCATTTTTGAACCGAGTGGAAAAACAGGAATGTAGAGCCGTGGGTACTGAAGGTCTTGAAAGAGGGCTATGCAATCCCTTTCAGGGAAAAACCTCCCTAAGTAGCCTAACCTCTCCCATCAGCTTAACGGCCTACTCAGTAGGTTCGGAGAGGTTTTCAGCCCTATCTCGGGAAGTGTCAGCTCTACTCAAGAAAAAAGCCTTGGAAGTAGTCAAGGATGTAGACACGGAGGGGTTCTACAACTGCCTCTCCGTGGTTCCCAAGTCATCTGGAGGATGGAGACCTGTCCTGGATGTCAGTGCCCTGAACTTCTTCGTTCAAGCAACGAAGTTCAAAATGGAGACGAGCCAGTCGGTATTGTCAGCCATCCATCAGGGAGACTGGATGGTCATGATCGACATGCAAGATGTGTACTTCCATGTTCCAGTTCACCCGGGTTCCAGGAAGTATCTGAGATTCGCGTTCCAGGACAGAGTCTTCCAGTTTTAGGTGCTGTGCTTCTGCCTCTCCACGGCTCCTCAAGTTTTTACTCAAGTACTCACCCCCCCTAGTAAAATGGTTACATCTCATGGGATAAACATCTCTCTGTGCCTCAATAACTGGTTCCTCTGCTCCCCTCGAGATCTCAGTGCATGGAGGACCTTCAGAAAACACTTTGACTTGCTCCAGGATCTAGGACTTTTAATAAATTTCAAGAAGTCTCAGCTAGTCCCGACTCAGCCTATTCTATATTTGGGGATAGTGATAGACTCTGAGTTCGGGCTTTTCCGTCCCAGCAGAGGATCTGAAATTGTCTCAGAAAAGTCCAAGACTTCATATCTCGCCCCTCCTGCTCAGCCAACTCATGGATGAGTCTCCTGGGAACCCTATCTTCCATAGAGAAGTTTGTTCCATTGGACAGGCTACACACAAGGGTCCTGCAATTTTTACCTAAAGGCCAATTGGCAAAGGAAGCCGTTCCCGGATTCGTTCATCTTCAACACCACTCCCGAGATCAAAGAGGACCTTCGGTGGGGGCTGGTGAAGGACATTTGCGACAGGAAAGGCTCTGGCTCCAATGAGCCCAGACCTAACGTTATACTCGGATGCTTCGGATCTCGTTTGGGGGGCTCTTCTCAGTGGCATGGAGGTTTCAGGAATGTGGTCTCCAACCGAAAGGAATTTCCACATCAGTGTAAAAGAATTAAAGGCTATTCATTTTGCACTTCAATATTTTGCAACACAGGCTTTCAACAAGACAGTGGCAGTCCATTCTGACAGCATGACCGCCCTGGCTTACATCAAGAACCAAGGAGGGACTCATTCCTTTTCGTTCTATGAAGCGACCAAGGATTTTCTTCTGTGGGCACTAAGCATTCAGGCAAGAATGAACATCCTGGCGGACGAATTGAGTCCTGGCAAGCAGGTTCTACCAACGGAGTGGACACTCAATCCACAGGTGTGCACCAACCTGTGGAAGCTGTGGGAAAAGCCGTTGATAGACCTGTTTGCGACATCGAGGAACCATCGTCTTTCTCTGTACTGTATTGTCCCCTGCTCCGGATCCACAGGCATGGGCGATGGATGACATGCTGCAGGACTGGTCGGATCTCGACCTTTACGCATTCCTTCCCTGCAGCATGGTGAGGGACATACTGGAAAAGTTTACCACACACAGCTAAGTGTTGATGACCCTAGTCGCTCCCTTTGGACCACACAAGGAGTGGTTCCCAGATCTCCTAAGTCTACTGACAGATTTCCCAAGGCTACTTCCTCAGAGGAGAAATCTTCTCAAACAGCCGCACCTTCACAGATTCCATCTAGGGTTATCCACTCTCGCTCTGACAGGCTTCAGACTGTCAGGGATCTTGTGAGAACGAAAGGATTTTCAAGGAAGGCTGCAGAAGCTATTGCTAAGTGTAGGCGACAATCTTCTGCTGCAGTCTACCAAGCCAAGTGAACAGTTTTTCGGAAGTGGTGCCGGGAGCAAAATATCTCCTCTTCTCAGACATGTGTAGCCCAGATTGCAGATTTTCTCTGTTATATCTTAGAACCTGGAAAGGACTAGCAACATGTACCATCAAGGGTTACAGAGTAATGTTGAGTTCTGTATTCAAACATAGAAGAGTGGACCTGCCTTCAAGTCAAGACATCAGCGATTTAATAAAGTTTTTTAGTACTGGTAAGCAAGCAAAACATTTGGAAGTCACTTGGAACTTGGATGTTGTCCTTAACCCTTAAACGCATGAGCCTCTATTTATGAAAGTGTCTGCCATTATGTGTGTTTGGGAGTTAGCGCGGAAGCTGAAAAAGTTTTTTCAAAAATCACAGCACGCTTAGTTTTTAAGATTAAGAGTTCATTTTGGCTCCTTTTTTGACATTGCGTGAAGTTTAGTATGCAGCCATCAGAAATGAAAAAAAATATCATTATTATATATAAATATTGAAATATATGACCGCGAAAAAAAATTTCATATATAATTGTATACAAATCAAGCTGTGAGCAAAACGGTTAAAGCTAATGAGCTATTTTTTCTTCTTTGTATTGTACACTAAATTGCAATGATTTTGGTATATAACAAATTGTAAAACGATCAAAGCAACACAGTGAAAATATTATCACAAAATGATGCTTGAATTGTAGCGAATCTTGGACGTAAAAAAAAGTTTTTCAAAAATTCACCATAAATCGAAATATTGTGCTAGAGACTTCCCATTTGTTGCAAAATGAAGGTAATTGATTGAATATTACTAGACTGTAAGTGTTTTAGCTTACAATTGCATTTTTCGACCATTTCGGTTGAGTTAAAGTTGACCGAAGGTCGAATTTTTTCTATTTATCGTGATTTATATGAAAATATTTCAAAACTGTTAAAAGCTACAACCATGAGTTATTTTTGGTTGTATTCTACATGAAATTGCACACATTTTCATATATAAAACTTTATGTAACGACTAATATAAAATGGTGCAAACATTACGACAAAGTGACGAAAGAATTTCTGAGATGTTCGGCCGAGTTACCACGCGGACGTGAGGAAAAATTTTTTTTCAAAAATTCACCATAAATCGAAATATTGTGCTAGAGACTTCAATTTGTTGCAAAATGAAGGTAAATGATTGAATATTACTAGAATGTAAGAGTTTTAGCTTACAATTACGTTTTTCGACCATTTCGGACGAGTCAAAGTTGACTGAAGGTTGAAATTTTTTCCAGTCGACGACGATGCGTCTGCTCATCACCCAACAGACAATTTTAGTCGACTTCCGATATGGCCAGTCGGCGTTTAAGGGTTAAATGACTGTCAGGACCGTTGTTTGAACCTTTGGAGTCATTGTCACTTCGGAATCTAACGAAGAAGACCTTATTCCTGATGGCACTAGCTACAGCTAGGAGAGCTAGTGAGCTGCATGCCATTGATAAAAGGGTAGGCTTTTCTCAAGGCAACGCTGTATACTCACTGATTTTGGGCTTCTTGGCCAAAAATGAGGACCCAACTAACCCTTGGCCACATTCCTTTTCAATCAAGAACCTGTCCGAAGTACTCGGTCCATCCGATCAAGGGAAAGTCCTCTGTCCTGTAAGAGCCTCACGAGTATACTGTACCTAGAAAGAACCAAAAGTCTTAGAGGTTCCTCCTCAAATCTTTGGTGTTCCGTGAAAGACCCCAGCCGTCCATTGTCCAAGAATGCATCAACATTCTTTTTAAGATCTGTGATTTTGGAAGCACATTTGGCAGTTCAGGAGGACTTACTAACCTTATGGGAAGTAAAAGCTCATGAAATAAGAGCGGTGGCTATGTCCTTGGCATTCAGACGTAATCTGTCTCTCTCTTCAATCTTGCAGTCAACATATTGGAGGTGCAAGTCAGTGTTTGCCATGTTCTACCTACGGGATATCGAAACGGTATATGAAAAATGCAGTACTTTGGGTCTATTCTTCGCAGCTGGCATGGTATTGGGGGATGAAGGACAGGAGGAATGACTTCCTTTTCCTCTATCCACTCTCCTTGAATAAGGATAGTTGCACTTCTTGGGAAGTCTGGTGAGCACTGAGTTGTGAGTGTCACCAATCCATGTTTTTGTACATGCAACTTACCCGTCAGATATATACTTAGCTATAGTCTCCGACGTTCCCGACAGAATTTCAAAACTCGCGGCACACGCACAGGTAGGTCAGGTGATCAACCATACCCGCCGCTGGGTGGCGGGAATAGGAACCATTCCCGTTTTCTAATCAGATTTTCTCTGTCGCTGGTTCCGGCAACATCTGTTGTTGGTTCCTCCTGCTTTGATTTTCGTTTTCTCGCTTGCTGAGGATCTTTTTGGCCTGATTTTGGTGACGTATTGGATCTTTGGTTTGGCATACGCTATTGTGGACTGTTTTTTGGATTTGCTTTTGAATTGTTCATTAAGATGTCTGACGTTAATGTTTGCGCCTGTGTTCCGTGTGTGTGCTAGGCAAGAATGTAAGGTGAGGTTGCCGAAAGCCGGTAGACCCTCACACTGTATGTATGAGGTGTAGGGGAATGATTGTTCTTGGACAATAGGTGCAAGGAGTGTGAGAAATTGTCTGATCAGGAATGGAAGGTTTTGTCTTCTTATCTGAAGAAGCTTGAAAAGGATAGAGTTAGGAAGGCTTCCTCCAGAAGCTCGAGTAGGTCTCGCTCTGCTGAGCATGATTTTGAAATTAACCTTCCAGACTCTCCTAATCCTTTGGTTTCAGCCCCTTCTCCCTTCATCGAACCTGTGGATTCGTCCTCTGAAATGGCTGCGATGAAAGCGGAACTTCTTATGTGTGATGAAATCGCAACTGCGTGCTTTGGATGAAGGAAGGTAAGAGTGACAGTGATAGTGTGCAGTGTCCCCAGTGTAGTGGAGGGGGCGTCTGATCGGCTCCGCATTGCTCCTAGGCCTAGACCTCTTCCAAACTCCCAGGACCAGTGGAGGAGGAATGTCGAAGAAAGCCGCAGGGAGGATGTAGAGCATCCCCATCGATCAGGCGTCCCTTCGGGCAGATCCTGTTGTTGCGTCCCAGGCTGCCTTGGATCGCCATAGAAAAGGCATCCTGAAAAAGTGTTTTTCGTCGTCTCTGACGCGTCTTCTCCGACGTGGTTGGAGTTCGGCTGAGGAGTCGCGCCCTTTGAAGAGATCTTGGAAGGCTCCAGAGTAGAGCGTTTGGACTCGAGCCCTGAGCGCTTCCCGGAGGATTCTCCTATTGTCAGGAAGAGAGCTCGTAGATCCCCCTCCTCCTCTCCATCAGGGTGAAGGATTCGACGAAGAAGATTTTGATCGGCCTCCAGGAGCAGTTATCGGCGCTTGTTGGATCTCTTGCTAAGGACTCCTCTTCTCGTAGGAAGGATGACTTTCTTCCTGTCAAGAGTTCCAGGAAGCTCGTCTTCTACTCGTCGCTCTTCTCCTGCCAAGCTTCCTTCGTCCAGCAAGTTTTCTTCGTCTCGTAGACGCTCTTCGCCGAACAGGCGCCAGTCTCCCAGCAGGCGCACTTCTTCCAGGCGCTCGTCATCGGAGAGAAGCGCCTCCTTCCAGGCGCATTTCGCCTCACTGTACTTCTCTCCTTTGGGCAGGCGCTGTCGTCTTCCAAGCTCCCTCCTTCCGGCAGGCGCCGCTCCTACCAAGCGCCCTCGTTTTAGGGCCTCCTCTCCTGGAAGGCTCTCATCAGTGGACAGGACCCCCCTCCTGACAGGCGCCCGTCCGGGTCAGGCGCCATTCTCCTGGTAGGCGCCATTCTCCTGGTAGGCGCTCTTCGTTGGACAGGAGTGCTTCTCCTTCCAGGCTCGCTTCTCCTGATAAATGCGCTCTTCTTCTCTTAAGCCTTCCTCTCCGCCTGCTGCTTTGGAGGAAGTTTCAGAAGAGGATTCTCCTAAGGACGCTGGAGTTTTGATTACAAACGGTTGGCTTCTGGTTTTAATTCAGGAGTTTGGAGATTCTCTTTGTCATGCTGCCCTCCTTCTCCGGGATCTTTGTGGGACAGCACCAAGTCAACTAGACCCTCTTCGTTTGTCAAGATGCGCCCCTACGATTTGATGAGGAAGGCCTTTAAAGGAGTAGGGGAGTGGATGCAGTCTAAGAAGGATGCAAGCAAGACGGTTTTCTCTTTCCTCCTTTGAAACTTTTGGGAAAATCAGGAATGTGGTATGAGACCAAGGAGCCTATGGGGTTGGGGCTCCCCATCTGCTGGCTCAGATTTCTCTAATCTAGTTGACTCCTCCAGGAGACTTTCCCTTGCTTCAGCGAAGGCGACTTGGGGAATGAGTGAAATGGATCATCTCCTCAAGGGTCTTTTTAGAGTTGTGGAGGTCTTCAACTTTATGGATTGGTCTCTTGGAGCTTTGGCCAACAGGACTCGGGATCCCGGAATCTTCCTGTGTTTGGATGACTTCGTGAGTGTTTTGTCTTGCTTGGACAAAGCAGTGAGGGACGGTTCTCTGGAGAGTCGCTGCCTTATTCGGAGCTGCTATTCTGAAGAAGAGATCAGTATTCAGCTCTTTCCTCACGAAGTCTGTGTCTCTCTCTTCAGAGAACCTCTCTTCTGTTTGCTCCTTTTTCTCCTCACCTTTTCCTCAAAACTTGGTGAAGGAGATTTCTCGCTCTTTATCTGAAAAGGCGACACAAGACCTTTTGGCCCAGTCTTCGAAGAGGGTCAGACCTGCCGTCCCTTTCGCCAAGAAGGAGAAGGCTCCCTTTCAGGAGCCCTTTGAGGTGGTCCTTCGTCCAGACCCCTCCTTCAGGAGCAAAAGACCAGAGAGGAGAGGAAGGTCTTCCTCAGGACTTCTATCAGAAGGACCAAATGAAGAACGCAAGTACTCCAGACGACAGTGGGTGCCAGACTGCTACAATTCGCCGAGGTCTGGGCACAGAGAGGGGCGGACGACTGGTCCCTCTCCATTTTAAGAAGAGGCTACCTTATCCCCTTCAGGAAAGTCCTCCTTTAACCTCAACTCCCAGGGAGTTATCCGCCAGCTACAGGGATCCCATCAAGAACCAGGCTCTTTTTCTAGCGGTGGAACAAATGTTAGAAAAGGAAGCAATAGAACTGGTTCAAGACCTCCATTCCCGGGGTTTTACAACCGTCTTTTTCTGGTTCCGAAATCCTCGGGGGTTGGAGACCGGTTCTGGATGTAAGCGCCCTGAATTTTCTTCATAATCAAGACGAAATTCAAAATGGAGACTACCTCCTCGGTTCTTGCAGCTCTTCGTCCAGGGGATTGGATGGTCTCCCTGGACCTGCAGGACGCTTACTTCCACATTCCCATTCATCCCTCGTCAAGAAAGTTCCTGAGGTTCGTGATTCGGGGAAAAGTTTTTCAATTCAGGTCCCTGTGCTTGGTCTTTGACAGCCCCACAAGTGTTCACGGGCATCTTAAGGAATGTGGCACGCTGGCTTCACTTAGAGGAGTGAGGATATCAATGTATCTCGACGATTGGCTGATTCGAGCTCAATCAAAGGACAGTTGTCTGGAGTACTTGTCGATCACCCTTAATATGACACAGTCCCTTGGACTATTAGTAAACCTACAGAAATCCCAGGTTGTTCCTCAGCAGAGCATTGTTTACCTGGGGATTCTGATGGATTCTCGGGTTTTCTAGCCTTTCCATCCCAAGAGAGAATAGATCGCTGCATAGAAAAGGTGACAGTTTTTCTAAGGAGAAAACATTGTTCAGCGAGGGAGTGGATGAGTTTGCTGGGGACCATTTCCTCGCTGGAACAGTTCGTCTCTCTTAGGAAAACTTCATCTGAGACCTCTTCAGTTTTTCCTAAAGGAGAGTTGGGACCAGAAGTCTCAGGACTTAGCAACTTTGTTCCAAATTTCGGACAAGATAAAAGAGGATCTCAACTGGTGGTTAGACCCTCGAAAATTACGCCAAGGACTGTCTCTTCAGTTTTGAGCCCTACCCTAGTGTTGTTCTCAGACAGTCGGAGTCGGGATGGGGGCAACACTAGGGTCGAGAGAAGTGTCAGGCACCTGGGAGGGAGACCAGGTGAACTGGCACATCAACAAGAAAGAGCTATCAGCAGTTCATTTGGCTCTCATCAAGTTCGAGTTCCTTGTCGCAGGACAAGTAGTCCAAGTGAACTCAGACAACACGACTGCCCTGGCTTATATAAGGAAACAGGGAGGAACACACTCCTTCTCCCTTTACGAAACGGCAAAAACGTTGCTGTTATGGGCTCAGGAGAGGAGGATCAGACTCCTCACCAGATTTGTACAGGGAGAGAGGAATGTGAGGGGTGGACCTTCTCAGCAGGAAGGATCAGGTCCTTCCCACAGAGTGGACTCTCCATTCAGAAGTCTGCCAAAGACTGTGGAACCTGTGGGGAAGGCCGAATATCGACTTTTGCAACCCACTGGAATGCAAGGCTGAAAACTACTGCTCTCCGATATCGGACCCCGAGAGCAGTTGCAATAGACAGTCTTCTCTAGATTGGACAGGATTAGACGGATATGCCTTTCCCCATTCAAGATCCTAGGAGAAGTGGTAAGAAAGTTTGCATCATCGGAAGGAGCGAGACTGACACTGGTAGCTCCGTTTTGGCCAGCTCAAGACTGGTTCACAGAGGTACTGGAATGGATAGTAGATTTTCCAAGATCGCTTCCACACAGGAACGATCTTCTCAAACAGCCCCACTTCAACAGATTCCACAAGAATCTCCCGCTCTCAGTCTAACTGCCTTCTGACTATCGAAGGTCTGGTCAGAGCGAAGGGTTTTCGCACAAAGCTGCGAAGGCTATTGCAAGAGCCAGGAGATCCTCAACCCTTGCGTCTACCAGTCGAAGTGGGAGGTCTTTAGAAGATGGTGCAGGACCAATAAGATATCCTCTTCCAGTACCTCTGTGACAAACATTGCTGATTTCTTTATCTTCCTGAGGGAACATTTACCTCTGGCTGTATCCACAATTAAGGGATACAGGAGTATGTTATCTTCGGTTTTCAGACACAGAGATCTGAATATCTCGGAAAACAGAGACCTTCATGACCTTATAAGGTCTTTTGAAACGTCAAAATTCAGGACTTGAAACCTCCCAGTTGGAATCTAGACATAGTTTTGAAATTTTAATGTCTAAAAAATTTGAACCTCCTCATCAAGCTTCCTTCAGGGACCTCACCAGGAAGTCACTTTTCCTCTTTGCCCTTGCCTCAGCTAAGAGAATAAGTGAAATACAAGCCTTAGACGGCAAAAGTTGGTTTTAAGGGAGGTTCGGCTATATGCTCCTTTAAACCATTATTTCTAGCGAAGAATGAGAATCCTTCTAAACCGTGGCCAAGAACCTTTGAATTAAAAGGTCTTTCTTCTATGACGGGACATGAGTTGAGAGGACTCTATGCCCTGTCAGGAGCCTTAAATTCTACTTAGAAAAGAAGAAATCTCTGGGAGGTTCGGTTGAAAGTCTTTGGTGCTCTGTCAGGAATCCTTCACGAGCGATCTCAAAGAATGCGCTGTCATTTTTTATTAAGGACGTCATCAAGGAAGCGCATATCTCATGTGAGGATGAGCACTTTAAGCTCCTTAGAGTGAAAGCACACGAAGTGAGAGCCATTGCTACTTCCTTGGCTTTTCACAAGACGTTGTCTCTCCAGTCTATTTTAGAGGCAACCTATTGAGGTGTAATTCAACGTTCGCATCTCATTACTTACGAGATATTAGAGTAACGTATGATAAGTGCTTCTCTCTAGGAGCGTACGTATCTCGGATTCGGTGCTGGGACAGGAGCTGAATCCAATCCTATTTAGTTTAGTTAATTTAGTTGTTTTTAAGCTTGGTGGTGTGTGTTTTTTTATGGTTGGTTGAAAAGAGGGTGATGGAATTATGCTTCCCCTTTCAATTCTTATCACTAACAAGGTTAGGATTGGTCAGGTGGTCGGGATTGGTTGTCATGTTCCTTGTAATTTGTATGGACACCTAGCTCTGTCATGTAAGAGGATAGCCCCATTGATACGATTCAGGTGTAGGCTCGGTCATGTAAGTGGGTCAGCCCCTTTGACACGATCCGCTATAGGCTCGGCCATGTTAGTGGGTCATCCCCATTGGCACGATCCAGAAGGGCTGTCAGTCACAGGTCACATCCTCGCTGAAGCTCCTGAGGCAAGCAGACTCATAGACAGTATCCATGAAGTCTTCTGCCCAATCAGGTAAGAACCATGGTTTTTTGTTTATCCTACAACATATGTTGTTTCCCGTTTTTTAGTTATTTTCTGTCTCTTACCCTCCTCCAAGGGTGCCATTCAGCTAAGTATATATCTGACGGGTAAGTTGCATGTACAAAAATGATATTTTTATGATAAAATAAAGTTTTGTACATACTTACCCGGCAGATATATACGATTGATAACCCGCCCAGCCTCCCCTCAGGAGACAGGTGGAAGAGAAAATCTGATTAGAAAACGGGAATGGTTCCTATTCCCGCCACCCAGCGGCGGGTATGGTTGATCACCTGACCTACCTGTGCGTGTGCCATGAAGTTTTGAAATTCTGTCGGGAACGCCGGAGACTATAGCTAAGTATATATCTGCCGGGTAAGTATGTACAAAACTTTATTTTATCATAAAAATATCATTTTTATGGTGTTGATTAATTTTTGTGGTGGTGTAGGTTATATTTTATCTGGTCTTTGTTCTCTGTTGTACTATGCCCAGTGCTAGGGCATATCCACATATTATTTATGTGTCCTTTTTGGACTGTAAGCTTTGCCAACCCGTGATAACCTCCTACGTTGCAAAGCACCCACTCAAGTAGAAGCGACCCTTGGCTCTACTGCCGCTCCGCTACAGGTTGAGAGGAGCTTCGACCAGAGGCAGTACCTGTCTGCCATTGCTCCCTCACCAGGTAAGGTTACAACAGGCATTTCAAAATGCTTGCTAACTTTCTATTCCAAATTCTTCTCCATATCAGGGTTTTTTTGGGATAGTATATGTCCATTCATCCCACCTCCAATCAATGTGGGATTCAGCTATGTAATTATTTGGTGAGTTACTCATATAAAAATCACATTTTTATAATAAAATAAAGTTTTGTACATATAACTTACCTGGTAATTATATATATAGCTGTAGTCTCTGACGTCACGGCAGAAAATTGAAAATCGCGGCAGCGCTAATGAATGGTCACGTGACACCCCTTCCCACCGCCCTCTACAGGTGAGTGAGAGGAACCATAACCCAAACTCTTCATATGTTTCTGTTGTGTGGTACCGGTAAGACCGGTGCAGCTTAGCAGAGAATTATCGCTGATTCTTTCGTTGGACATTGTTGGTGATGTACAATTGTTTGATTTGAATCTTTGGCAGACATTGTTTGTGCTTAGCTTTTTTCATCCCCGCCTTCCTTATTTAGCATTATGTCGGACACTGGTCCTCGGTGTATAGGTTTTGTAGCCGGGGCTGCAAAACTAGATTAGGAAAATTACCATTGACCCTCATTCTGTGTGTTCAGGGTGTAGAGGACAGGTATGTTTGGTATCGTTAACCTGTGAAGAATGTAAGGATTTGTCAGGGGAAGAATGGAAGATTTTAAATGCTTATCTGAGAAGGCTTCAAAAGAGAGAGCTAGAAAAGCTTCAGCTAGGACTACCTCTTTATCCTCCCGTGATAGTCAGGATTTATCTTTTTGGTTACTAACCCTGATATTCCTTCTAACAAATCTCCTATCCCAGACCCCGTTATTTAACCCGATACCGTGGCCAGTCTTAAAACGCAGATGGATGCGCGTTTTAGTGTGATGCTTGCTGCCATGGAGCGGATGAGTAAGTCTTTGGTAGTAAGAAGTGCAGTGTCTTGTGATAGTGCAGT
Organism: Macrobrachium rosenbergii; assembly: GCF_040412425.1. Classification (NCBI taxonomy): domain Eukaryota; kingdom Metazoa; phylum Arthropoda; class Malacostraca; order Decapoda; family Palaemonidae; genus Macrobrachium; species Macrobrachium rosenbergii. Next base: position 44,783,009 of record NC_089749.1, on the reverse strand, counting down.
GGAGGAGCTGGCTGTTCGGCCCACTCATTCTCCTAGGCCTGGACCTCTGTCAAACTCCCCAGCACCAGGGAGGAGGCAAGTCGAAAGCCCAAGGGAGGTGAGTGGGACCTGCCCCGAGCAGTTGGCCCCTCAAGCAGTCCTGTTTTGTTTCCCAGGATGCAGATGTTAGCCAGAAAAGGCACATCAGGAGGTGTATGTCTTGAGTATGTCAGTGAGGATTCGCCTAAGAGAGGTTGGCGCCGTAAAGATGTCTCGAGACCATTCAAAGAGGTCTAGGTTGGCATCTCCTTTGGCAGTTCCCAAGAAAAGAGTGGCGCTTCAAGATCAACCTCCTTCGTGTAGTTTTTGTGAGGAGCCGAATGTTTTTCACATTCCGTCGATTCGGGAGACGAGAGGCATGTGTTGGAAGCGCGGAGACGCTTGTGTAAGAAGAGAGTGGTGTTGTCTTCGCCTGTTGTTGCTGCTTCTGGCGTGATTGCTGCATCTAGCGCCATGCGCCATCCTTCGTTTCGCCTGGCTCATCGCGCCATACACGCCACGCTAACGATCCTCCTGGCGCCATGCGCCAAGCGCCAAAAATTGTTTCTCCTGGTGACTCTCGTCAAGCTCCAACTCCTGCGGTCACCGTGCCTCATTCAGTTCCGCATTCTCCTTCTTCTGCCTTGCCTCAAGATTTGTTTTTGGCGGAAATGAATAGGAAGCTTGATAGTATTCTTGGCTTTATGGAAAAAAGTGATCCTTCCTTGAACGAACTGCAAGTTGCTTCGATTTCAAGGGATGCTCCTTCATCGAATGTGCGGCTTCCTACGAGCGATCCTGTGCTGCATTCTCCTCGGAAGATGAATCTTCCTCCATCTAGATCCTTGGCTCTTTCTCCGATTTCTGGTGGTGATGTTGCTTCAGAATCGGAGGCGGAGGTACAACCAGAGAAAGAGAAGCCTGTATCGAGCTATAAGCAACTGCTTCAGTATTTTCTGGAGAATTTTCTGGATTCCTTTTCACCAGTATCTCCAGCTTCTCCGAATCTCAATACGCTCGTGATAATAGGACAGACACTTAGCTGGCTACCAAATTAGTTCTTTCTATTTCGGCCAAGAAAGGATTGAAGAAAATGGAGGAGTGGCTTGCAGAGAAGAGGAACAAGGGAAGACTGTGTTTTTTTCCCCTTCAAAATTGTCGTCTCGTCCTGTGGTGTTGGGTGAGAGACTGGAGAATCTTTCTCGTTGGGAGTAGCTGCCTCCTCCCAAGGAGATTTCTCTAGTTTGGTAGATTCGGCCAGGAGGTCGGCTCTTAATTCAGCCAAAGTATTCTTTCCACATCAGAATTTGATCACCTCTGCAAGAATGCTTTTAAGATTTTGGTAGTTATAAGTTTCCTCGATTGGTCGGTTGGAGCTCTTGGGAAACTAAAAGCTTGCGCCCTTCAGGACGATCAGTTCGCTTCCTGTCCGACGTGTTAGCTTGCATCGACAGGAGCATTAGAGATGCGGCTATGGAACTCTCTTCTGTGATTACGATGGGAATTCTCAAGAAATGTGAGCTATGGTGTTCTTTCACCACTAAAGGAGTCTCTCGGTCCCAGAAGTCAGCTTTGTTGTTTGCTCCTTTAGATAGGAAACATCTTTTCCCGAGGGAAATAGTATCTGAGATCGCTTCTCCGACTCTTCAACAGAAGGCAACTCAAGACTTGCTGGCACAGTCCACCAAGAAGCCTAAACCGTTGCCTTCAACAGTTGCTCGCCTGACAACGCCGACGGAAAAATCTCAAGGTCGGCCCTTTCGTGGAAGAGCCCCTGCTAAATCGTTTCCCAGATCAAGAGGAGAGGTTGTTTTGTACCTAAAGCGATCAAACCCTCCGACAAGAAGTGAGAGCGCCTCCCTTCATTCACCAGTAGAAGCCAGACTGTCAGCTTTCTAGACAGTCTGGGAAGAAAGGGAACAGAACCTGGACAGTCTCGGTTTTAAAGGAAGGCTATTCAGTTCCATTCTTGAGGACCCTCCTTTGTCCAGGGAACCAGTGGTCTTAATGGCTTATTCTCTAGACTCAGAGAAATGTTGTGCTCTAGAGAAAGAGGTGTCAGCTTTGCTAGAGAAAGAAGCAATAGAGAAAGTTCTCCCCCCTTTCTCCCCAGGATTTTACAATCGTCTCTTTGTAGTACCAAAGGCGTCAGGAGGCTGGAGGCCAGTTCTAGACGTGAGCGCTTTGAACCTGTTTGTCAGAAGACAAAGTTTGTGATGGAAACCACTCAATCAATGCTGTCATCCCTTCTTCCAGGAGATTGGATGGTATCCATCGACCTCCAGGATGCGTATTTCCACATCCCGATCCATCCTGCTTCGAGGAAGTTCCTTCGCTTTGTGTTCAAAGGCGAAGTGTTTCAGTTCAGGGCAATGTGCTTCGGCCTCTCGACGGCCCCCCAGGTATTCACCAGAGTTTTGTCATCAGTGGCGAAGTGGCTACATCTGTTGGGGATCAGAACAGTTTTTTATTTAGACGATTGGCTCCTGCGTGCTCAACGAAGGAAAGGTGTGTGAAGGATTTGGTAAAGACTCTTCATCTAACCGAAGAACTGGGACTACTGGTAAATTGGCAGAAGTCACATCTGGTGCCATCTCAAGAATTAGTCTATTTGGGAGTTCAGATGAACTCAGTAGTTTTTCAAGCTTCTCTGTCGATGGAGAGGGTAGAGTCAGTGCCTGTTGAAAGTGCTAGATTTTCTGAAGAAGACCCAGTGCTCGGCCAACGAGTGGATGAGCCTTCTGGGGAAGTTGTCTTCCGCAGAACTGTTTGTGAGTTTGGGAGACTACATCTAAGGCCCCTTCAGTTCTTTTTAAGAGAAGTCTGGGACAGGAAGAAGAGCCCGGACTCGTTTTTTTTTTTCAAATCTCAGAGGAGATAAAGGCAGACCTCAGTTGGTGGAACTCTCCAGAGAAACTTCAGGAAGGAATTTCACTGTTCCCAAAGAACCCCAACCTCATCTTGTGTGCAGACGCTTTCAGATCTAGGATAGGGAGCCACGTTAGGCAAGTTGGAAACAGCAGGCCGATGGAAGGGAGAACAACTTGGTGGCACATCAATCTGAAGGAATTAAAGGCCATTCATTTAGCCCTTTTAGAATTTTCGAAGGTGGTAAGGAACCAGGCAGTGATTGTCCAATCAGACAATACAACAGCTCTCGCATACATAAAAAAGCAAGGAGGAACCCACTCATTCTTGCTATACCTGGTAGCGAGAGATCTTCTGTTATGGCGAAAACAACCAAACGGCGTTGATGACAAGGTTCATTCCAGGGAAGCTCAATGTGAGGGCAGACAAGCTAAGCAGGAGCTTTCAAGTACTCTCAACAGAGTGGATCTTAAATCAAGTTTGCCTCCAACTGTGGAATCTATGGGGTCGTCCTCTCATAGATCTGTTTGCCACCAAGAAGACAACTCAACTGCCTCTTTTTGCTCTCCAGTGCCGGACGAGGGGGCAGTCTTAGTGGATGCAATGCTGATGGACTGGTCAGGTCTGGACCTTTACGCCTTTCCTCCGTTCAAGATGTTGAGAGCAGTTCTAACAAAAATGTTGTCCCACAAGGACGGGCGAATGACACTGGTTGCTCCGTTTTGGCCAGCAAGGAATGGTTCCCGGACTTGATAAGTCTTCTCGTAGACTTCCAGAGGCTTTTACCACCGAGAGTAGATCTACTCAGACAGCCTCACTTCCGAAGATTTCACGGAGGTCCATCTGCTCTTCAGCTAACTGCGTTCAGACTGTCGAACGTTGCCTCAGAGCTAGAGGTTTTTCGAGGAAGGTCTCTAGAGCCATCGCTAGAGCTGCAGACAGTCCTCCCACAGCAGTTCATCAAGCTAAGTGGTCAGTCTTCAGAGAGTGGTGTAGGAAGACTGGCACATCATCTTCTAAGACCACTTTAGAAGAGATAGCAGACTTCCTCCTGTATCTGAGTGTGGATAGGAAGCTGTCTTCGTCTTCGATCAAGGGCTACAGAGCAATGCTTTTGACAGTCTTTAGGCATAAGGGCCTGGATATTTCAAATGATAAGGACCTGTCAGATCTTATCAGATCGTTTGAAGCATCCAAGAATTCCAGAGAGATTGGTTTCCTGGAATTTAGATGTGGTCTTGAAATGGCTTGTGGGCAGTAAGTTTGAGCCATTATCGTCTTGCTCTTTCAGAGACCTTACGAGGAAGACAATCTTCTTGGTAGCTTTGGCTACAGCAAGGAGAGTCAGTGAGTTGCACGCCCTAGATAAGAGAATTGGGTTTTCTAGGAGTAAGGCAGTCTGTTCTTCATTGTTGAGTTTCTTGGCAAAGAATGAGACACCGTCTAAGCCTTGGCCGAGATCCTTTTCAATCCCTGGTCTCTCAGATTTGGTGGGACCAGATGAAGAAGAAAGACTTTTGTGCCCAGTAAGAGCATTAAAAGTATATATCGAAAGGACTCAAGCAGTGAGAGGTCTCTCCTAATCTTTGGTGTTCTGTGAGGATCCGAGTAGGCCTCTTTCGAAGAATGCTCTTTCCTTCTTTATGAGAGACCTGATTGTAGAAGCTCATAACCAGGTAGAAGATGTGCAGCTTCAAATTTCTAAAGTTAAAGCACATGAGGTGAGAGCGGTCTCAACCTCTTTGGCATATAGGAGGAATCTTTCCTTAGATTCAATTATTCAAGCCACATTTTGGAAATGTAGGTCAGTGTTAACTGCATTCTCATTATTTGAGAGAGATTGAGACAATATATGATGGATGCAGTACGTTGGGACCGTTTTGTGGTGACTGGCACGGTGTTGGGTAAGGGAATAAAGGAAGTCGATCCTTCCTTGTGATGCTTTCTCTTGCTTAAGGTTAGCGTTGTTGTTTTCTGGGATGTCTGGGGTACATTGTGACTAGGAGTACCCAACAGTCTTACATATTGGGTAATATTTTTAAGGTACAGGTTATTGGTGACACACCTCTTTTTTTTTTTTTTCGGTTGATTCGTTCTATGTGAAAAGTGTACTGCGCCTGGGCAGGGGCATTTATTTGGTTGGTTATCATGCATAGTCCACGGTGAGCCCTCAACTGGCATGTAGCCCTCAGCACTTAACCCTCAGGTCTATATACCTAGTTGGTGCAAGTTGAGGATAGCAGATTAAGAGGCAGTATCCATCAAATCAGCTACCTCAACAGGTAAGGAACCATCATTGTGTTTTTATTTTCACAATTGTCTAGACTTTTTCATATTAGCTGCCATGGCCCACCTCCATCAAGGTGCCAATCAGCTATATATATAATTACCAGGTAAGTTATATGTACAAAAATGTATTTTTATAATAAAATGAGGTTTTGTACATACTTACCTGGTAATTATATAATCAAAGCCCACCCTCCTCCCCTCTCATGGGCAGGTATGGCATAAACATATGAAGAGTTTGGGTTATGGTTCCTCTCACTCACCTGTAGAAGCGGTGGGAAGGGGTGTCACGTGACCATTCATTAGCGCTGTAAGATTTTCAATTTTTCTGCCATGACGTCAGAGAGTACAGCTATATATATAATTACCAGGTAAGTATGTACAAAACCTCATTTTATTATAAAAATACATTTTCATATATACTTACCAAATAATTACATGATCAGAGCCCTCCCTCTACCCCTCTCATGGACATAGAACATAAACGAATTGAACTCTTTAGCTACATTGTACCTATTCTCCCCGAAAGTGGGCGGGACATTATACCTACCCAAAAAAACAAAGAGTGCTACCAAGAATTGTGAATTTTGAGCTGCCATGTAAAGTAGAAACTACAGCTATGTAATTATTTGGCAAGTATATATATAAAACTTTATTTTATTATAAAAATGTCATTTTTGTGTACCAGACTTAGGAAAATGTAACAGACTTTTGCCATATTTATTGTGCAATTATCGCATTTTTTTTTTTCAGCCGACTCTTGTTCGATGCTGGAGAACTGGTTGGAAATAAAGAGTACATATCACAGTTAATACAAGTATTGAAACAAAACAATGCGTCTTTTGGAAAAAATAATTTCTCACTGCACCATGATCATATTGGTGGTTTTAGAGGATGTTCTGAAATGCTCAAGAAGGTAAGGATGTGTGTGATCTAAGTTAGTTCTCATTTCATACTTTTAGATATTAGTACAGTAGTTTAAATAAAGTGTAGCCTACTTGAACGAGACTGTGGTGTCACATTTGTAGATCATCATGGAGCTTGCCGTTAAGATTGGGTCATAAATGAAAGGTGAAAGTTAAAACTTAATACAAGTAGGTGCATTGATGAAAGGAATCTTTTTCATAATGGTCATAGATATATAAAAGGTTGCCTTTCATGTCTATATATTGCTGAGATATACAAAAAGAGGTTGCCTTTCATGCGTATATATTGCTGATGTATTCATATGAATTACAGACTGTATCTTTACAAGTCTTTACCAGTCTTTGTGAGTAGACCTGTTCTTTCAATGAGAGATACCACATTCTCACTGTGCTCTATAAATATTTGCTTGGTATCTATCAATAGTGAATATACAGCCAATTTGAAAAGTTTTTTGACTTACTAGTCATTAGTTGCACTATGTAGATAGTCATTAGTTTCACCATAGAGTATATGTAGTTTCCTAGTGCTGGCATACTTTTAAAAATGCCTGTGTCAGGTCACTGCTTATCGGTAACATTAATGTTACAAGAGAAGTATTTTACTTCACTATTATACAGGTAAGGGTAGGCCTATCCAGATTCTTTGTGAAAAAGCAAAGTTGTTTACTTTTCATAAAAGTTAATACTGTATTCTTACTAAAATATAGATCAAACACAAATGGAGATGAGAATGCAAAAAAGTTATGTACTTTATAAAAATACTGTATATCAGTGAGTTGTGTCCATAATTTCTTGTGATGTAATACAGTAGATGATAGTTATCAGAAAATCGATATTGCAGATATCCCTAGTGTTCATAAATTTCCTCGAAATGATGCTGAAGATGATCCTTTGCCCGATGTAGTAGAACTGCAGTCGCTCACTCATCAACAGGAACTGGAAGTTGAAGGAGCAACTGTGAGGTAATTTGGTTTCATTGTTCTTTCTATAAGTACCTTTGTTAGTAGATAATATCATTCTTAAGTATATGGTGTAAATGCCCCATAGTACAGTACAGTTATCTTATCTAGCAACCTAGAAAGATGCAGTTAGGAAAGTTGTTCCATGGATGAAAGTATTTTCAAATTGTTTTCTGGTAGCCACTTGCCTGCTGGTAGGGGGCAACCCCCTCTCTTACTACATTTATTTGTTCTTTTGGAAATATAACACATCATCATTTATGTATGATATCCTCAGAGTGACTTGGAGTGTTCATTGAGCTTGGTAACAAAGTCATTAACTGGTGGGTTTTAGGGGGTGAATGGGGAAATACTCCTTACTCACCTTGTCTCTAGTCACTTTTATATAAGTAACTTACCAAATAATTACATAGCGGTACAGTAATAACCCCGTATTCGCGGGGGATGCATACCGCCCCCCCCCCAAATAGCTAAAATCCATGAATACTTAAAACCCCTCTAAAAACACTTAGAACTGCCTGTTTTGATAGTTTAAACACAAAAAAAAAACCCTAAAAAAATGCTCATACCTGAGTATTTTAATAGTTTTATCACAAAAAGTGCATTTAGTCTTGAAAATATGAAAATACAGTAATTAGTGAATATTTCCTAGTGAAAAATACCGCAAATGGGCGAATTTTCCACGAATAATGGGTAGATATGTTCCACAGAGAAATCCATGAATACATGAGTCCGTGAACAGTGAGACCGCGAATACGGGGGGTTTACTGTAGTTTCTACTTTACGAGGCAGCTCAAAATTAGAAAGTCGCAGTAGCACTCTTTTGTTTTGGGTGCAGGTATACTGCCCTGCCCACTTTTGGGGAAGAATAGGTACAAAGTAGCTAAAGAGCTCAATTCGTTTCTGCTGACTAATGACTGAACACTAGTTATTAGCAGCTCTTGATTGGTTTTCGCTGGATGGTGGGAGATCGTCTTTGATGAAGCACTCTTTGCTTTTGGTAGCGCAGCTATTTAGCTTAGCTAGAATTTTGGATTATTTCTTCAATTGTGACTTGTCTGATTGGAATTTTGACTTATTATGTCTGACTCTAGTTTGTCTAGCATTAGGTATTGCAGCAAAGGCTGCAAAACTAGACTCACTTCTGCAAAATATGACTCATATACCATTTGTTCTCTGGAATTGAATTGTGACGAATGTAAGGACTGGGAGAAGGGTAAATGGAAGACTTTACAGACACACTTAGACAAATTGCAGCGTGACCGAATTAGAAAAGCTACAGCTAGGGTCGAAGCTAAGGCTTCCGCTAGTACACATTGTTCTCCAGGAGTTGATATTGATGTTATGCCTATCCCTTCAACCCCTTTGACAGCTTTTCCCCCATTTCTAGTCCTCCAGCTTTTCCTGTCACTCCATTACCTAGCTCTCATTCTGCTGAACCCAATGCCATTGCCAGCTTAGAAGCACAGGTAGATCAGAAATTTATTTTACTTGTGAATACTGTTTCCCAGATTGGGAACTCTGTGAAGGTCCTGATGGACAAATTTAATAGTGTAGTGTCAAGTGAAGTGTCAGTGAGGGGGGCAGCTGTTTGTCCCACCGTTGCTCCTAGACCAATATCCTTGCCAAACTCCCCTTGCTCACCCGAGAGGAAGCAAACTGGTAGTCCAGGGAGGTCGGTGGGGTTTGTCCACGAGCACCCGTCGCCTCATCCGAGCCTGTTGTCCGCCAGTCCCAGGCTGCGGAAGAATGCCATTGGAAAGGTGTTTGAATGGATGTACATGCCCTATCTTCAAGTGATTCAGATTCTCCCACATCAAAGAAACGCAGTGACTGTTTTGTGAAAGTTTCTAGGCCATTGAAAAGGCCGGGCACTTCCTTGGATTCAGATTTGCCCCCATCTTGTAAGCGAGCTGTAGAGAGACAACGTAGCTCTCTCTCCCTTCTTGTAGTTTTTGGGAGTCACCAGCGAGAGATTCTCGCTCCCATTCAGGTGCGAAAGTACATTCCAACCCCAAAAGAGTGTGTGCCAGTCCAGCTTATCGGCGCCAAGAGTACGAGCACCCAGTGTACGTTAGTGGTGTGCATAACCGCCAACTTGAAGATCGTTCGGTGTCCAAGCTATCATCTCTAGAGCGCCAAGTGTCCGAGCGCCCATCGTATGAGCGCACTTCATCTGAGCGCCCATCACATGAGCACACAGTTTCCGCCTTTCCAGTTTGTGGGCGCCCAGATTCCGAGATAGAAGAGCCCATGCATGACCGCTGGAGTGTGAACGTCAGATCGCCAAGCGCCCAGGTGCCGAGCGCCCATCCTTGGGGGGCCAAGTGTCCGTGAAGAATGGAGCCACTTCCAAGGAGTCAGTGGGTGCCCAATGTCAGTGCGTCCAGTTGCTGTAGGCGCCTCTCTCAAAGTCCACCCTACTTCCAATATCTTCATGACCCCGCAAGGAGAATTTCCAGTATCTGATGCTTCAAGAGAATTTCTATCTGTTGCTCAAGATCCTTCGTTGGCGCCGCTTCAACTTTGGCTTGATAAAGTGTTGAGCCTTCTTCAAAAGCCAACACCGGTAGTGCAAGAGACTGTGGAACCCCCATGATCACCCACTTTGTCCGTTGAGGAACCTGTAGAAGAGGAGCAACCTGCATCTAATTACTCGGCACTGCTCAGGTTTTCCTGGTCTGTTACCCGTTGTTCTTTTCTCCAGCCAACCCTTTATTGCCAGGGTTGGCCTTCTTGATGCAACAACCATCAGGTACCGCCAGACTTCCACGTATGGTTTTATCTTCGTCGTCGAAGAAAGCTTTCGGCCACATGGATGCCTGGTTAGCAGAGAAGAGGGAAGTCGGGAAGGCAGTGTTCTGTTCGCCTCCCTCTCATTTGATAAGGCAGAAGTATCTGTCTTATGCAACTGGAGAAGCTCTGTTGGGAGTTTCTGCCTCCTCTCAAGGGAACTTCTCCAGCATCATAGATGCTTCTTGTCGTTCTGCTTTCTCGTCGGCCAGAATTCTCTTCACAGCCTTGGAATTATACCATTTGCTTGAAAACATCTGTAAAGTCTTCGAGGTCTTTAGTTTTCTGGATTGGACGGTGGGGGCCCTAGCCAAGAAAATAGAAGACTGATCGTCCCTTCAAGAGAACTTCGCATCGGATTGGCTGGGAGTACTGGTGTGCGCTGATAGAACTGTAAGAGATGGAGCACTAGAGCTAGCGACCATCTTCTCAACAGGAGTCTTCAAGAAATGAAATTTGTGGTGCTCGTTCACGGCAAAGGAAGTCACCCCATCGCAGCATTCTTCTCTTCTTTAGTCTGTTCCTCCAGGAAGAAGTGACTCAGGACCTCCTCACTCAATCCACCAAAGGACTAAGTTTCCTACAGAGGCTTCCACAGCTATTAGAACATTGTCACCCTTGCAGCAACAGCCCTTTGAAGTTCTAGAGGTCATTTCCAGTCCTGACCTAGAGCCAGCCTCCGAACTTCCAGACCAACCAGGAAACCCATTAACAAGCCAGCACCTCGAAAACGAGTTGTCCATCCTCTGTGTTCCAGTGGGAGCAAGACTTTCCCATTTCTGGACAGAACAGCCCTTTCGAAGTTCAGAGGTCATTTCCAGTCCTGACCTAGAAGCCAGCCTCGAACTTCCAGACCAACCAGGAAACCCATTAACAAAAAATGAGTTGTCCATCCTCTGTGTTCCAGTGGGAGCAAGACTTTCCCATTTCTGGACAGAACAGCCCTTTCAAAGTTCTAGAGGTCATTTCCAGTCCTGACCTAGAGCCAGCCTCCGAACTTCCAGACCAACCAGGAAACCCATTAACAAGCCAGCACCTCGAAAATGAGTTGTCCGTCCTCCGTGTTCCAATGGGAGCAAGACTCTCCCATTTCTGGACAGAATGGGAAAAGAAGAATGTGGAGCCGTGGGTGCTGAAGGTATTGAAAGAAGGTTATGTTATCCCTTTCAGGGAGAAACCTCCCTTAGTAACCTCTCCCATCAGTGTAACAGCCTACTCGGTAGACCCAGAGAGGTTTTCGGCCCCATCTCGGGAAGTGTTGGCCCTACTAGAAAAGAAAGCTGTGGAAGTAGTTGAGGATGTAAACACGGAGGGGTTTTACAACCGCCTCTCCATGGTGCCCAAGTCATCTGGAGGATGGAGACCTGTCCTGGACGTCAGTGCCCTGAACCTCTTTGTTCAAAAAACGAAGTTCAAACTTCCACATTCTAGTTCACCCGGACAAGATTCGTGTTCCAGGACAGAGTCTTCCAGTTGCAGGCACTTTGCTTGGACTCTCCATGGCCCCTCAAGTTTTTGCCGGGTACTCGCTCCCCTAGCAAAATGGCTATATCTTATGGGATAAACATCTCTCTGTACCTGGATGATTGGCTTCTATGTTTCCCCTCGAGATCTCAGTGCACGGAGGACCTGCAGAAAACTCTTCGTCTTGCTCAAGATTTAGGCCTTTTAATAAACTTCAAGAAGTCACAGCTAGTCCCGACTCAGTCTGTTCTATATTTGGGGATAGTGATAGACTCTCTGAGTTTTCGGGCTTTACCATCCCAACAAAGGATCCTAAATTGCCGCAGGAAAGTCCAGGACTTCGTAACTCACCCCCCCTGTTCAGCCAACACATGGTTGAGTCTTCTGGGAACCCTCTCTTCCATAGAGAAGTTCGTTCTGTTAGGCAGGCTACACACAAGAGTACTGCAATTTGTTCCGACACGATACAGTATACAAACCGTCAGTCCTTTACATTAGGAATTACTTACGGTGAAACTGGACATGGCCATTAAACTCTTGAACAAGGTGGTTAGGCAGCAACTACCACCAGGTAGGCGGGATTACCCACCTGCCCGGATGTAAACATTCCAGTTTTCTTTCATCCGTCATGCATTGCAGACATGTTCTCGGATCTCTTTGCCTGACTGTTGTTAAGCTCTTTATTATCCCAGTGGGATCTTCCTGTATTTTTGTGTATATAGTGCATGTGTTTGACATTTATTAATACAAACCCACAATTTGTGATAGCCTTGCATAAGCCGTTGTTCCCTTGCGTCTATGTCTCGGGTTTGACGGCCAAGGGTGTATATAGAGGGGCATAACCAAGTGGTAATGCTTCTCTTCCAGTAGCCCTTTATTTAGATCCTGAAGGTGTTCCCCTGTACGTTCGGAGATATTTGTTCGGACGTAATATCTTTGCTCCCCTACATTGATCGGGACGTAAGAGTTCGCTTCCCTTCTTGGGATCCTGCCCTCTGTGTACAAGGGCATGACTACTTCCTTCCTACTTGTGCTGAGTGTTGTTTTGCCGCCTGCGCTATGAGAGTTGCGGGAGGGGAGGTTGCAGGCGCTGTTGGTAAGTTCTGCTTCCACGGCGCCCTTGGTGGTCTCCCCTCCTTCCTTCTTTCTCCCTATAAGCTCGTCGGGCGAAGACCGCAAGGGGGGCAGCCGCAGGTGGTTGGGCGACCTCTTCTAAGGGGCCTCCTCTCGCTGTGTAAGGCAGTTCCCCTCGTAGCGAGAGGAGTCTCCCTCTACTAATCATCTTTGCTTTTCTTTCAGGTTGACAGTGAGCATCACAGGCACAGCGGTAGTTGGCTGGATATCTCAGGGGATATCTTGCATGAAGGGGTCCCAATGTTCATTCAGTGTTGCTTCGGAATGGACCACAGTACCTGGTTGGAATGGTATAGTTCCACGTTGGGATCATTTCTACTCTGTTCCGCCGATGCGGATCGATCACTGCCATTGCTGACCTTCGTGCATGCTGTGGCACTGCCTTTGGCGCATCTGTGGTTCATCTGCTCCTGCTGTTTCCTGTGTTATGCTTCTGTTAACTCGATGACAGTCTTTGGGCGGCCCTTCCTGGTCTCCTGCCGCAGCCGTCCTGATCGTTCCTGTCACTGCTGGTGACTTTCATGTGATGTTCCTGGCCGTTGCTGTAGCTCCTGCCTTCCGAACCACTTCCTTAGCCCCTGCATCGGCTGCCCTGATTGTGCCTGCTGTTTCTCCTGGTGGTGGGTCCTGGGCGTTTCCGTTGTGTTCCTGCCTAGCTGCCCTGGAGGTTCTGATGTCATGCCATCCTGTAGATGATGTTGGGGTGAAGGTGAAGGAAGTCGCCCTGTGGAAGTGATGTTCCTGGCCGTTGCAGTAGCTTCTGCCTTCAAACTGCTTCCGTGGCTCCGCATCGCCGTCTATCCTGATCGTGCCTGCTGCTTCCCCTGGTGGAACCGTGTCCTGGGCGCTTCCGTTGTGTTCCTGCCTAGCTGCCCTGGAGGTTATAATCTTTTTGTGTCCACCATCCTGTAGAAGATGTCAGAATGAAGGTGAAGGAAGTTGCCCTGTGGAAGTAGCTGCCGTCTTCTTCAGCACCTTCAATTTTGTCTTTGCTGCCTCTTCCTTCCTCTCCCAAAGTTTGAGGGTCTCAGGAACCAGACAGACCTCCGTCGGCCAAAAAGAGAGGAAGGCTGCTTCTTTCCCTTGATGCCCTTGGACATCTAGGGACTGCCTCCTTCCAAAGAGGCAGTGGGTCTCTCGTTAGCTCTTCCCAACCTTCGGGTTAGGAAACTGATTCACCTACCCCTGGGTTTTGTGTTTCGGGAGCCGTGGGCGCGCAGACCTCGGTTTGCAATCCTGTTCCCAGTCCTAGGGGTTCTGCCTCTAAGACGGGGGGCTGCTTTGGGCGCTCGTTCGCGAGCCGCTCCGAGTGCTCGAGATTCGATGAAATATCGAGTATCCCAATCTGGTCTGGAGAGTACTCTCCCCGGCCCAGTTCAGTAGCAGTGCGAGAGAAAGGGCCAAGGCACCCAGGTGTCTCAGCTCTTCCTGCCAGCACCACAAGTGCTCCCCGAGTGCTTACCAGTGCTCGGTTGGGTTCCCAGCCTGGTGTCTCAATCCTATCGGCTGGAACACCAGAAGAAGCAGGGAAGTGATTCCCTTCTGGAGTCCTGTGGGACTTCTAAGGGACTGACTCTCTTCTGGGAGACAAGTTTCTCTTGTTGGCTCTTCCCACCCGAGGTGGGAACCAATTTGCATTCTCCTGTGGGGACTTGCGTTTCAGGGGCTGAGAGAGCGCGACCTCTCAAGGCCATGCCCTCACTGCCAGTCTTAGAAGTCTGCGTCTAAGATTGGTTCTGTGCCTGGCTCTTTTTATTTCTTTGGAAACCGAAAGCAGCTGCTCTCGATTTTTGGGAGTCTTTTAGGTTGCTCGAATTCTCGAACCACGATACTGCCCACCAGCTGCTTTGGTTGCTTGGCTGGGTTTCATCCTTGTGTCTTGAACCTTAGGGTTTGAGCATGCAGGATAGCAGACACAGAATTCCCCTTTGAACCTTCTCGAGGGGCCTCGGCCTCAAAGGATTTTAGAGTTCGGGAAACTAGCACTAGTTCACGTCAGACAAGTTCCAACGCCTGTCCAGTTCCGATTGTGTTCGCGTGATTGGCTCGGCTTGCTCACCCTGCCCAGCCCCTGGTTGCGCTTGCGAGACTGGCTCGGCGCCCGCCTGCCTCCCAGTCCACCGCATACCACCCAGCCTGGATCGCGGTTGCATGATTGGCTTGGTTTGGTGCAGTTCGGCTGAGGCCCACTCGGTTTTTCAAATCAGGTTCTCGGCTTCGATGGAACTTTCTGCTCTTCCCAGGAAAGCGCTTTGCCACAGCACAAGTGCTCTTCTTCCCCATGTGGCAGTAATCTCCTTTGGTTGATTATTACTCACAGTCCGCCTCTCCTGCTGGTCTTACTGGCAGGACAGGTAGGAGGTACTCTTTCTCCTCACATTTTCTCTTTTCCTCTCGGTTGTTCCAAGAGGTGTGAGATGGGCAGAGAGAGCTCTGACAAATTTGTCTTTGGAGTTCAGCTGCCTGGCGTGCTTTGGGTGTCGGTCCCCCGATTGTCTCATAGTACAACAAGGTAGCCGGGGAGGGTTTCTTGGGATCTGTCAAGGTCTCCCTCCAAGGAGAAAGGTACAGGAGTTTCACGCTTCGGAAGAAGGGATGAGACATATGTAGGGAGGAGAGTGGTGCAGATGGAGGTGCCTGGTGGGAGAGCAAGAGGAAGACCAAAGCGAAGATGGATGGATGTAGTTAGAGAAGATCTGAGAGACAAACAATTGTCTGAGGACGATGTGTTTGACCGAGTCAGGTGGAGGAAAGCTGTCAGAGACTTCAACCCCACATAGAAGTGGGAAAAGATGCAGAGAAAGAAGAAGATTTAAGTACATACGGCACTGTACTGAAGTTGTGAATTGTAGTGTTTTCCCTGTTCTTTGAAAAGAAAATGGGACAGCCTCAATACTCCATGAGAGAAAATGGCTCTGATTTTTTATGATAAAAACATGATATACTAATTTTCAAATATTCATATTAAATCAAACACAGCATAATATAATGTATTTAAGTACATACTGAACTCTGTGAATTCCTAGTGTTTTCCCTGTTCTGTAAAAAAGAAAATGGGACAGCCTCAATACTCTGTGAGAGAAAATGGCTCTGATTGAATGTAAGGGGACTTGAGTTTAGCTTTCACACTTATCTGTAAGCCATATATTTTTAAGGGTAATGTTGTAAGATGACTTTGAAATGTTAAGGTGTTGTAGGATGATAGTTTAGTATATTTGGTGTAGGAGCTTAGTTAAGGTAAACTTTGGTCTTTGAACCATTAAATAGGCAGTTATAAGCATTTTAGGAGGCTGTCAAGTATTCATGGATTTTAGCTATTCACGGGGGTTGTGGTACCTAGCTCCGTGAATACTGTGGGTATACTGTATATAGATATATTTTTATATTAATGTATATATATACCTGTATATATTGTCACGAAGTGATCAAGCACCTGGTTATTACACAAATAATAAGACCAAAAAGTTACCTCACTTCGACCAGATACATGAAGCCTCATAACAAAAATATTAAGACTGAATACTCTAAAGGTACAGTGATCCCATAAAACTTACTTATCACTTGAGAAAATCAATCTAACTTTATCAAGTTATGGGTAAGGTAACAGCTAACAAGCTATAAACAGACTAGTGGAAAATGGGCATCACTTCAACAAACTCTGTAATTGTTTCTCTGGTTCTATTTCACCTAGATAAGTCTCAGGTGAACAAACAGATATATCACTTACCTTGTACACATTCATTAATTTCTCTAATCACTGGTGGTCAAAATGAAACACTGTGCTTTTAAAACTTTAAACAGGCAAATTTATTTCTAAGTTCAAAGGTTATATGCAGAGTTCACAATCTCAAAAAGATTTACTGTTATCTGATAACAGTGTAAGATTTAAGTATTTCTTAATCAAGATTAATTCACAAAACTTTAATTTACTAAGTAAGCAATTTGGTTAAGATTCAAACCATTAACTTTCACTCAAGTTTTAAACATATACCTGATTAATCAAACCCAACACAAGTGTTCACTAAAACATCAATAAATGGAAGTCAATACAAGTACTCACTGAAATCTCAATAATAAGTATGCACTGACAAAATGTTAAGCAATCACCAACACAAAACTTTGGAAAACACTAATTATAAAGTTAGAGTAATATAATAACACAGACATATAAGAATGAAATATGCAAAAATGGAACTATACCAACAACCATTTCACTAAGATAAAAATATGTTCAAAGATTATATCAATCTTTCAAAAGATTACCTTCACTTTTAAAAAAGGTTAAACTCACGTCTTCCTAAGACTTTCTCAAAGACAACACTGCGAAGTCACAGTGATATACACAATGATATATAATTAGCAGCAAGACACATTAGAATTCACTAAAAGAGATATTATCCACCTCTTATCAAAATAATAATTCTCTTTTACCAAGAACATCACTTTAACTCTTAACATAATAAAAACCAGTAAACATCACATTACCTTTTACAAGTGGTACACCATTGTATACTTTACACAATGCTTGCACAGTATAAATACCTTAGATCACTCTTACAAAATGTATACACTTCGTGGGGGAATTTAACAAAACTTGTACAAAATGGGAGAGCAACCAGTATAACACCCTTATACATGAATGGTAATTGAGAGAGAGAGAGAGAGAAAGAGAGGACCTTTATCCCAGCAACCCTGTTCCTAACTAACTGTTTCTGATTCAGTACTCCTCTTTTTATCTTCAAGCCCTCCCAGAATACCCAAAGAATACACACAGAGAATTCTAAGACTCAGAAGGAAATATGCCAGAGCTCTTATCAATGATTGACACCATCCGCTCACTCAAAACACCTGGATAAACAGAAAGAAGCGATTTTGGACCAAATTCTTGGTCGGCTGTCAGCATGTCAACTTCAGCTACCTCTGTTCCTCATCCCATTACTCAGATTATGGAAACATATAATAAGCATAGGGAAAGATAATAATTTCAGAATAGGCACACAGAACAAATATGTAACAAGCAATTTGCCGATAGCTGTCAACTCATCAACGATAACCAAAGAGACCCTTGCCTTTCTCCAAACACTTGTGTCAATACAGGATGTGGGTAATCGATAATGGTTCAAAAATATCTCTTCCTCTCTACAGCACGCTAAGAATTCGAGTCCACAAAACTTTAATATACTGCACAATATATTAAACAAATGGAAAAAAAACATATCAAAACATATTTCAGAATCACATGATATACAATTTATCTGTAAGAAAAAGGCATTTTAAAATCATATCATCACATCTCACAACTGACGAATCTGCAAGCAAAACATCAAAATTTTTACAGAGACACATTTCACACTTGTAGAATGGTTTTATATATTACAACACATAATTATATATATACAGTATATATATATATATATGTAAAGTCACCACATCGGCGCCAGGATAGTGTTTTGTGGCGCCATTAATTAAGTCTCCGCTGAGCTTGTTTTCTTTGGTGACTTCCCATTTTCTTCAAGCTCAATTAGTCACGCCTAAAACGTGCCAGGTCACGCATTTTAATCATTTTTACTTTATGCGTATTTATACAAATGTCACATTGTGTATCACATGTTTCTTCATTCACAGGCATCAAGACTGTATCCATGTTGTAGTTCTGTATGTTTTGTATTGTAATTTGTACTCGTTCACTGTATATTATTGTTTATTTTTTCGACCTCAGGTCACAGTCAATTCCATTGTCTCGCGGGCGGCGTCAGTCGGCGCTATATAAACTGCCTGGATCTGTAATAAAGTAGCAGTAACTTTTACCTGCTCGTTTCTTTGACACCTTACAGTGGTGACCCGGAGTATCCCGGAGCCATTAGCGGACTCAAGGCGACTTAGTCTTGGCTCAGGATTTCTCCAAAACGCTCTTAAGCGGCCTAAACACGGCGCTGTAACCAGCGTTTGAGCGTGCTGACTCTCGTCGGCGTACCCCACCAGCGTCACTAGCGGAACCACTGGCGCTCTTAAAGTCAAATCTTGGCGTAAAGTACCCCACTCCAGTAAGGGTCAAAGGAAGCGAGCATGGACGCGGATATCCCCTCCTTCATGCAGTTAAAGCGGACCCTGGACTCGGAGGTTTACCTACCTCCCATCACACCCGCGCCCGCCTTGGACTTTGCCTGAGGCCCTCCGCAACTCCCACCAGCGCCCCGAACACACGGCGGCGGGCAATTCCTTTTGTCGCGGGCGCCCTCACCGTAAAGCTGCCGTTTACGCAGGGGAACCCATCGATGTGGCTGCGCGGGGTGGAAGCCACTTCAGAATCGCGGACCTGACGGACGAAATCCTACAGGCCGACACAGTGCTCAACGCCCTTCCGGAGGGCGTGTACAGAAAACTCATCTCGCGGTACCGAAACACACACCCTCACATACAGCACCACAAAAAGTTCCTCCTCGAAGCTTGCTCCTGCCCATCGCTGGCGGGCCGCCCGTGCTATCGACCTTGCCATAAATCCACGCCACGACCTCAATTCCAAGAGGCGGCAGGGCATGGTCGTAGCTCTCCTGTCACTACCAGACTTGGGTGGCACAAAAAGCGGCAGGAGATAAACTTCAGGGAAATCTACCTTCGCCAACTCCTCCCGGGTTCTGGCAATCAGATCGCTCACCCCTACACCATGCCTGTCGAGGACCTCATAGACGGCGCAACACTCTCACAGACTCCGTCAAGGCTTCACAGCGGCTAAAACCGGTACACAGCCGGTCAGCTCCGTCCAGCCTGAAGAGGACGTCGAGAGCAGCCCGTCAACGCCATCGCCAACAGGCGTCCACGAACCACAGCAGATGGAGGTCCCCGGGCTATGTAAGCTACCACAAGTGGTTCGGAAAGGACGCCGAAACTGCCTGCCGCCCTGCTCGTTCACCTGTTCAAAAGCGGGGGGTGGCGTCGGCCAGCAGGACAGGCCGCCATGGCAGCCGAAAGAACCCAGGGCCTCAAAAACAATAGGTTTTTACGTCCGCGACACCGTCTCCGGCAGGATGATGCTGGTCGACACAGGAGTAAAAATCGGTCTTCCCAGCATCCAGAGGACCGCAGCCAGACACCCAGACCCGGCCGCTTTCTGGCGGCCGCCAACGGAACCCCATAAAGGTTCTCCTACGGCACCAGGCTCCTGTCGATCTCCATCCTTGGCCAGAGTTACTCCTGGGACTTCATCGTCGCGGACGTAGGAACCCCACTCCTGGGGCCGATTTTCTGGCGCACTTCAGCCTGCTAGTCGGCGTGGGCGCAAGGCTCCTTGAAGATAACGGAGGGCCTCCCGCCTGTGAGGCTGCTGGTTGGGCGGTCCCTTCCTGGGGCAGTATGGCGCCTGCGGGGTGAGGGCGTGCTGGAGTGCGCCAAGGGCGGAAGTGCTGCGTCGCTGCGGGACTCTCCGACAGGAAGGCGGGCTTTAACCGGTCTATGAGAAACCCAGTCGTCCTTGCCTGGGAGTGCCAGCTGGGAAGCCTTGCTGTTCCGTTCCAGCACGGAAGGATCCCCTGTAGGGCCTTAGTTAGTGGTGGACTCTCCGGCGTCGACTCTGGCGGAAGACGTGGGTGGCGGATGACAGCTGTGGCGGCATGAAGGTGGTTGCTTTGTCGATGTATGGCGCCTGCAGGTTTTATCTTAACTTGCCGGCCACGTCTTGAGCCTCTGCAGTGATGGGAGTGGCGTTCATAGTTCCACGAGCTCTAAGGCATACGAGGAGTTCCCCATAGGTTTGTTCAGCTGCGGATGGGGTGCCGTCGGCTCTGGGGCTGTCCTCATAAGGCGAGGAGGACCCACGGCAGCTGATGTTTCCAGCTCGGCGGTGCAGCGGGCCCATGAGGGATGACTTTGGGACCTGTGGAACGTTCGACCAGGCCGTTGGCGCTGGGTTGCTGCGCTGTGGTGGTGTGGTGCGTGGTTTCCCAGCAGTTGAGCCAGGCAGACCACAACTCGGAGAGGAAAGCGGGGCCTGTCGGTTGTGATGTGGTCCAGGTGGAAATCCAAGGTTAGAGCATATTATCAATTGTATCAAAGTTTAGAAACAAAAGAAGGTATAGGAAAGATTGTCAGGTTAGCCAGAAGTCAATACAAAAGCACAGTGTACTTAACACACTTAAAAAAAGCAGGAAGCAGATGGAAAAGCGAAATGAACAGAAGGGGACATTATTGAGATGCATGGAATATTTTGAAAAACTACTAAGTAAAGAAAATGAAAAATTCTTAGGGGAGATGGAAGTCCAAATTTTGGAATGGTTAATGAGGTAATGAGTGGAGAGGTAAAGGAAGCTCTGAGAAAGATGAAAAGTTTTAAAGTTGCCAGACTTACCTGTTGAGACACTGAAGACACCGGGCATAGAGGAAATAGATATAATTAGCAAACTAACAAAGAAAATTATAAAAAATGTGATTATACTAGAAAAATGGGGAGAAAGCACACTGGTACTGATTTTTAAAGATGTGCAAAGTTGCCAGAACACTAGTGGAATTAAATTAAGGGCCTATACCCAGAAAATATATGAAAAAATTATAAATCAAAGCCTCAGACAGGAGGCCAGGATCAGAAGACTTCAGATAGGCTGTATGACAGGTATTGGTACAATTGATGGAATATCATCCTTATTCCAGGCAATGGAGAAGAACAGAGAAAAGCAGAGGGCTCTGCATATAGTTTTTATCAGTGTATAAAAAGTAAATGGTAGAGACCTAGACAGGCAGCATGGAGAAGTTTGAGGGAGAGAAGCACCAGAAAAATGTAAGTGATTATTGGAATGTGTAGAAGTGTAGAAATCACCGTAAGGATGACTAGCAGCTTCCAGGTCAAGGTAGGATTGCACCAGGGATCAGCACCAAGTTAGAGAGAAAGTTAGGTAGGTGGAGTTAGACATTAGACATATGGGGATGAAGACTGAATATATGACAGATGGGCTGGATGGTGACCAGCAAACCATGATTAAGTTGGGAGAAGTAAACATTGATATAATTTATGTTTCAGTATTTTTGTTCGATAATAGATGCAGTGGGTGATATGGATGGAGTGTAACTATTAAATTCAAGACAGGTAGAAAAATTGTAGGGGTATAGCAGGTGTACTCTGCAACAAGAAAGTCCCTATTAGGCTGAAGGCGAGGCACATAGGGTGGTGGTAAGACCTGCTCTGTTGTATTGGTTAGAAGTGGTATCACTAATGAAAATAGAACAAAATAAGTTAGACGTGGCAGAAATGAGGATGCTTAGATGGATGAATGGAGGGACAAAATGAGATAAGATAAGCAATGCATGCATCAAGGGCTCAGCCAGTCATTTAGTGTGAAAGAAAGTCAAAGAGGCAAGATTGAAATGGCGTAGGCACCTGATGAGGAGTGACACATTGCAGGAGAGATCCTGGTAAAGGAAGTACTTGGGACACAAAGTAGAGGTCAAGAAGGCATGAGATACGAAGTAGTAGGTGAAGGAGAGAGGATACAAGGTAGGAGCACATGGAAAAGGGCCATTAAAATGATGACCCCAACTGTGGATTAAACTGGGAAAAAGAAGAGCTTCCCATAAGTTATGTCCTGAACATGTGGATTGCTCTTGCTGCAAATATTAATTGTAACCTCGAGATCGAGGTTGATGATGATGACACCACCTTGACTGCCTTTTCATGCTCCTGGATGATGACCGGGCTGCTGTTAACACAAGCAAAATATGTAAGTGAGAGGCAAGTTACATTGATGGTTTAAAAGAAAGTGAAGAAAACATATGTATGAGTTAGAGACAGAATAGAGGGACTATCTTAAAGGGACAAGTTAAAAGGATATATGAGTGGCGCAGTGTAATAAGGTGCCAAGCGCCGTTTTTAAAAAATGATAAAAACGCATTTAAAGTTTGCCAACTATGAAAACGCTTATATAAAAGAAAAACCAGCCAAACGATTTCTATGAATCATACCTCATTTTAAAGGAAATTTATTCGCCTATTACATATGCAAGAAATCATTATAGTATGTTTTGTCATTTAGCGGCCACAACCACAAAAAGTGAGGTAATGTAAGATTGTAAAGTGTTAATGAACACAATGAAAATGTTTTCACGGCAATTAAAGCATGTTTTTGTGAAAACAACCTAAAATATTTATCCTAATAATGCTCTAAAATTATTATTATAACATATCTGAGTAAAATTTCCATGAAAATATTATAAAACAAAAACATCCTCCTACATCCACAACGCACCTCCACTGGTTGCCGCTTGCCTCCTTTTTATGACCAGTCTTATGATGTAGCAGTGAGAACTTTAGCTAAGGGCGAAATTTCCTTTGTTTTGCATGGATTTTCAGAACCTTTTGCCAGTAACATAAGGGGACAAAAGTGTGTGTACAGGATAGTGCTTTACTTTAGCTTTCGCTCACAATAAAAAAACCAGTTCGACGCGGTGTCGATTGGAACTTTGTTATTTGCGCGCGCCCTCATATATAAAGTAAGTGAAGTATATATTATGTGAAACATTCGAGAAAATATGAGATAAGAGAGGATGTTACAAGGCTATTTGTTTCAGCAGGGCTACAATCATCGCCTTTTTTATTAGGAATATCCTTCATCTAGAGCTGGAATAATTTTTAAGTCTTGGTAACAAGGCAGCTAACTAGTGGAGATGGGAGGTGAGAGGTGGGGGTATCCCTCACTCGCCCAGCCTTCCATTTTTGTGTCCCTTGGTCACGTGGTCACATCGGGCCTGTGAGTGACCATGTGGTCATTTAATGTTTCCCTTGTAGTTGGACCCACATGAGTTTTGTTTATTCTGTAGGGCAGAATAAAAAAACTCTTTTAACTATTAAACGCCGAGCCTCTATTTAAAAAACATCTCCCGTATGCGGCGTTCAGGGAGTTAAGCGCCAGCGGAAAAAGTTTTTAAAAAATCACAGCACGCTTAGTTTTTAAGATTAAGAGTTCATTTTTGGCTTCTTTTTTTTTGTCATTGCCTGAAGTTTAGTATGCAACCATCAGAAATGAAAAAAATATCATCATAGATAAATATTGAAATATATGACAGCGCAAAAAAATTTGTCATATATAATTTTATACAAATCGCGCTATGAGCAAAAGCGGTTAAAGCTAATGGGTTATTTTTTTCTTTGTATTGTACACTAAATTGCGATGATTTTGGTATATAACAAATTGTAAAACAATCAAAGCAACACAGAGAAAATATCATCACAAAATGATGCATGAATTTGTAACGTGCGGACGTAAAAAAATGTTTTTTTCAAAAATTCACCATAAATCGAAATATTGTGCTAGAGACTTCCCGTTTGTTGACAAATGAAGCTAATTGATTGAATATTACTAGACTGTAAGTGTTTTAGCTTATAATTGCAGTTTTCTACCATTTCGGTCGAGTTAAAGTTGACCGAAAGTCGAATTTTTTCTATTTATCATGATTTATATGAAAATATTTCAAAACTGATAAAAGCTACAACCATGAGTTATTTTTTGTTGTATTGTACATGAAATTGCACACATTTTCATATATAAGTTTATGTAACGACTAATATAAAACGGTGCAAACATTACGACAACGTGTGAAAGAATTTCTGAGATGTTTGGCCGAGTTACACATGGCGTAAGGAAAATGTTTTTTCAAAATTCCCCATAAATCGAAATATTGTGCTAGAGACTTCCAATTTATTGCACAATGAAGGTAAATGATTGAATATTACTAGAATGTAAGAGTTTTAGCTTACAATTGCGTTTTTTCGACCATTTCGGTCGAGTTAAAGTTGACTGAAGGTTGAAATTTTGGCAGTTATCGTGATTTATGTGAAAATATTTCAAAATTGATAAAAGCTACAACCATGAGCTATTTTCTGTTGTATTCTACATGAAATTGCGCACATTTTCATATATAAAAGTTTATGTAACGACTAATGTAAAACGATGCAAACATTACGACAACGCGACAAAAGAATTTCTGAGATGTTGGCGAGTTACGCGGCGCAGAGCGTAAGGAAAAAGTTTTTTTTCATAAATTCACCATAAATCGAAATATTGTGCTAGAGACTTCCAGTTTATTGCAAAATGAAGGTACATGATTGAATATTACTAGAATGTAAGAGTTTTAGCGTATAATTACGTTTTTACCATTTCGGTCGAGTTAAAGTTGACCGAAGGTTGAAATTTTAAACATCTAACTTACCTGGTAGTTATATATATAGCTTAAGTCCCTGACGTCACGGCAGAATTTCAAAAAACTCGCGGCAATCGCCGATCGGTGAGTCAGGTGAACCACCTGCGCGCCCTCTACCCAGGTACCTGGAACCATTCCAACTATTCCTCAGATCTTCCTGCCGCTGTGTCGGTAACATCGATGGAATTTCGCTCGTAGCCTGTGTTTTTCGCAACTTATTTTGGTGAAGTACACTTTGGCTTGGCTTTCGCTTGTTCGCTTTTTGGATTTCTTATAACGTATCTGACTTCATCGAGTGTGAAAATGTGTGTGTGGGGATGCAAGCGGCTTGCTAAAGTCTCCTTGGATCCCCACTTAGTATGTCTGAAGAACGGGAATGAAAGACCGGCTCAGAAGAGCCAAGAGTACTGTTTCTCACTCTTCTTGATATAACCAGGAATAGTTAATTCTTTTCCCCTTGCTAACTAGCCTATTGATCCTTCTCCCGTAGTGGTAGTCTCTGAACCCCTTACTGAAACAGGTAAAGGACCCAATACTTAATGATTTGTTGGCTGCCATTCAGACCCTGGCCCAACAGGTAAAATCCCTCTCAGAAGACAGGGATAATATGTGATCGATAATAAGAGATCTAAAAATACAAGTGTTAATATGTTGTTAGTGCAAGTGCAGTGGAGGGTGCGACCGCTCGGTCCTGTTGTGCTCTAGTCCTAGACCTCTTCCAAGCTCACCAACCCCTGTGAGAAGGAAAGTCGACAGGCGAAGGGAGGCAAGAGGCTTTAGCTACCGAGCAGTCGTCCCCTCGGCGTTCCTGTTGGCGTTCCCGGGACGCTCACCCTCGCCATAGGAAAGGCGAGGTTAAAGTGTTTTTCGTCCATCGGTTGCTGTCACGTCAACCGGAGGAAGCTTTTGACCGATGTCGCACAGGCGCCAGTTCTCAAGTAACCTCTAGGTTTGACGGGACAGCGAAAGTTAGAAGTATGGACGCCAGGAGGAGGATGCCAGGGCGTCAGCGTCTGAGGGAAGCTGGGCGCCAGGGCGCTGGACGCCGGCGTCAGCTGAAGCAGCGCCAGGACGTCGGCGTTGAGAAGTTAGACGCCAGGGCGTCAGGCGTCATGAAACTCCGCCAAGACATTAAGCTTCAAGAAAATGGAACGCTCAACACGCCAGGCGTCAAGATGATATTTTGAAAGACGTTGCTACTTCCGTCTTCGGAAAATCGGAAGAAGAGAATGATAATATCTCGCATTCTCCTGTGAATCCTATTGTAGAGATTTCTGGTGAAGACAATATAAAAGGCCATCAGCTTTATCAGACTTCAAAAGGCTTATGAAGCTATTTTCGGAAATTTTTCCAGAGAAATTTATCCTGACTGCTTCTCATTCCCGCCTTCAGAATTTACTCTTGTGAAGGCGTCTATGAGGGCAACATTTACGAAGAATGGATACTTTCGAAGGAGAAACAATGAAAGACAGCCTTTGTTTTTCCTCCAACCAAACTACCTCAAGGTCTAGCGTTTAGTATCAAACTGGAGAATCGTTTGGCCTCGAAATACCTGCCCCTTCTCAGGAACCTTCTCGAATCTTGTTGACTCTTCTCGTCGAGTGGCCATGGGGAAAACTGGAAGTTGTTGGTCGATATCAGAATTGAACCACCCCCTCAAAAGAATTTGGAGATTTAGGAAGGAAGATGGAATTATTCAACACGACTGACACCGAAGAACTCATATATCTGATGTCGTGTATGGATAAAGGACTGGAGATAGTTCCAATGAATCAACTGCACCTTTCTCAGCAGGAATCCTGAAGAAAAGGGCCCATCTTTGCTCTTTCCTGGCTAATGGGGTCACGTCAATCAAAATCAGAACTGATTTATACCCCTTTTTCCTCAGACATCTTCTCTCAAGATTTGGTAAGAGGCCTTTTCATCTTGGGCCCAGAAAACCACGTAAAGATTTAATATCTAAAACAGCAAGAAAAAGTTCTACCTACGACTTTCATCGCTAAAAGAGTAAGGCTGAGGTTCCTGTGTTTCAGGGATCTCAGCTCTTTCGTGGTCGACCCTCTGATAGAGGTTCCTCTAGGGCGGGTAGATGAATGGCAAAGAGAAGAGGCTCTACACAGGAAGAAGGAGGACCTGCCTTTCTTCTCCTGCAGACTGCGGTAGGAGCCAGACTGTCCAGCCTGGTAGGCCCCCTCTAGTAACCAGACAATTCGACCTTTCTGCCAAATGCAACGACAGAACCAAGGCAAAGGTTCTACAGCAACAAGTGTCTATGATGTTGCAAAGGAGACCAGACAGAGAGTTCAGGATCCGAATTCCCAGGATTCTACATTCGGTTATTCCTGATCCCCAAATGCTTTGGGGTTAGAGACCGGTGCTAGACGGGATTGCACTCAACTTTTGTGCAATTAACAAAGGTCGCTATGGAAACGACAAAATTGGTTCTAGCAGCGGTCAGACAGCATGACTGGATGGCCTCACTGGACCTCCAGAATGCGTATTTTCACATCCCCATGCACCTGAACTCCAAGAATTTTCTGAAGTTCGTCCACGGGAAAGGTTTTCTAGTTTCGGTCTCTCTGTTTTCGGCCTAAACAGACAGGGCTGACGTCTGGCTCTGGGCCGAGACCTCTCAAGAGCAAGTTACCCCATATTGAGGACGTCATGATAAGACTTCATAGACTACAGATTGTAGCCACTGGAGCAGCCCAGAGCTCTTCCCTTCCAGCCCCAAGGGTAGCTCTCCTACTAAGAACAAACGTGGGAGAGACAGTTCTGTTCAGTCAGGATACCAGGCTGCAAGAGCGTGGCGGACACTGTGCTGCCTTCCGTACATCCTCCTCTTCCTCCTTCGGATTGGTACTCGTCTGCTGAACCCCCTCCACGGTCCATTATTGACGATGAGGAGGAAATAATCCCCGTAGTTGAGGCTTCCCCAGCCTGTCCCCAACAGCAGGAAGCCCGCATATAGCTTTACTACAAAATATGCAGCAGACTTTGTCTTCCTGGTGCAAGCGTGACAACCAGGCAAAGAGAAGAAGGATAATAGACGTCCAACTAAAGCTTCTAGACGTCCAGAAGTTTAAGACGCTGAACGTAGTGAATGAAACTCTAGGCAGCTGGATGCAGTGGCGTCAAGCATCCAGAGTGAAACACCGTACGACAAGCGTCAATGAACCCAAGGCGTCAAAGCGTCAAGGCATTGGGCGTCAGGGCGTCAGGCTTCAAGATATTGGAAGCCAAGGCGTGGAGTTAGCTCAGGGCGCAAGATGCACTGGCGATCAGCGTCTAACAAAGAATTAGGTCTACTGATAAACAGATAGAAATCTCAGCTGATCCCATCCCAAGAGGTTCTATATTTTTGGGCTTTTCCGTTTATTGCAAAGACAGGACAAGCCTTAAGAAAATTTCAGAATTTTATAAAGAGACAGTCATGCTTGGCAAAGGAATGGATGAGTCTGCTGGGAACCCTTTCCTCGCTGGAACGGTTTGTCTCCTTTGAGAGGTTAATTCTATGCCCGTTACAGTTTCATCTAAATCGGAACTGGGACAAGGAAATAGAACTGGAGACCAAGTGCATCCCCATTTCGGAACCAATAAGACCGTATTTATAGTGGTGGAACGTCCCCGTCAAGCTCCAGGAGGTCCCTTCTCTATATTAGAGGAACCCAGACCTAGTGTTGTTATCCGACGCGTCGGACTCAGTATGGGGAGCAACACGAGGGAAATAACAAGTCTCGGGCTCCTGTACCAGAGAGCAGGAGAAGTTAAACATCAATTAGAAGGAACTAACTGCAATCCTTCTAGCTCTCAGGGAGTTCGAACACAGTGGGGAACAAAGAGGTGCAGGTCAACACCGACAACACGGCAGCGTTGGCCTATATCAGCAAACAAGGGGGCTCTCACTCCAGGTCTCTATACGAGACAACAAGAGAACCTCTTCTTTGGGCAAAGGAGGAGAATGTAAAACTAGTAACCCACTTTATCCAAGGGGAGAAAAAATGTGAGGGCGGACATTCTGAGCAGGAAATAAAGTCCTCTCAACAGAATGTACGCTACATCAGGACTTTGGGGACGTCCTTGCATAGATCTCTTCGCCACAGCGAAAACGAAGAGGCTGGACACTTACTTCTCTCCAGTACCAGATCCCGGGGCTATATACATAGACACGTTCCTGGTGGACTGGTCCAACTTGGACGTGTATGCATTTCCCTCTTTCAAGATAATACACAGGGTACTGAAAAAATGACCCTTGTGGCCCCTTACTGAACGACAAGAGATTGGTTCACAGAGGTACTAGAATGGATGGTGGACATCCCGAGTAGCCTACCTTAGAGAGTAGATCTACTCAAACAACCCCACTTGGAAAGATATTACCAAAACCTACAAGCGCTACTAGTAACTGCCTTCGGACTATCGGAAAACTCACAAGAGCCAGAAGTTTTTTCGAAGGAGACAGCTGGCGCTATCGCAAATCAAGGAGGTTATCCACCATTAAGGTATACCAATCCAAGTGGGAGGTATTTAGAGGATGGTGCAAGGACAACCATGTGTCCTCTTCCAATATTTCTGTAACCCAAATTTGTATATAAAGAACTCACCAGCATGGAACCTAGAGCGTGGTCCTGAGGTTCCTCATGGGACAAGAAGTAGGTTCGATCCCTTGCAGAGGACATCTTTAAAGGACATTACCATGAAAACTCTTTTCTTGGTCAGTTTGGCCTTAGCGAAAAGAGTTAGTGAGATACATGCTGTCAGCAAGAATATAGATTTTATGCAAGGCAAGGCAATCTGCTCACTGCAACTAGGCTTCCTTGCAAAAAATGAATACTCGTCACAACCCTGGCCCAGAACGTTCGAGATTTCGAATCTAACGGACATAACAGGGGAGGAGAGAGAGAGTCCTATTCGGTAAGGGCTCTAAGGCTCTACCTGGATAGGACAAAGGACTTAAGAAGGAATTCAGAAGGGCTTTGGTGCTCAGTCAAAAAGCTCTTTGTATAGATGTCGAAGAATGCTCTGTTTTATTTTATCAGACAGTTGATAAAAGAAGCACATATAGAATGTAGAGAGATAGACTACAAGATTCTGAAAGTAAAGATACGAGGTCAGGGCAGTAGCAACCTCTGTAGCTCTTAAACAGAACAGGTCCCTGCAGAGTATCTTGGACACGACCTTCTGGAGAAGCAAGTTAGTATTTGCCTCTCACTATCTAAAAAAAAAAAAAGTCCAGACATTATCGAAGATTGCTATACGCTGTGCCCGTTTATAGCATCTAATTCAGTAATGGGGAGGGAATACCCCTACAATCCCATAAACCAATACCCTTTTTCTTACCTTGGAATTGAGAATTTTTATGGTTGTTTGTGAAGACTGGGCGCAGTCTTCCGCAATCATTGGGATGAAAGTTCCTTGGTAGAGCCGGAACAAAGGGTATTGAGAGGAGGTCTAGTCACATAGAGGTTATACACGGTTGACAGCCCCTAGAGATTTTCAGCCCCTGGGTGGATCGCTGGATCTCTTAAGGAATGCAGACATAATGAGAGGAGTTCATTGAAGTCAGCTTCCTTAATCCAATCCCATAAAACAATACCCTTTGTTCTTGCCTTGGAATGGTTGAAATTTGATGGTTGTTTGTGAAGATTGAACGCAGTCTTCCACAATCATTGATTTTAGTCAGATGATCATTTTGTTCCTTGGTGGCGCCCGGAACAAAGGGTATTATAGGTTGTCTGTCACATAGAGGTTGGTACACCGGTTGGCAGCTCCTAGAGGTCTTCAGCCCCTGAGTGGATCGCTGGACCTCTTAAGGAAAGCAGACAAAATGAGGAGTTCATTGAAGTCAGCTTCCTTAATCCAGGTAGAGGACCTTAAGTTGGTTTATTAATTTTTAAGCAAATTCCAACGATGTTGGCTGTCTCTGACCCTCCACCAAAGGTGTCAATCAGCTATATATATAACTACCAGGTAAGTTAGATGTTTAAAAATGATATTTTCATAATAAAATAAATTTTTGAACATACTTACCTAGTAGTTATATATAATTAAATTCCCACCCTCCTCCCCTCTAGAGACAAGGGGCATGGAAGATCTGAGGAATAGTTGAAATGGTTCCAGGTACCTGGGTAGAGGCACGAGGTGGTTCACCTGACTACCGATCGGCGATTGCCGAGTTTTGAAATTCTGCCGTGACGTCAGGGACTTAAGCTATATATATAACTACCAGGTAAGTATGTTAAAAAATTTATTTTATTATGAAAATATCATTTTTGGCAGTTATCGTGATTTATATGAAAATATTTCAAAACTGATAAAAGCTACAACCATGAGTTATTTTCTTTGTATTCTACATGAAATTGCGCACATTTCCATATATAAAACTTTATGTAACGACTGATATAAAACAGTGCAAACATTTACGACAAGCGTTTTAAAGAATTTCTACCAGGACGTCTTGGAAAAGTTTTTCAAAAATTCACCATAAATCGAAATATTGATTTTAGAGACTTCCAATTTGTTGCAAAATGAAGGTAAATGATTGAATATTACTAGAATGTAAGAGTTTTAGCTTACAATTGCGTTTTTACCATTTTGGTCGAGTCAAATTTGACCGAAGGTTGAAAATTTGGCAGTTATCGTGGTTTATATGAAAATATTTCCAAACTGATAAATGCTACAATCATGGGTTGTATTTTGCTGTATTTTACAATGAAATTATAATGGCACATTTTCATATATAAAACTTTATGTAACGGCTAATATAAAACAGTGCAAAAATTACGACAAAATGATAAAGAATTTCTGAAATTTTGGCTGAGTTACAAGTTTTCGGGCGTGGGAAAAGTTTTTTCAAAAATTCACCATAAATCGAAATATTGTGCTAGAGACTTCCAATTTGTTGCAAAATGAAGGTACATGATTGAATATTACTAGAATGTAAGAGTTTTAGCTTACAATTGCATTTTATGAAACCATTTCAAAAGTGAAGTTGACGAAGGTTGAAATTTTTGTAGTCGACTTCACGGTGCGTCCTCTTGGCACCCAACAGACAATTTTAGTTTCGACATATGATACGTCCAGTGCGTTTAAGGGATAAAGAGTGGGTAGCTTGTGCCTTGGGGATCCCTTGAGCTTTGAGGACCCCTCTGTTCCATTACACCTACAGGGCAAGCTGGACCAGCATGTTGAGAAGGTCATTTCACTCATCAACTTGGTAATCTCAGGTGGCAACTTCAGCTTCTCACCTGCTCCTGGTTTTGTCTGTAGAGCTAGCATTAGGCAGTGGTCCAGAGGTCTGATCTTGGGTCAGGTTGCCTTAGTCTTAGTTAGTTTGAGGGGTTTTGTGGAGGTGAATGCCTCGATCTGCAGTTCATGAAGCTTTCTTGGCTCCAGCAGATTGAGCAAACTCCTCCACCCACCGCATTCATGCTAGCAGAGGTGGTATACTCCAGAGGATGTAGTTGGTTGGATGCATCAGTCTGTCAACTAACAGACAACCTCCTCAAGAGACTTCATCAAGAGGGCTTCTCATTTAACACTGTGGAAGCCAATGTCTTGAAGTCTATAGCAAGGGTGTCTCTGCAGGCTGTCTCTTGGCTAGATCCGTGGATCTATACCATGGTGGGTATCTTGTCTGTGGACAAGAGAGTAACATACAGGGAGGTTGCTGATGTCTGGAGTTAGGGCCCTTACCCTCTTGGTACTCCAGGCCACTAACCAGTGGGTGAACCTGGTTCTTCACAGGAGAGAAAGTATTTTCTCCTTGTGTTCTAGGCAGCTGTAAGTTTTGGGCTTGCCTCTTCTCTCTCCTCTGGGGAAGGTGAGGCTGCGGTTGAGCTGAGGAGAGAAGATTCCTTTTACTCCATTCGGTGTCCTTCAAACCCTTGCAAGGGGTGAAGGCACACTAAACCTTCAGGTGCAGCAAAGCCCTCCATGTCTGGTGTGATGAAGAAACCTGTTCTTCATAAGCCAACAGAAAGCCCAGTCTTCTGCCTCTTCCAAGAACTGCAGATTCGTCTTCCCAGCCCCTTTGTCCCCTTTCTCTTGGCTCATTCAAGAAGGTAGGAAAGATAAGAAGGGAGGTCACCGAGAGTAGCAGTCCCTTCCTCCACTGCCATGAATAGGGGTTGCCTGTCACACCTTGGGGACAAAGTAGTAGCAACAAGGAGTGGAGCCTTGAGTCATATCAGTCCCTCAGGGCAGACACAAGCTGCCATTTATGAACATTTGTCTAGTTCTCTACAAGGCCTTGGTTCTATTCCCAACTTACCCTCCAGATACTTGGGAATCTCAAGCCTTGGGGGTGGGAGAAGCCATGGAAGTCATAGGTCCTGTTTCCAGTGTTTTATAGCTGCCTATTTCTCATAGGGAAGGCAACTGGGACTTGAGACTGGCGATCAACCTGTCAGCATTGAACGAGTATATTCTACAGACTCATTTCAAGGTGGAAACTCCATGTTCAGTGTTAGATTCCGTCAGAGATGTATAAAAAATCAATCTCTCTCATCTCAGTGAGAGAGAGAGAAGATTAGTGGTCAAACGTTCTGTAAGACAGATTTATTTGATTTGCATTAAAAATTTATTTAATTTGTATGAAAAATTTTATAGATATTTTGCTGTGTTTACATTAATATTAATATTTGAGATTTAGTAAACAATTTTTTATTATGAAAATATATTTAGTCATGAAAATTAAATAAAAATACAGTAATTAGTGAATATTGCTGTATGAAAAAACTTGCAAATTGGTGAAAGTTCCTCATTAAAATTGAAAGATATGTTCCATAAAAATCCACAACAAAGTGAAGCATGAAAAAGTGAAATCACAGTAAAGTAGAGTCCACTATATAGGTATATAGTAGATGTGTATGTATTTTTACAGGGATAGGGACCACAACCCCGTGAATAGCTAAAATCCACGAATACTTGACACCCCCCACTAAAAACGGTTATAACTGTCTATTTTAATCTTGCAAACACCAAAGACTCCCTCTAAAAATGCATGTAACTGCCTATTTTAATAGTTCAAACACTAATTACACCTTAAACTATCATCCTAAAACACTTATATATCATTTTAATATAATTTCAGTATTACTTTAGTATAATGTTAATGTGATTTCAGTCACTTTAATATTTCAGTGTCATTTCTGAGCATTGTATCTATAACGGGTGAAAAAAACCAGTTTAGGAGATCAGCTACTAACAGGGTTCACTATAAGGAGGTCCCTTTGGAGGGGAGAGAACAAGTTTTTACCAGCCAAAGCTAGAAACCTTTTTCTTTCTACATAAGTCTCTCTGTCTCTCTCTCTCTCTCTCTCTCTCTCTCTCTCTCTCTCTCTCTCTCTCTCTCTCTCTCTCCCTCTGAGTTAATATTTAATCTTATTACTATTATATTATAGGTACAGTATTTATTATTATTATTATTATTATTATTATTATTATTATTATTATTATTATTAGGTAATAATATATATATTAATAATAATGTCCCAGCAAGCTGAAGTATATGTGCCAAGCAACTGGAGGAGTTGGAAGGAGGGCTTTTCTACTGAAAGAAGCCGTTGTTATTTAATTGACACAACAGTTATTTAAAGTAGTTTAGAAGACCACTGGTCAAATTTCTACCCTGTCTCATAGGAATTGCCCAAATGATTTATTCTAAAGTGAAAGGTGGAAATTAGGGCAAGTAAAGTTAAAGCTGATGGACAGCGAGCTGGAAAGTGGTCAAAGGGAACTGATGAGAAGTACAATAAAAGGCAGGAAACCAATTGGCTTGGGGCCAAAGAAGTGCTAACAGAAACCTTTATTACAGTCTACAATATGTCAGAGACAATAGACTAGCATCAGTAATAGCACTGTTTAGCTGTAGTAACCCAATTCTTCTATAGTTGAGAAGTCATTTGAATGACCTGAGCGGGATGCAGTATATAGTTACATATATTAAATGTATCTCATAGTGATACTAAACATTATACTGTAAACCTGAGGTATTTTATGCTAAGTGTTGTGTACTGTCTGCTATATAATTGTAGATTTAACATGTTATATGTGCATAGTACATTGTTTGCATGTCACTTCTGTATGTTCTGTTTTTTATATAAGTAATTTACCAAGCAACTACATAGCTATTAGTTTCCCTTAACCATGGGAGTTCAAAATTTGAAATTCACGGCAATGCACTAATGTTTTAATGTAGGTAACTAGGCCCTGTCCACTTTCAGGGAAGAATAGGTACAACAGTGCTGAAGAGCTCAATTTGTTTCTGCCGGTCGGCTGAGCAACGTTTGGTTGAGCAGCTCTGATATGAATTTCACATTGGGTGAAGTATTCATTCGTGTTGGCAGCGTGCTATTTATTAGCTTAGCTAGTTCCTTAGACTTGTGACTAATTTTTACTTATTATGTCAGATTCTAGTGTGTCTAGTATTAGGTATTGCAGCAAAGGCTGTAATACTAGACTTACTTCTGCTAAGTATGACTCACACACTTTGTGTTTCCATTGTAAAGGGCAGATTTGTTAGTTTGGACTTAAATGTGACAGTTGAATGCAAAGACTGGGATCAGGGTAAATGGAAAGTTTTGGAAGTGCATCTAGATAGACTCCAAAAAGACAGACAGAGAAAGGCAGCTGCTAGAGCCAAGGCTAAAGGTTTAGCTAGTCAGGTTTCCACTCCGAAATCGGATATTGCTTTTCAGTCTGTGAACCAGCCTTCTGACTTTTCCTCAAACTCTGCTACCTGGCTCCCATTCTTCCGAATCCGATGCCATTGCCAGCCTAGAAGCTAAAATTGACTAAAAAGTTTGGTCTGCTTGTTAATACTGTAGCCCAAATTGGGTCTTCAGTTAAGGCCCTTATGGACCAGGTAAGTATGATTAGTGTTGGTGCAGCAAATGCAGTGCAAGTGGAGGAGGTGACTACTTGTCCTACTGATGCTCCTATAAAGGTCAATGTTAGACTCCCCCAGACCTGGGAGGAAGCAAATCGGAAGTCCAAGGGAGGTCGGTGGGGTTTGCCCACGGGTAGTTGCCCCCTCAACTGTGCCTGTTGATCGAACCCAGGACTCAGCGGATCGCCATTGGAAAGGCATCCATATGGATGATTGTGCTCTGTCGTCCAGTGATTCAGGTCTGGGGCGTAAACGTTTTTTGAAAGTATCAAGGCCATTGAAAAGGCATGCTCCTTCCACTGAGCTCGCTTTCCCTAGGGAACAAGAGCACAGTCCTCTTCCCTCCTGCAGTTTTTGGATTAGTCCTGAGCGGTTTGTGCATAACACTTCGGTGACGGAGAGCCAGTCTTGATGTGGCATTCCTCATCCAAGTTGTCCAAGCACCCAGTGTCTGAATGCACAGTGTCAGTGTTCTGTGTCCAAACACCCAGTGTCCAAGCGCCCATCTTCCATCTCCAAGCGCATTGTGCATGGCACTTCGATGACGGAGAGCCAGTCTTTGACACAGCATTCCTCATCCAAGTTGCCCAAGCGTCCAGCAGCCGAGCCTCTGGTTCCTGAACGTATAGTGCCCAAGTGATCTGTGTTGAAGCATCCAGTGTCCGAGCGCCCAACTTCCAAGCACACAGTGTCTGAGCGTCCAATGTCCGAGCGTATGGTGTCGGATCGCCCAGTGTCCGAGCGATCAGGTTATGAGCACTCAGTGTTCGAGCTCCCAACTTTGAAGCAGCGCCCAGTATCTGTACGCTCAGTTTCTGAGCACCATGTATCAGAATTTTCACCTTCAGTACACTCGGCACCAGTTGTCAAGCGTTTGGCGCCAATTCCTGCCGACACAGATCCTTCATTGGAACCTATCCATTGGCAGTTGGATGGCATCCTTGGCCTTTTACAGAGGCAACCTTCTGCTACGCAGGATCAGGCGGACTTAACTCCTTCTCCCAATTCATCCAACGAAGAAGCCATCGATCAAGAACAGCTTGGGACAGTGTGTGCAGCGCTCTTGAGGTACTTCTCCTGCTATCCAACTTTCTTCTTTCCAAGGGCCCCTTCTTTACCTGGTTCGGCCTTCAAGAGTACTGAAGGTGGTCCTCTCCTCATCCTCTAGGAAGGCTTTAGCGGGCATTGACAGTTGGTTAATGGAAAAGAGCAGGCTTGGTAATGCAGTTTTCAGCGCACCTCCCTCCCACCTGTCATCAAGGAGGTACTCGTCCTACTCCACTGGGGAAGTGTCTTCTCTGGGAGTTTTTGCCTCCTCCCGTTCAGGGAAAACCTACTTTGACGTCCTCACCCATCAGCTTAACAGCCTACTCGGAAGGCTCGGAGAGGTTTTTGGCCCCGAAGGAAAAAGATGTCCCTGCTCGGGAAAAGAGCTGTGGAGGTGGTCAAAGACATAAGCACAGAGGGCTTTTGCAACCGTCTGTTCGTTGTCCCCAAGGTGTTGGGAGGTTGGAGACCTGTCCTAGACATCAGTGCTTTGTACTTTCAAAATGGAAATGAACCTTTCAGTCCTGTCAGCCATTCTTCCGGGAGACTGGATGGTAACGACCGACATAGAGGATGCGTACTTCCATGTCCCAGTACATCCGGACTCCGGGAAGTATCTGCGGTTCATATTCCAGGGCAGGGTCCTTCAGTTCAGGGCTCTCTGTTTCAGCCTCTCTACAGCTCTGCAAGTGTTCACCCATGTTCTTGCCCTTGTAGCGAGATGGCTCCATCTCATGGGGATCAATGTCTGTTTATATCTGGATGACTGGCTACTATGCTCCCCATCGAAGACAAGATGCATGGAGGACCTTCAAAAGATTTCTACTGACCCAAGAGTTCGGTCTTTTAATCAGTTTACTCAACAATCGATTCTCTATTTGGGGATGAGGATCAATGCTCTGATTTTTGGTTTTCCATCCCACAAAAGGATTCAAGACTGCCTGAAGAAATTAAGGAACTTCATATCTCGCCAGTCAGTGCACAGCCAACAAGTGGATGAGTTTACTGGGCACTCTCTCGTCTATCGATGAAGTTCGTGCCTTTAGGAAGGTTACCCACAAGAGTCCTGAAATTCTTCCTAAAGGTTAGTTGGCAGAGGAAGAATCTCCCAGACTCCTTCATTTTCCACATCACTCCCGAGATCAAGGAGGATCTTCGGTGGTGACTTTTGAGGAGAGGTTCTTAATAGAAAGTCATTGCACCCGCTAAGCCCCGACCTAACATTGTACTCAGACTTGTCGGATCTGGGTTTGGGGTCCCTTTTAAATGACATGGAAATTTCCGGGAAGTGGTTGTTAGAAGAAAAGTCTACATATAAATGTAAGGGAACTGAAGGCAATTCACTTGGCCCTTCAGCATTTTGCAACAAAGACATGCGGTAAGACAGTCACAGTCCACTTAGACAGCCAGACCACATTGGCCCACATCAAAAATCAGGGAGGGACTCATTTCTTCTCCTTTATGAAGCAGCCAGGATCTTCTTCTCTGGGCAGAGAACAACCACACCAGGATAATAACTTGCTTCATCCAGGGAAAGTTAAACATTCTTGCGGACGAGTTAAGTCGCTGCAAGCAGGTTCTACCAACGGAATGGACCCTGAATCCACAGGTGTGCACTGACCTGTGGAAACGGTGGGGAAAGCCATCAATAGACTTGTTTGCAACGTCAAGGAACCATTGCCTCCTGTCTACCGTTCCCCAGCCCTGGACCCTCGGGCATGGGCGATGGATGCCATGGTCCAGGACTGGTCGGACTTGAATGTTTACTCCATCCCACCGTTCAGCATGGTGAGAGAAGTCCTAAACAAGTTCATGACCCACACGACACTTGTAGCTCCATTTTGGCTAGAGAAGGAGTTGTTCCCAGACCTTCTCAGTCTCTTAAGACTTCCCCAGAATTCTAGCTCAGAAGAGAAGCCTTCTAAAGCAGCCTCACTTCCATCGCTTCCATCTAGGCTTACCCACTTTCACTCTGACAGGCTTCAGACTGTCAGGGAGCTTGTCAGAGCAAAGGGATTTTCAAGAAAAGCTGCAGAAGAAATAACCCAGTGCAGGCGTGTCTTCCATTAATGTCTGCCTGGCAAAGTGGATAGTCCTTTGTGACTGGTGCCAAAGACATGGCGTATCATCTTCTAAAACCTCTGAAGAACAGATCGCTGATTTTTTAATGTTTCTGAGGTCCTCTCGAGGTTCTACAATCAGAGGTTGTAGGTCTATGCTAAACTCTGTGTTTAGACATAGAGGTCTCGATTTGTCTGGTAATCAAGACATAATCGATCTAATTAAGTCCCTAGACACTTCCAAGCAAGAGAAGTTTTCATCAGTCGCCTGAAATCTAGATGTCATCCTCAAATGACTCTCTGGCCCTCCATTTGACCCCCTTCCATCTTTATTGTTAAGGAATTTAACCAGGAAGACTCTGTTTTTAGTTGCTTTAGCTAGGACAAAGAGGATCAGCAAATAACATACCTTTAGTAAGCTAGTGGGCTTTTCACAGGGAGATGCGGTCTGTTCATTCACACTTGGATTCCTGGCAAAGAACGAAACCCCGTCCAGCCCCTGGACTCGTTCGTTCAAGATCAAGAGTTTGTTAAATATCCTGGGACCAGCAGACCAGGGAGAGAGCTCTTCGCCCAGTTAGAGCACTCAAGTGCTACTGAGCAGGTAGGACCAAAGGGATTAGAGGTCCTTCTCAGAATTTATGGTGTTCGGTGAAGAACCCCTCATGACCGTTATCTAAGAATGCCTTGGCCTTCTTTTTAAAGAGTGTTATTTCAGAATCACACTTGAAAATTCAAGAAGATGATCTTTCTGTTTGTAAAGTCAAAGCTCATGAGATTAGAGCAGTCGCCACTTCATTGGTTTTTAAGAAGAACTTGGCGCTCTCCATGATTCTAAAATCAACCTACTAGAAGCCAAAATCAGTGTTCGCCTCCCATTATTTGCACGATGTGGAGACAGTTTATAATAACTACAGTACATAGGTCCACTGGTCATGGCTGTCATTGTATTGGGGGAAGAAGGATAGGGGATATTCCCTTCAATCCTCTATCTCTTTGACTTGTTAAAGGATGCCGAGTTTTGGGAAGCCTGGTGGTACCATGTACCAGAAGTACCCGCCAGTCGTTGTTTTTAATGGTTGGGTGATGGTTTTGTTTTAATATTGTGTCATAACAAATTTCTGGTTGTGTTCATTCTACTGCACCCAGGGCAAGGGCATTCATTTTGTAAGACCTTGTCAGTCTTCAGAGTATTCCTTGACTGCAAGGTTCTCCCACTGATGAGCACCAACCAGCTCTCTCACCAGGTAAGGTTACAACAAGCAATACACCAATGCTAGCTACCTTTCTAATTCAAATTCATCTCCTTTGCTGAGTGTTTTTGGGTAGAGCATGTCCATGCATCCCACCTCCTGTCAATGTGGGATTCAGCTATGTATTTACTTAGTAAGTTACTTATATAAAAATGACATTTTTATGATAAAATAAAGTTTTATATATACTTGCAAGTAACTACATGATCAAAAGCCCTCCCACCTCCCTCTCATGGACATAGGGCACAAATGAATTGAGCTTTTCAGCACTTTTGTACCTTTTCTACCCTGAAAGTGGGTGGGGTCTAGTTACTTACACTAAAACAATAGCGCATTGCCGTGAATTTCAAATTTTGAACTGCCGTGGTTAAGTGAAACTAATAGCTATGTAGTTACTTGGTAAGTACTGTACATGTATATAAAAATTTATTTTATCATAAAAATGTCATTTTTCAGAGTCCATCACACCCCAGGCCACACTACAGATCACGTCATCCTGGAACTGCCAGAAGAAGGAGCAGTGTTTAGTGGGGACTGTATTCTTGGTGAAGGGACAGCTGTATTTGAGGACCTTCACAGTTACATGGGATCCTTAAAGGTTTGTTATATCAATTATTTTTAAGGGGGATGCTCTATTAAAAGATTATATACTACTGTCTGGTTATAATGAATCCTAACTTGAGTGGCTATGCTATTTTGACTATGCTATATAATGGGCCCTATGACTACAGGAATACGTTCCAAAATAAAGATTTTCAATGTGATTTTTGTTGTATGTGAACTAATGCTTTGAAAATTGTCAAGATGAGTGGAGTGCACAATGAATGTAAGTAACTTTATACCATGTAGTAGTAGGGCCCACAATATAGCATAGTCAAATATTATATTTGCATTTTCATGATGTAAAACTGTACTTGCATCAAGATTTTTGTATGCACATGTCAGTATATTGAAAAATTTCTTGCAGAAATACTCTCTTAGAATGGATGTAAGCCTAAAGGATCTTTTAAAGTATTGCTATGCCATATTTAATTTAGGAGCTCATTGTCTTTTTATCTCAACATGAATATTATTTAAACATATGCAATATTGATATATGTACTTAAAATGTACAATAGTTTTCTTTTACAGAATTTTGTACATCAGTTTTGAATGGCCATAGGAATTGTAGTTTTGTATGTGTATTATTTGAAAGTTGCATTTACAGTAGGTCTCAGACTTGTTTATCATAATCATTATTATTTGAGATGAAACTTTTTTTGTAAAGATAACTTACATCTTTTCACCAGTCGTGCGGTCAGCATTCAAAAAAATAAAAACACTTGGCTGACCCAGATCGAGTGTCTAGTTCACCTGTTGTCCACCAGATAAGTCTCAAATGCTTTAGTTCTTGTCAGAATTCTTCTTGCCGTTATAGCATTTGGTGCTACTCAGCATTCAAAATAGTAACAAAATAAACAGAAACACTTAGTTTAAAACTAAGCCACAAGTTAAACATACAGGCCAGAGGTCAGCAATCTTTGGAGAGAGCGAGCCAGACAGCTATGCAGTGTCTCAGAGTAGGTCCAGGATATCAAATGTACTATAAGGATCGCTTAATGCCTTACACTGGGTAACATCTGTCAGATAATTATTGTTTAGGTGTTAAGTTGATGGGCCGGATTGAAATACTTCACAGGCTGGATGTGGCCCGTGGGCTGGAGGTTGCTGACCCCTGATATAGGCTAAGGGAAACTATAAGTCATGGCTGTTATTTCCTAATCTGTGAAGTTAGGCTACAAATGAAATTATCCTTTCTATACCAAAAAGTAAAATTATCTCTATATATAATGAAAAAGCCATTAAGTAATTATTTTCAATAATAAAATTCCAAATTAATAAAATTTTACAAAATTGCCAAAGTTGGCAGTAAAATATAAATGCATAACATAGCCAAGTACCCTAATCCAAAATCCCCACCTTGGAGGATGTACTACCAGCCACTGGGATTTAACAGTTATGCTTACCTGCAACAATATTAAATAACTAAGACTTTTTACAAGGGCTTAAGGTGAGGCACTTACTTTCCAGCAACAATATCCATGAATTTATCCAATTTGGCAACATGATATAGAAATTCTTCTGGAACAACCTTGGAGATGTCTGCTCAGACAGACCAAGAAGAGTACCGTAGTGGGGATCTTAGCCGGTTTGCATGCTGTTGTCACATCTGTGGAGAAGGGTGAAGGAAAACAGGGTAGTCTGTTTAGGCAAGGGAAAGATCCCTCTTGCCTTGAGTCCTTTTATACTCTATCACTGTGTCTTTCAAAAACATCATTCTGGCCACGACTAACTATGAGAGATTTCTTTGGTATTTGTTGGTGTGTGTTATGGAGCTCTGGGGGAACTATAAGAGTGACTCCTTTGAGGATGAACAGTGGCTATGCAATCAAAGTCTTTCAAAAATAAACCCAAAGCCACTGAACAGGTAAAATATCTGTTACAGCAAACAAGCAGAAAACAGTCTCAATGATTTTGTTTTTTTCTGAGGACACGACAATAATGGTAAATTATCATCACCACCCAAAACTTCCATTTACAGTAATCCCTTTGACATGAACAAAATTAGCTGCCTTCAGTGTTTTTCACAGTCAGCAAAATTATTACAGATATCTGTTCCCTCAGAACACTCATTAATTTCAAAGTACTGGAATCCACCTGTGTATCCTTGCTGGCCAGTGCATCTGTAGCTTTATTCAGTGTTAGAGCAATAGGCACTTACATTGCATACATTTGGTCCTTCCCAACATTCATTTACTTCAGTACAAAATTTACAATCAAGTTTTCATCTGGAACTGAAGCATCACAACCATGGGTTGTTTCTGAATAGTTCAGTACATGAAGCTGCTCTTAGCATTTTTATGTGAAGCTTTTACCTTAAGGAGCAAACCCTCATATCATCATTTCTGCCTGACATAAGAAAGGTCCACAATTAGTGTGGAAAGGTGAACAATATTAAAAAATATTAATTAATCAATATCAAATCAGAAAAAATATATTTAACTACATTTCCATGTCCATGTATACAAACTCATTTGTATAATGCCATTGCAGTAGGAGTCAGGAATGTGACTAACTTCTGGGGTGAGAAATGTATGTATAGAATAGTCTAATGTAGTGATGAGAAAATTCCTTAGTTGTAGGGGAGAAAAGGGGAAGCAAATAGGTTGAGAAGGGAATTGATTAGAGCAGGGCATAAACTGGTTATTGTAACCTGCTTCTTCACCCATTTCTTCTTTCTCCCCCAACTCACCTCTTCTCTTTCTTCTCTAACAGTTCCGCTTCCTGTTAATCCTACTGTAGCTCCATCTTATTCTCCCTGTCGGTTCAGGCAAACCGACTGGTTAAGTTAGAGCAGGACTTGAGTTGGATTTTTTGTTGAAATAAAGCTGGTTTCCCCCATGGTTTGAGCTCTTTTTCATGTTTTCCCATGAGAGAAAAGGTGTTGGTGGCCTTGCCTATCAGTGGCTCGAACTTAGGACTGCCCTTTACCGGTAGGGGGCCTCCACTGCCAGGAAACATGGTCTGGTCTCAGGTTGAGGGTTGTTCTGTACCTTCCAACACCTCTTTGTCCTTCATCACAGGAAGCCAGTCATATTCATCGATCAACAAATGATTGGTTTGGTAGACATAAGTCAATGTACCAGTTATCACCTTCAACATTGTCATTTTTGCTGATGTTGGTTAGTTTAGAGTTAGGACCTAGTAATGTAGGAGATAACTTGGACCTTTGACGGATGGTCTCTTGTTTGGCAGTTTCTCGTAAGTTGTATTTTAACCAAGAACTTTTGAGGTTACAGTTGACTCCTAATCCTCTTTTCCTGCCAAGAGTGACCAGATTTGCTGAACACCAGCACCAATAAATGTGCCATGATGTTGAATCCCCCAGTTTCAGAGGCTTTTATTCCTCACACCATTGACTGTGGAACAGTCTCCATGAGAAATTTGTGCAGTTAGAACCTCAAAAGCTCAAGTGACAATGCGATGCATTTCTACCCTAAAACAATTCACCTTGTTGTTTAAAGCTTGTTTATACAGCCCAACATCTTAAATCCGGGAACCTTGGGACCAGGCTACTACCGGACCACAGAAAATCCTGGATTATAGAATACATCCATAAAAAATGAAGCCCCTGTGTAAACAGTCTTGCAAGCTAATTCCACATACAAATAGCCTAGTTGCTGACTTAGCCTACTACTTGGCTAAATTCTGACACTGCTTTTTATCATTTTATTATTCATATATTTTCACTTTATCATTTTTAACTTCATACTGTATAATTTTCTTTCAAATAGTGTACTTTATTTAACACATTTAACCTACATTCCTGAGTTTGCCTAACCACAAGTCAAGTACAGTACTGTACTTAACTTTTCTGAGTCTGCAGAATATTTTCTGTAACTTTCATCTCCTAAATTTACTATCTTCATAATTATCGCTGTTAGTTTCTTTGTCCTTTATTTTGATTGTAGAGGGTAATGAAATGACAAAAATAAAGAATGAATTTCGGCGATCACTCGGTGCATTTGAACGTCGCCGTCAA
Source organism: Macrobrachium rosenbergii (assembly GCF_040412425.1). Taxonomy (NCBI): domain Eukaryota; kingdom Metazoa; phylum Arthropoda; class Malacostraca; order Decapoda; family Palaemonidae; genus Macrobrachium; species Macrobrachium rosenbergii. Next base: position 44,738,552 of record NC_089749.1, on the reverse strand, counting down.
AATGTAAACAAAGCACACTGCCATCTACTGAGGAGAACGAACACTAAACATTCGCTAATGGGAGAAACATTTTCTAGCATAGATAAAGATTTATGCTTGTGCCATTACCTCTAGCATCATCTGGTCTCATAGTTGGTATATCAAATGGGTAAATACACAGCTATATAAAAGAAATGATCAAAACCGTATCACCTATAAGTCTTTCAAGCACTCTAAGAGTAAGGAGTTTGTGTGGTGCCAAATGTCTCATTGTTTTGATTAAAAGTTTTGACTTGGTAGAGCCTTCTCAAGTGGAATCTTTAAAAAAATATTTATTCATGTGAAGTTAATATCGAAAACGTATTTGACTTCACTTATTTTCATTACTAACAATTATTTTCATAAAAACAAAAGAGATATGGCAAATTTATGCTGTCAGGAAATTGTAAACAATCGTGGCACCGCCTTTTTGCCCAGCTGCTGAGCAGAGCTAATGGCGGCTGATTCAAAAATCAAGCCAAACTACGGGAGTTCCCAAACCACAGAATGCCGGTTTTAAGAGGTTCGTCTGTATTTTTAACTTGTTAATGTCTTTTTTTTCTTAGTCACTAATCTCTCATTTCTGTATGTCATGGCGCGTTCTGTAATTTCTTTCAAATGAACGCCATATTTTGTGGAAGTTTGCATTTCAAGTCAATGGCCTTAGCAGGCTTGTTCCACATGAGTAAGGTCTATCTTCTGGTTAATAGTAATCATAATAATAATAATAATAGTAATAATAATTATGATGATGATAATAATAAAAATGATAATAATAATAATAACAACCATGGCAATAGGGTTAATGTTTCATCTACTATGATTTCTGCTACTAAAGTAAATGTTAATTAATCCATTGTTGAGCCTATTTCTTGTGTTTCATTCTCACATTTGCAGCCTATTATTTTTTTCCTACTCTATTTCCTTCCTGCTGATTTTCTCTGTCTCCTGTGTCTATGGATATTAGCTGCTCTTCCCTTTCTGCCACCTTGAATGTCTTTGGCAGCACCTGCTGCCCCCTCGGAAGGTGTCTCCTAAGAAAATAAGCTATATGCTGTTCTGGTAGTACTTATGAAACGTGGACTGTCGTCATCAGGTGGCATGATGCCTTGTAAGGTGGCAGCTGGTGAGTAGGTGTGTTAGGTCTTGCTGACTCACTTCTTCCCCTTCCTTCCCATCTGCCTTCCCAGCCACCTACCACTCTGCTTGTCACAGTGACATCATCCTCTCTCTCAGCTGCCTCTTTGCACCATAGGTGTTGTCTTCCAAGACTGTTTTCAGGTGAGGAGATGGTAAGGTTGGTGCTTTCTTGATAAAGGTGCTCTTAATAGAAATTTCTCATGTTCTGGGACATACGGTCTCTTTGAAGGTTGCTTCTACTTTTCTTCCTCCCTTTTTGAGGTTGAGTAGAGGTGCCTCAAAAACCAGTTCTGTGCTGGTTGTGAAGCCTTTTATATCAAGATGCAGACTTCTTACCGTATGTAGACTTAATGAAAAGAGAAATGTTAGAGACAGGCAATGTTCCATGGTTTAACAGTGAGACTGGAAATCTGTTGTCATTTCTGAGTCATTAATAGTTATCATTTGCTGAACTCTTACTTAGCATTAATGTTCATTTCTCATCAGTTTAAAGATTTTGTCTTGCCAGAAGGATTCCATATTTTAGAATTCATTAGAATTTTTGTGGCCATTTTCAATTACCCCCGTTTTATATAAGGTTTTTAAGAAGTTGCTATCTAAGCATCTTTGTAGATTAGTTGAAGATAATAACCAGCTACCATCATTACAGTTTGGGTTTTGTAAAGGCCTGGGTACATGTGATGCAGTCTTGTTAATATCTACCATCTGGCAGAGTGCTCTAGATGATGGTGCTGAGGCACATATGGTCGGTCTAAATTTTAGTGCAGCCTTTGACCATGTGCATCATGTAGCACTTATCTACAAGCTAAGACTATTGGGATGGTAGATCTTATATAAATATTTCAAATGAATTTTTAACAGTTGCAACCATAAGGATGTGTTGATGGTCAGCATAGTAGCATTATTAATGTCATTTTTGTGTTCTTCAAGGTAGTATTCTTGGACTTTTGTTATTTATTATACATATATATATATATATATATATATATATATATATATATATATATATATATATATATATATATATATATATATATATATATATATATATATATATATACATACATACATATATATATATATATATATATATATATATATATATATACACACAGTGAACCCCCGTGATGCGGGGATGCATCCACACACCCCTGCAAATAGGTCAAATCCATGAATGCTTAAAACCCCTCTAAAAAACTTAGAACTGCCTATTTTGATACCTTAAATCAAGAAAAACCCTGTAAAAATGCTTATACCTGAGTATTTTAATAGTTTTATCACAAAAAGTGCATTTATTCATGAAAATTATATGAAAATGCAGTAATTAGTGAATATTTCTCAGTGAAAAATACTGCGAATGGGCGAATTTTCCACAAAAAATGCCTAGATATGTTCCACAGAGAAACCCGCGAATGCGTGAGTCCGCAAACCATGAGAACGGGGTTTACTGTGAATACGGGGGTTTACTGTATATATATATATATATATATATATATATATATATATATATATATATTAGGACATGTGGCAAGGACTGGAGAACAAACTGATTGCATATGCTGATGAAGCTACTCTTCTAGCTGCTGCTCATTCTCTACACCTTAGGTCTGTGACTGCAGAATCCTTGAATAGAGATCTAGCATGTTTTCATGAGTGGGGGTCACGAAGCCTAACCATTCTAAACCTCAAGTGTGATAGTTGATCCAATACACATTTGCCTTTGCATCCTGATTAACATTTAACTGTCAATAAAACTTTTAAGATTTTTGGTGTAACTCTTGGTAAGAAATTGACTTGAGAAGCATATACATAACATTGCCTCCTCTGTTTTAGAATAAATCTGTTATTTCTAAGTGTTTTAAATCTTTTCTTCTTCATCAGGAGTACTGTTCTCCAGTACTGATTCTTGTCTCAAACTTTTTGACAGTTATGTTGCCAGTCAGTTTATACTGCCAACTCTTAATGTTGACTTGTTGCATAGATGTAAAGTGAGTTCATTACGTTTTTTGCATAAAATGTACTACATCCGCGCTCTTCTTTATCTAACCTAGCTGTTATTGCTCACAACACTAGGCAGGTTGCTGCTGCAAACATTGTTATTTTCTGATATCAAGTTTAATATTACAGTACTCAGTTTGCTAGGAGTTTTATCTTGGCTACAACTAAAACGTAGAATAGTTAGCCTAGTGCAGTTCTAGAACCTGATCTCCAAATATTTAAGTGAGGAGCAAATTCTTTCCTGCTCTCTGGTGTATTGGTTTTATTTTCTATTCCCTCATATTGATTTATTTAATCACCTTTTCCTATAACTTTTCTCTCTGTGCAAGCAGATTTCCCTTTGGAGCCCTTTTGGATTTATATCCTGTTGACTTTGTCCATGAGGCTTTTCAGCCAAAGATTTAAAGAAAGTAAGTTGTCTCTATAGAGAAATTACTAATGCCTTCTCAAAGTCAGCAGTCATTTTCTATCCACTGCATTTTCAATTTTTCCTTTTTATTAATGTATTTAGGCAAGATATCAGGAAAATATAGAATTTTTGAAAAGACCAGCACCTGTTTCCAGTTCTCCATCCAAGGCTCGGCACAAAGCACTCTCAAGTTTTGTCATATAATTTTAAACCCTTTCGTGGGTTGACAATCAGATATAGTATCATAAGATTAAGAGTTTCCACAATGCTAGAAAGAATTGGAAATTGCAGCTCTCAGATTGTGGTAGGAAGCTGCCTACAGGACATTTGGAGTGTCTGGCAAGACTTACAGACAGAACCCAGGGTGTGGCATTAATCAGGGAGGGTTATGTCATTCTTTTCTAGTTCCTCCTCCCCAGTTGTTACCACTATAAATGTTCCCATCTTAGCTTCATCATGAGGAGAACTTTCTAGTCTTGCAATAAAAAGTTGAATTTCTCTTAGAGAATGCAGTCATAGAGCCAGTGTCAGAAGCCTCACCAGGCTTCTATACCTATTTCTTGTTGTGAAGCTTATGGAAGGGAGAGAATAGTGTTGGCATCTCTAATCTCAACAAGTTTGTTCAGCTGTCTCCTTTTCCATGGAGTCATCCAGCATGGTTCTTACTGTTATTCATTGAAATGACTATGATTTCTGTGAATGTGTAGGATGTTTCTTTCTGTTCCGATGAACCCTCTGTTTTGCAAGTACACCTGGCATGCATTTGCAGGGAAAGTGTACCTATTCAAGGCCTTGTGTCTTTGGCTAAGCACCATACAGTGAATGTCTTCAAGACTACAGTATTAGCTCCCATATGGGTTGGTGTCATCTTGGAATCCTGGTTCTACTCAGTTTGAACAACTAGCTAGTCTTGTCATATGTTACAAAGGGATTCAGAGAGCTAAAGACTTTTACTTCATGTGAATCAGTCTTTTATCATTCTGATCAACCAACAGAAGTCATCACCAGTTCTTACTCAGTCAGTCGTCTACCTTAAGATGTTGATAGATGTAGTTCTCTTCGCTGAGTGGATCACTAGCTGCACTAACCCACCATCCTTCTCTAATGTGGGAATCAGCTGTCTTTAACAATAAGTAGGATTTATTCCAAATATAAATTTTCATAATAAAATTGCTATTATTTGGATAATTACCTACTGGAAGTATGCCCAGCTTCCCCATATCTAAGTGGGTTGTCAGGGTGAATTCTGATAAGAACTAAAACATTTGAGACTCACCTGGTGGACAAGAAGTGAACTAGACAGTCCATCTGGGCCATACAAGCCTTCTCCTTTTTTTTTTTAATACTGTCTGCACCTGACTGACACTAAGATGTAAGCTAATTTTAACAGTAGTTAACTATGAAAATTTGTATTTTGAAAGGTTATCTTAGAGTTGCAGCCCAAAGTCATATATCCTGGCCATGGACCTGTAATTGAAGATCCAATTGAACGCATCAAGCACTACATTGACCATAGAAATCAGAGGGAGTCGCAAATCTTAGAAGTTTTAATGAAAAGTCCTAAAAAGTTTTTGACTGCAATGGAGTTGGTGAAAATTATATACAAGGTGAGAATTTTACTAACTTTTGTTATAAGTTTTCAATATTACAGAGCATTACTCCTTTGTAGGATTTTCAAAATTTTGTTGAAGGGAAGAAATTCCATATTTGTTTATCATTACCGTAACTATAAGTCTTATTTTTAAGGATTTTCATAGAAATCATGGGGAGAATAGCCATGGGTTCAAAGTTAAGATAATACAAGCCAGCATTGCATATTTGAGCTGTCACAAGAGCCATTTGGCAGTGAGACCAATATCAAAGCTTCCCTGCAGGGGGTGGTAGTGCCCTTAAGCACCTCACAGGGTGCACTGTAGGCATTACTAAAGGTTCTTTGCAGCATCCTTTCATCCCCTAGCTGCAACCCCTTTCATTCCTTTTACTGTACCTCCATTTGTATTATCTTTCTTCCATCTTGCTATCCACCTCTCCTAACAATTATTTCAGTGCAATGCGCGGTTTTCCTCCTGTTACACCTTTCAAACCTACCTACCCTCAATTTCCTTTCCAGCGCTGAATGACCTCATAGGTCCCAGTGCTTGGCACAGCCTAAACTCTATATTCCATTCCAGTATCAAAATTCAAAACTAACTGTATAGGTACCTCGAAGGCTAAAGGTTTATAGATGATAGATTTTTTTTTTAGTTATATTGTTTCTTTCTCAAAATTTGCAGGTTAGACCGTGGTTGTCATACTGTAAATGTATTTATACCCATGAATCAGTGTGGCTTCAAACTAATTACATATGAGGCAATCCTGTGATTCCTCTGTTGTTTTAGTGACTATTTCTATTCATTTTATGTATAAAAATTGAATTTGTCATTCAGTTTAATGTGAATGTTTCAAGTTTAATCATCTCTGTAAGTGTTGGCTAGGCTGCAAGTTCCCTTCAGGGTCTCTGCTTTACATGTATTGTCTTGTGTACCATGCATGTGCTGTATAAATGATAATGAAATCAGCACATATTTTTCTAAAACGCATGGAACATTTTCCTCAATCGACTTAACTCTATGTACAACAAGCAGTAGACAGATTGGATTGGAATACAGTTGATGACTTGCATACAAGTGATCATTTCCCAATATTAATTTCCTTATTACAAAATAATCCTGCAAAACATGTCCCTCACTATAACATTTATAAAGCAGATTGGGAGCGATATGAAATGCACACTAGAATTATCCCACCATTTGAATATTTAAAGACCATAATGAAACTAATAAATTTCTTGTTGATTTCATTAAAAATACTGCTGATAAAGCAATATCAAAGTCAAAACCCCATCCAACAAAACACAAAGTTCCATGGTGGTCTGATGAGTTAACAGAATTAATAAATATAGAACACTCAATAGGAGATGATTAGATAATTTAAATAGAAAGTTCAGTAAAATGAATAAAAATGACCGATATTAGAAAGAACTTTACAAAAAATTACTGTATTATTACTAGAAATTGATACATTAAAACCTGTATACAACAAAATATCTGCAAAATTTAAAGGAACTAATTCAAGGAAGAATCATTTCATGGAGGAAATACGTATCAGATCGCTCTAATAATACTCCCATACAAAAATATTGGAAAAATTCAGGAAAGTAAATGGTACCCATGTTAAACCACCTAGACATGCCATATTAAAAGATGGGAAAAGAACACTTGATCCAAAGAAATAAGTAATATAATGGGAGAAAATTTAGCAAATGTAAGTAGTGATAAAAATTTAGATAAACACTTCTGCACAAAAAAAAATAAAATAGAACTAATAATAATAAGTTTTGAAACAATAGAAGATATATATTATAAAAAGAAAATTTAATGTCAGAGTTGGAATATGCTCTCTCGAACAGCAATAAATCTGCTCCTGGAGGTGACAATATTTGTTTTGAGATGATCTGTCACTTAGCACCTTTGGCAAAGTCCGACTTATTAGAGTTTTATAATCATTTATGGTTTTGAAATTTATTTCCAGATGAATGGCATAAAGCTATAATAGTTCCTGTCCCCAAACCTGGAAAGGATCCCAGTAATGTAAATAATTACAGACCAATTTCTTTAACAAGCTGCTTATGCAAATTATTAGAGAAGATGGTAAATGCTTGACTAACATGGCACATTCGAGAAAATAAAATTTTAACTCCCACTCAGTTTGTGTCACAGTGTAACAGATCTACATTAAATTCTCTGTGTAACTTAGAAGACCATATACGTAGAAGTTTTGAACGTAAACAGATTACTGTAGCTGTTCTTTTTTGGCATTGAAAAAGCATACGATACTACATGGAGGTATGCTATATTAAAACTTTCCAAAACAACAACATCCGTGGACATTTACCTAGGTTTATACAGAACTTTCTGACAAATCGCAATTTTCAGGTGAGAATAGATGATGATCTGTCTAGAACATTTCCACTTGAAAATGGTGTTCCACAGGAAGCGTCCTTAGTGGCACACTGTTTACTTTAGCAATTAATGATATCAGTAAAAATCTACCTATTGGCATTAAAAGTAACCTGTATATGGATGGTTTGCCATATATTCAGCATCTTGAATAAAACATGCAGAACAAATCATTAATAAAAGCATAGTAAAAATAGATGAATGGGCCTCATCTGTAGGCATTAAACTTTTCCATAGATAAAACTCGAGCAATCATGTTTTATAAAAATAAAAAGTGGAAAAAAGGTGAAGAAATAGATTTAAAAATCAGAAACCATAGTATACCAATTGACCAAACAGCAAAATTTTTGGGAATAGTATTTGATACTCACTTGAACTGGAGAGCCCACGTTACTTATGTAAAATCTAAAAGTAAAAGAGCATTAAATTTAATTAGAAAACTGTCGAACACTACTTGGGGAGCCAATAGGCATACCCTTACTGTACTGTATAAAGCAACAGTTCTGTCCATCGTTGATTATGGAAGCGAAGTATATGGCTCAGCATCGGACACAGTGCTGAAAATGTTAGACCCTGTTCACAATGAAGGCCTTAGAATATGCTCAGGAGCCTTTAGATCATCACCAAGATCATCGTTACAAGTTGAATGTGGTGAACTGCCTTTGTCTCTCCATAGAGAGCTAGTAACAATGAAAAGTGCTTTAAGAATTCAAACTAGTGATTCTCCAAAAAAAAAATTATTTGAATTAAGAGATGTATTTATAAATAACCATCCACCACCTTTCCCAATTAGAGATAGAAGATTGTTTGAGTCGTTGAATATAAATATACAAGTCCCTTTAATAGTAAAATCACCTCCTCCCTGGACAATGAATAAAATGAGAATTTGCACATACCTCAAGTATTTATCAAAAAGTAACTCATATACACCAGAACACACAATAGAGCATATAAGCCGAAAAGGTCCACGTTACGCAATATATACAGATGGATCTAAATCAGAACGGAGTGGGATATGCTGCAGTGTCCCAAGACAAAACTTATCAGTTCTCTCTTCCTAATAATGCCTCCGTATTTACAGCAGAATTATATGGAATTGCATCAGCTATAAAAATAATTAAAGAATCAACATTCAATAATTTTGTGATTTTTAGTGACTTGAGAAGCACTATAGAAGCTATTCAGAGTTACAAATCAAAAAATAATATAGTACAACAAATTAAATTAAATCTCCATAACTTATATAATAATGGAAAAAATGTAGAAATATGTTGGATCCCTGCCCATGTAGGGATCAAAGGAAATGAAGATGCAGACAAAGCAGCTAAAGAAGCAACTCACATGACAAGATCAAATGTGAATATCCCTGTTACTGATTATGTAACATACATAAAAATGGGTATTATAAATAAATGGCAACATATATGGGATGAAGAACCTAAAAGTTGAAACAAATAAAGCCTGATGTTAAAAAATAGAGTTCATCATATCAGAGAGACACTCACAAGTAATTTTAACATGTCTCAGAATAGGCCATACTCGTTTGACACATGGGCACTTAACAATGAGCAGCCCACATGGCCCGGCTCCCAAGTGCTCAGAGTGCAGGTAATAATAACAGTCAGACATGTGTTATGTGAGTGTCCAAAGTATGACCAACAGCAAATGTCAGCTTTTGGAAATAGATCAATGAAAGGAATTTTGTCAGAATCTTTTACATTTTCAGTCGTTCCAGTTTTGATGTTCTTAAGGAACTGTAATTTAATTAATAAAATATAAAAATAAGTAAATAATAAAAGGACAAAAACCCTTTTAACATCTGTTAAATTTAAAAAAAAAGGGAAAATTTTTAAAATGTTGCTTAAATTATTTTCTGAATTTTAATATACCTTTTTAGTATGTAAGGAAGTCTGAGTAAATGTATTTATTATATGTATGTGTTTCAGTATGAGAGGATATGCCTATATGCAGTTTTTAATTTCATTTTAATTCAATCATCATTGTACCGAATGATCTATTGGGTCCTAGTGCTTGCCCTCAGGCCTGGACCTTATATTTCAGTCTAATCCTTCGGCCAGCCCTATGAGAGCTGAAAGTCAGCTCAGTGGCCTGGTTAAACTACTTTAATAATAATAATGATTGGAGATGGGTAATAGACCTGTCGACTCTCAACCTTTTCATCAAGAAGACATGGTTCAAGATGGAAACTCCATGCACAGTCCTTGCAGCCATCAGGAAGAACGACTTCATGCTCACGATAGACCTGAAGTATGCATACCTACAGATTTCAATTCACCAATCATCCAGGAAGTTTCTTCTGCTTCAGCCCTGGAGAGATAGTCAACTAATTCAAGGTTCCTTGCTTCGCCTATCAACTGCCCCACAGGTGTTCATAAGAGTGTTCACCCTAGTCTCAACCGGGGCTCATTCTCATGAGATCGCATCTTGAGATACCTCGGTGACTGGCTAGTCCTCGCAGGTTCTCAGGTAAAGCTAATCCGAGACAGAGATCGTCTACTCCAATTTTGTCGCAGTTTAGGCATCGTGATAAATCTGGAGAAGTTGAATCTTTTGCCCAGTCAAAGGATCCTTTACCCAGGCACGGTCATAGACAAGTAGACAAGTTCAGGAACATAGCCCAGTCCTTCCTGTCCAAACAGAAGCATCCAGCTCAGTGGCAAGTCATCCTAGGTTACTTGTTATCCCTGGACAAGCTTGTTCTTCACCTTTGTTCTCTTCAGTGGTGACTAAAGGAATTCTGGTCCCCTTTGAGGGATTCCACAATACTTCTGGTTCCTCTATTGAAGACAAAACTGAGCATGGTGGGTAGACGAGAAGAACCTGACCATAGGAGTGCCCCTTCATTCTCCCCCTCCAAAACTCTACCGTTCTCAGATGCTTCGTATGAAGGTTGGGGAACGCACTTGGAAGATCTCCTAACATCAGGACTGTGGGATTACCAAGAAAAGCAGCTTCATATAGACATCCTGGAATTTCAAGAAGGGTGACAGGGCAAGTCCAACAACACTACAGTGGTAGCTTATGTCAACAAATTGGGGCTAGTGTCCCGTCAACTTCACGATTTGACTCTACAATTACACCAGTGGGTGGTCTCCCATTCAATAGATCTCTCAGCCAGATACTGTCCAGGCAAGAGGAATGTTGTAAAGACAAACTGAGCTGTCAGGGTCAGGTCCTGGGGATGGAATGGTCACTTCATCAAGAGGTAGTGGAAAGGCTATTCCATCTGTGGGAGGGCCTACAGTAGACCTTTTTGCAACAAGGTTCAACAGGAAACTAGAGGTTTTTGTTCGGCCATTCCAGATCCCTGGGCCGTGGCAGAGGACACCCTACAATATCCTTGGGACAACCTGGAAGTGTATGCCTTTTCCCCCTTTTGCCTAATCAGTCAAGTGATCAACAGAGCAGTGGTCTTTCAGAACCTCAGGATGACCCTAATGGCTCCTTTTTGTCCACACGCAGAATGATTTCCTGATCTCCTAACCTTGTTGACTGATGCTCCGAGGGAGATCCCTCATGGCACAGCCTTCTTTGCCAACCACACATCGAGAGGTCTCACTGATTTGTAGGGTCCTTATCTCTTCACAGCTGGAGACCATCAAGTATCTCTTGCAAGCGAAAGGCTTTTTTTGCAGAGCAGGAACGGAAGTGTCAGGTTACCACAGAAGATCATCTACAGCCATGTGCCAAGGAAAATGAGCAGTCTACTCTGATTGGTGTCATCAATAGGGTTTCTCTCCTGTCGGAACATCTATTCAACAAGCAGTGGACTTCCTTGTTTTGCTCCCAGGGAGAAACTACTCTCAGTTTCAGCATTCAAGAGCTATAGAGCTGCGCTAGGATTGATTCTACGTTTAAAGGACATAGATCTCTCTTTGTCGTGGGAAGTTTGTATGCTTCTCAAGAGTTTCAAGAGTCCTGCTCCCCAAGAGATCTCAAACCTCTTAATTTGGACCTGACCATGGAGTTTAGCCCCTGTAGTGGGGTAGTGCCATCTGTGCACCTCACGGGGTGCACTGTAGGCATTACTAAAGGTTCTTTCCAGCGTCCTCGGCCCCTAACTGTACCTTGTACTGTACCTCCATTCACATTATTTTTCTTCCATCTTACTATCCACCCTCTCCTAACAATTATTTCATAGTGCAACTGTGAGGTTTTCCTCCTATTACACCTTTCAACCCTTCCTGCTCTCAATTTCCTTTCCAGCGCTGAATGACCTCATACGTTCCAGTGCTTGGCCTTTGGCATAAACTCTATATTACATTCCATTCCATTCCATGGTGCTTAGCAGTCTCACAGGCCCTCCATATGAACCCTTACAGGGCTCCACAGACAGGAATGTAACCCTCAAGACGGTCTTCTTACTATCCTTGGCTTCATCAAAGACAGTTGGTGAATTACATTGATTCTTTTACAGTAATGTTAATATATGTGGGGTTGGAGTTCCGTAGCCTTCGAATTTGTCCCCGGAATTCATAGCTAAGACTCAAAATCCCTCTATTCATGATGAGATATTCAAGTCTTTCTCGATCCCCTCTCTTGGGGATTTTACTTGCCAGCCATGGCCTTGCAATGGATTACTATAAAATGGCTGACAGTAAAACAAATAAAAACTGCAAGGAATGGAAAGAAGATGAATACTAACCATAGTTACTCTTTTTAGTCAAGTTACTGCAACGCGTAATTATACTCGGTTAACGATTAACTACATTTATTTAACAAATAATAACAGTAGTTCACAAATTAATTACAACCATGGGCACACATGGATAGTAATAGATATTATGATGTAATCATTTAACTGTGCTGTAAAAGATGAAATTCCCTTGTATTGTTGCACAGGGATGGGTCTGGGTGACGAATGGGAGTGCTAGCTGAGATTTGTACTACATCACACACGATAAGGGCATCCCTCTGAAAGAGAGAGGTGGCGAATTAACTAAAGGAATAGTATGCATAAAGGCCCTAACGATATATCATCGATCTATCCTAACTCCCTGCAATATCATGCCCGAATACCTAGAAATTGCTCTACCCACTCAAGTGGGCACATGGACTGCACAGCCAGCCAATCAAAAGACTCTTGGATATCACTTTCTCTAAGCTGGGAATTAACTAAGCATACAAACGATGAGAGGCAGTGACTTGGAAAAGGGTCGACTAGGAAACAGAGGATTTACAGAGATGACTGGAGAGAGAGAATTACACGTGGTGGATCATGGGAGTTACTTGGAGGGGATTCGTTAACAAAAGTCAAGAAATGCTTCGGTAGGAGGAAAAACAGGCTGCCAAAATACTTGAGTTCATCTTAGGCTTACCCTAGGAATCCAAAGAAACAATCCAGTAGGGTTATCCTGAACTGAGGCACGTGGCTAGAGCCAAGATGGCAGTCCTGTGGAGATATGTGAGCGGGGAATTTGCACATCTCCTCTCAACAGAGGCCAGAACAGAACTGAGAACAAATCCGGGTACTTGCAGGCGACCTTTGAAGCCAGATCGCTTAGGACCCAATATGGCCACCATCCCAGGTAGTTCTTCCAATCCTTGCAGCAGCTCTCCCTTTCTCAGCTACCTAAAACAAAAAGCATTCCGGCGGCAAGTTGGAGTGATACAGTGGGATACAAGGAGAGGGTTATGCTGTGTGAGCAGCCATTTTCTCTACGTTTGCATGGGTGTGGCCATTTTATGAACGAGGGTTAAGCCCTGCCCGTAAAAGGGATTTTGTTGGTGATGACCCAGGGCACTGTGTCAGAACTGTAACTAAAAAAGGACTCTGCACCTCAGACTTGATTGCTGAAAACTTTTTGTTAGCACAGGCCAGAACAAGAAAGAAATGTCCAAGAATACTACAGTATCTCCTTTTAGTTACGTGAAGTGATTTGACAAGCTTACAGTTCTGCTTCACTTTCAGATGCCGATACAGTGCAGGCAAGAGCACATGATGTTATGTGTCTAGGCTGTACCATCACTTTCAAGAAGAACTTGTTGGTTCACAGGATTTTGAGGGCAGGTACCTGGCCTCGCCAAACCACCTTTACGCCCTTCTATCTGTGGGATGTTTCCCATAGGTCCTTGGACATTTTCCCTTGGTTTCTGGTGGTGGCTGCTCAACAAGTTGTGTAGCTCATCCAGTGCCCCTGGCAAGACAGTTTTGTATCTTACCTAAGATGTTGGATATGAAAGTGAGAGTGAATGAGGTGACTTGCCTTCTTCCTTTCTCTTTCTTTTTCTTCTCTACTGGCAGGCAGTAGGTAGAGAGAATAATTCCATCATATGTTGGTTAGATGCAGGTGAGTGAGCTTCTGTTCTATAGTTATATGTTCCCACACAATACAAATTTTTTATAGAAGTAGGTCCCATTCCTTTCTCTTACAAGGGGCGAGAGGAACTGACAACAAACAAGATTGGTGGCTAACATAAGTTTTGTTGTCTCCGACAGTTTTTTGCCATCATCAAGGCAGTGTAGATATGTATTTCACAATCTATTAACCCAGATTTCTGGCTGTTCAGTAAACTTGTGCTCAACAGATTATGGGCTTATGACTCCTTCCTATGTCCTACCTATCGCCAGGAAGTGAGCCCAGGTGGTCTGAACCTCCAGTCGGTTCTAAGACTTTCTTATCCTCCCTCCAAGAGTAAGTCTTCCCTACATTAAGACCAAGGTTTCTTCTGTATATGAACAAATGACAATTTTTAAATCAATTTGTATTTTTCATAACTAACAGACCTTCAGTCTTAATGTATATGCCCCACCTCAAGCCACCCCTCATTCTTTCCTAGTCTAGAAGGAAACTGGTATGATGATGTGTAGTGTGGGTAAAGCAGGTTGCATAACTTCCTTCTACTCCCCTGTTGGCTGACTCCCATTGCCACCAATTCCTTGTGTTATTTTTAACCAGACTCCAGCAAGTGCCAGAGAATTTATCCCTACGTTAAGACTGATGGTTTGTTAGTTAGGAAAAATATAAAGTGATTTAAAATTTGTCATTTTTCAAGTCGTGGTGATGATCTTTGGTTTCCCTTGGTGTTCAAGAATCAGAACTGATCAGGGTTGGATCCTGCCTGAAATCAGTTTATTAATATCCTGGAACTGATGGCTGTCTTTTTGTCTCTCAAAAAACTCAAACCTCCAGAAGAGACACACATCCTGTTGGTTGTAGACAACATGACTGCACTGTCCTGCATCAAGAGATCAGGATCACGTTCACCACCCTCTCAACATGATAATGCTAGCTATCCTTTGGATGGTACAAGTAAAGAAGTGGCACCTGTCTGCAATTCACCTCACAGGGTCTTTCAATGTAATAGCAGATTCTCTGTCAAGGAAAACGACAGCCTCAACAGAGTGGATGTTGGACAACCACTCTTTTCAAACAATAGCCAACATGCTTCCACAACCGGAAGTGGACTTGTTCACCACATATGAGAATCACAAACTTTCAGTATATGTATCTCCAAACTTGGATAATCAAGCAATAGCAAGAGAGGCCTTCCTACAAGACTGGAACAATTGGAGGACGATATATCTGTTTTCTCCATTGTCCCAGATTTCGAAGGTTTTGAGCAAACTCCTAACCTTCAAAGGAACAGCTTACTTAATAGCCCCAAATTGGCCAAACAGGCATTGGTTCCTGTCACTTCAACAGCGGAAGAAAAGATCAATTCCACTGTCGTCTGCTGTTCTATCCCAGAAAGTAGGAGGGAAAATCGTTTACGCATCCTCCTTTCTGAGCCAAGACCTTCATGTATGGCTTTTTTAAACATTATCTACCGTGAAAACTACTCACCCAACATTGCTAGGTACCTAGTGCAAAAATTACGGACATCATCTATCCGACAATACCAGTCCGTACGGAAGATATGGTTAGATTATATCCATACTGAGAGCCCAGTTGAAATTTCTCTAGAAACACTTTTAAATTTTATGATACATCTTTTTGAAGACAAACGCCTTGTGTTTACAACAATCATGGCATTCAAGGCAGCATTAACAGAACCCTTGCTTTATGGATTCGAGATTAACTCCAGCATAGAAGTTGTTACTTCCCTTCTGCGGTCTTTTGCTCTTCAAAGACCCACTCCCGAAAGACTCCTAATTACTTGGTCCCTGAACAAGGTACTTGGACTTCTATCTACCCCTCAGTTCAGCAGACCCAATACAACCGCAACTCACAAGCTACAGAAGGCGATCTTCCTGATTGCATTAGCATCAGGAACCTGTATTAGCAAACTGGGCTCTCTTAGACGGGGACGATATTTCACACAAACTGCTGATAATCAATTATTATTGTCCCCAGGCCCATCATTCCTGGCCAAGAATGAGGATCCTTTAAGAAGGAAATCTTTTATTCTTTTAAGAAAACTCAATTTAGCAGACAAAACATTCTGCCCAGTTCAAGCACTTAAGGTTTACCTAGAGGTCACAGCAAACATCCCAGAAGGTCCGATTTTCCTAAACCCTAGCACAAACAACTCTCTTTACAAGGGCTAAGAATAATTTTAGTGTCCCTCATTAAAAAAGCAAACTTACACTCCTTTTCTAGGTCACATGACATAGGGAAAGTAAGTACGTCATTGGCCTTCTTTATAAATGTCTCTTTTGAAGAAGTCTCCGAAAGTACAAGGTGGGCATCAGAGACAGTGTTCTTAAAACATTACTGCCATGAGTTCAAACAAATTCGTCTGCACTGCATGTCAGTAGGTGGTATAGTTAGTCCTGACCCCATAGGCTCTACAGCAGAAACCCAGGGGGTCTTCCTAAGGGTGAGTATGCTGACTATTGCTGGGGAAGATGTTGAAAAGACTGCAACCACACCCAGCATACTTGGTAAGTCACTACAGAACTTCACCCTAAAAATGCAAGTTCTTGTTTAGTTTCTCATTTCTTGTTTCCAAAACCCCAAAAGGTTTTTTTAGAATAAGGAATGGGGCTTGAAACTTGTAGCTTGACCTTAGACCATAAATGTTTTTTCTTTGGGTTGTTTGGGATTAAAATTTTGAGAGCTTAAGTCTTTTGTCATCTGTCAATTTCTTTTGTAAAGCTCCTTGAGGATGAAACAGCGCTTACGCTATCAAAAAAACAGATTTTGACGTAGGAAAAACCTATTTTTGGTAGCTGCTGTTGAATCCTCAAAACCCTCCCACTTCCCTGACAAAAGGCATGTGATTTGGGCTGGGAATCATCCTACATTGACAAGCAGAGAGTAATGGAGTTGGTCTCTTGCTTGCCCTGGTCGTAAACAAGATGGCAGATCATCAGATCAATAGTCACTTCTTACATTTTTTGATGTAGGAAAAACTGGGTTCAGCTTCGCTTGAAGAGAAGGGAAAATGCCCTCTTATCTTTTGAGTCCATTATACTGTATCACGTGTCATAGTGTTTTCATTACGACACAATACCTGGCTACAAGACCAAGCTAGAAAAATATTTCTTTGATACTAGTCTAGTCACCATGGAGCGCTAGCACACCACAAGGGGTAACTCCTTGAGGACTCAACAGCGACTAACAAAAATAGGCTTTTCGACCTGATCGTATACTGTATATGTAATGCACTTCATAAGTGTCTGTTGTCAGTAAATATTTGCCGTTGTAGGGTACTGGTTTGTTACAGGTTGTAAACATATTGCTGTTGGTTCAGTTTTTGAGGAGAATTTGTATTTCCCCAAGCATATAATGTGGTCTCAAAATTATTTATATTCCACTGGGTTTTACAACTATTGACTGTCTTAGTAAAAATGGTGAGATTTATTGTGTACAAAAGTTGATGTTTTATGATTTACTATAATTGGAGTGATATTTTTGTTTTTTAGAAACTTTGTCTGTTCCAACAGGAATACAAACCTATGTTTTCATAAGTGGACTCCATATGGGGCAATGCCGTCAGTGCACATCATGCGGTGCACTGTAGGCATTACTACTTAAGGTTCTTTGCAGTGTGCCTTCGGCCCCTAGCTGCAACCCTTTTCATTCCTTTTACTGTACTCCTTTCATATTTTCTTCCATCTTACTTTCCATCCCCTCCCAACAGTTGATTCATACTGCAGCTGTGAGGTTTCCTCCTGTTACACCTTTTAAACTTTTACTGTCAATTTCCGTTTCAGCGCTGAATGACCTCATTGGTCCCAGTGTTGGCCTTTGGCTTAAATTCTGTATTCAATTCAATTTAATTCATAAATGTAGTTAATTGCTCAAGGCATTCTTCAGCTGTCTTGATTCAAAAACAAAATCCTATCACATCAGCCTGTGACCTGTCATGACCTCATTTGTCTTCCTCTTCCACTGCTTGCTCAGCCATCAGAGTTCCTGGTTGTCTTTCAATTGTCTCCCACTTTCATGGCTATTTCTCTCTGTGCGTGCCACATGTGTGGAATTTTCGTGTTTTCTGTTGCATACAGTTACTCTTTTGTGCTTGTACCTCTCTGGTGGCCAAGTGAATGAAGAATTAATAGAAATTTGTTAGATTTTGGGCATGAGATCATTAGGGTGCTTTCTGTGTTTGTGGTGTACAAACCACATGGGTGACCTCCTTTGTCTGTGTTGTGATTTGTGTGTCTTAGTGGTGTTGCAAGCCCCTGTGTCCAGTGTTATGGCAACTTTGGAGGAAATAAGCCTGATTTCAGTTGTTTGTTGTTCGTGGTGGGGGAGGAAATGTTTGAGAGAAGACTCATGAGTGGAGTGCGAAGGATGGCTTATGTGAGAAGAAAAAGCTTATGAATGGTAATATTCCTTCAGAGAAACTGCAGTGCATCCATACCTCCTCCCTCCCATGATTCCCTCTTCCCCAAAACTCCCTCTGTTAGTGATGCCTCTTGCATCTATCATCCCTTTCTCAGCGTCTGAGGAAGAACCTGTGCTAGACAGATAGATGGAGAGGGTAGAAGCAACGTAGAGAAGTTAGACATCCTTCAAGAAGGTTTGAGAATCCAATAAGGTAGCCCATGTGAGTTTCCTGTGGATGGTCCCCCCCTCCACCTTCTCCTGACATTAACAAGTTGGGGGGAAGGGGAGTAGCCTAGGCCTACGAAATGGTTGAGGCCCCTTGCCTGCTCCCTCCCCCGCTCTTCTGTCTAACAGCCAAGTTCCAGAGTAGATAGAGAGAGAGAGAGAGAGAGAGAGAGAGAGAGAGATAGGACACTTTAACACCTGAGTCAGGAAAGTGGAGGAGAAAGCTCTCTCATTAGTGGAAGGAGAGCCAAACAAGACAATTAACATTTGATCTAACTGCCACCCAGAGTTTTCCCTTGCTTCTTTATCACCTTCATTGGGTTGCCTCTCTGTAGTAGATAACAATGGCCAAGAGCAACGTCAGTAGAGGGATTCCTCCCTCCTCCAGGAGCAGTAAACGAAAAAGACTGTGGGGAAGGGGCACGCTCTTCAAGGTAGAGCCGATCGCTGAGGAGGAGGCTTACATCAGAAAGGAGTCGGTCGTCGAGGCGACCTAACAAGCAGCGACACACACACACACAACTCCCGATGCAGCAGCCTGCCCTCCTGGAGAAGAGACCCTGGGACCAGAGGAAACACTCATAGGAGAATCTTGAGCATTCCTTTTGTATTTTTGCTTTGTTCCTTCAAATTTTGCATTTTTTTTCTGGGTTCATAAATATCAAAAGCCATCAGTTAATGAGCATCTAAGGAAATTCAACTAGAATGCTCCTTGATATGTATAAATACTTTTGTTCATGAGACTTACCTGTCAGATATATATATAGCTGTATTCTCCGAATCCGACAGAATTTCAAAAACTCGCAGCACACGCAGTGTGGCCAGGTGGTTAGTACCCATTCCCGCCGCTGGGAGGCGGGTATCGGGAACCATTCTCATTTTCTATTCAGATTTTCTCTGTCACCGGTACTGTCAACATCTGTTTTCAGTACCTCCGTCTTTGGATTTCGTTAACTCGTTTCCACTTAAGTATTCTCTTTGACTTTTGGTTTTTGACTTTGGACTGTGGATTGGCATACGCTTTTTGTGGGCTGTTTTGATTTTGCTCTTGATTGCTCTTTGTAATGTCTGGATCTAGTTCTGCTAGCTTTAGAGTATGTTGTGTGAATGATTGTAAGGTGAGGCTGAAAGCTTGGTAGACCCTCACTCTGTTTGTATGAGGTGTAGGGGCACGTTTGCTTGATGGATGATCGCTGCAAGGAGTGTGAGACTTTGTCGGATGCAAGCTGGAAGGTTTATGATTCCTATGTTCGCAAGTTGGAGCGTGACAGGGTCAGGAGGTCCTCCTCCAGGAGTGTTTGTAAGAGTCAGGGTACTAATTCCTCTCCTGATAACCCAATTGTAGACATAGTTTCACCTATCCCTGTGGTTTTGCCTTCGGGCCTTGAGGTTGTGTCTGTGGAGGGTATGGCCCTGACGGAGATTATGAACACCATCCGTGCTCTGGAATCAAAAGTGACATCGCTTCAAAGTGCAGTGAAGTGTAGTGATCCCCCTAGTGTTGTGGAGGGGGCATCAGATCGGCCCCATAACGCTTCTAGGCCTGGACCTCTGCCGGACTCCCAGGACTCAGGGAGAGGGCAAGCCGAAAGCTGTAAGAAGGTTACGGGGGCTTCCCACCGATCTGGCGTCCCTTCGGCAGGACCTGTTGTCTCTTCCCAGGCTGCCAAGGATCGTGCGCATGCACGTATCCTTAAGGACTGCTTCTCGTCCTCCGAGGCGTCCTCCCCGCGCAAGGGGTGGAGCTCTCGCAAGGACTCTCGCCTGCTGAAGAGAAGCTTCAGAGAAGAGGACGCTTCACGTCCTCTTTCTCCAGGCATTGTTTCACCGTCATCGGGGTGTTTCGACGCTTTCCCGCCACAGAAGAGGACCAGGACGTCTTCAGAGGAGGACGTTTTTGAGCGCCCCAGTCGCTCCAGGGAGAGAGCTGTTTTAGCTCCCGTGAGGAGGAAGAAGGCGTCCCCTCGCCCCTCGTCTTCTCACAGGATCAACTCTTCCCCCGAGAAGGAGACCTCTCCCTCCAAGAAAATCCTGCTGGATATGCAGCGTCAGTTGGCTTCTCTCCTTGCAGAGAGGGAAGCAGAGCCGCGTCGTCGACGCAAGGACTCGAGGCTGCCTATCAAGAGGTCCAGAAAGTCCCCCTCTCCTGCGCCTTTTTTGTCGTCTCCGTCACCTGCTTCATCGCCCTGTCGTTCTCACTGCTCGCTGCATCGCCATCATGATGTTCGTCGGCAGCGTGACGCTCCGCAAGCAGCTATCCTGGACGCCTCAGTAGCTGCTCCTCAGGACGCTCCTCTCGTTACCTTGCAGGACGCTCGGCTAGACGCTCGGCTGGACGCTAGGCTGGACGCCCGGATGGACGCTCTTCAGGACGCTCGTCAGGACGCCTCTTTGGTTGCTCACTGTGACGCTCCAGAGCAATCAAAGACTGCGGGGAAGAGAAGATCCCTCCTGCGTGTTGGGCCGCAAGGCCTTCGTTCTTCCAAGGTCTTGGGAGACTCTGGTTTCTCCCATTGAAGAGGGAGAAGTTTCTGGTGAGTCGGAGCCTGCAGATCTTGAACAACCTCCTGCTTCTTCGTCTACCGACTACCAGGTGTTGGGCGGTCTTCTTAAGGACTTGTTTGGTGACAAGGTCAAACCCTCGGCTCCTCTCTCTCCTCCTTTGCAGTTAGCTTCGTCCAAGTTAAAATGACTTCATCTCTTGCTACGAAGAAGGCCTTCAAGAAGGTCAACACCTGGATGGAGGAAAGGAAGACCCAAGGCAAGACTTCTTTTGCCCTGCCTCCGTCCAAGCTTAGCGGCAAGGCAGGTATGTGGTACGAGACCGGAGAGGACGTCGGCTCAAGAGTTCCTTCGTCGTCCCAAGGAGATTTCGCCAGCTTAGTCGACGCACCTAGAAGGTCCCTCCTGTCTGCAGCCAAGGTATCCTGGACTATGTCGGAGACGGACCATCATTTGAAGGGACTATTCCGTTCCATGGAGGTCTTCAATTTCTTGGACTGGTGTTTGGGAGCTTTGGATGTCAAGCTTAGAAGTCCCGACTCGATCAGCCTGGGGGAGCTGTCCAGCGTGTTGAACTGCATGGACAAGGCCGTCAGGGATGGCTCAGTGGAACTGGCTTCCCACTTTTGTACGGGCCTCTTGAAGAAGAGGGCCTTGTACTGTAACTTTACTTCTAAGTCAGTTTCTCCATCACAGAGGGCAGAATTGCTGTTCGCCCCTTTGTCGAGCCATCTCTTCCCCCAGTCTTTAATCAAGGACCTCACTTCTAGCTTGAAGGAGAAGGCCACTCAAGACCTCTTGGCCCACTCTTCAAGGCGTCCAACAGTCCCTTTGACGTCGTCGTCGGCTCCGACCTCCAAGAAGAAGAAGCCCTTTCGTGGAGGAGCTTCTTCCTCGAGACCGTCTCCCCGAGGAAGAGGTTTTTCCAGAGGCGCAGCCCCTCCAAAACCTAGGGGCAAGAAGTGATTTACAGCGCCTCCAGACACCGGTGGGAGCCAGGCTTCTTTCGTTTGCGGGAGCCTGGAGAGCAAGAGGGGCGGACACCTGGTCCCTCGAAGTTCTCGAGAGAGGATACAAGATCCCCTTTCTCGACTCGCCACCCCTGTGCACGTTGCCCAGGGATCTGTCACCCTCCTACCATCAAGAGAAGCAACAGATCCTGTTCGAGCTTTTGGAGCAAATGCTCGAAAAAAGAGCTGTGGAGCAAGTCCTGGACCTAGCCTCCCCAGGATTCTGCAACCGACTGTTCCTAGTTCCGAAGCAGTCGGGAGGATGGAGACCAGTCCTAGATGTCAGCAGACTGAACTGCTTCGTAGTGAAGGAAAAGTTCAAGATGGAGACGTCCCAGTCTGTTCTAGGAGCATTAAGACCAGGAGATTGGATGGTCTCTCTAGACTTACAGGACACTTACTTTCACGTTCCCATACATCCCCAATCGAGGAAGTACCTGAGGTTTGTTCTAGGGGGACGAGTGTTTCAATTCAGAGCTCTTTGCTTCGGGCTAAGCACAGCTCCCATGATCTTCACGATTATCATGAGAAATGTGGCGAGATGGCTTCACTTGGCGGGTATTCGTATATCGCTTTACCTGGACGATTGGCTCATCCGAGCCTCTTCTCAGTCAAAGTGTCTGGAGGACCTGAAATTGACTTTAGAGTTGACGAAGTCCCTAGGACTTCTAGTGAACGAAGAAAAGTCCCATCTGATCCCGACGCAGTCCATCATGTATCTGGGGATTCAGATGGATTCAGTGGCTTTTCCAGCTTTTCCATCCCAGGAACGTCAGCTGCAGTGCTTAGGAAAAGTCTCATCCTTCCTGGGGAAGGAAACATGCTCGGTGAGGGAATGGATGAGTTTGCTGGGGACCATTTCCTCGCTGGAGAAGTTTGTTTCCCTGGGAAGACTTCATCTCAGACCGCTCCAGTTTTTCCTGGCAGAAAACTGGATAGACAAGGAGGATCTAGAGGAGACCCTGAAGATCTCTCTTGTTGTCAAGAATCACCTGAGGTGGTGGCTCGACCCCTCGAGGTTGGCAGAAGGGGTTTCTCTCGCCTTCAGAGCCCCGACCTAGTGTTGTTTTCCGACGCTGGCCCAGGGAGGGATGGGGAGCAACACTAGGAAGGGAGGAAGTGTCAGGCACCTGAGAGGGGGAACAGGTGTCCTGGCACATCAATCTCAAGGAATTAGGGGGATCCTGCTGGCCCTGCAATTCTTCGAGAGCCAAGTATCAGGCCGAGCGGTTCAAGTAAATTTAGACAACACCACAGCCCTGGCATACCTCAAGAAACAGGGAGGAACTCGCTCCCGGTCCCTGTTCGTCCTGGCGAAGGAAATCCTGCTTTCTGCCCATGCTCGGGGGATCACGATCCTTACGAGATTCGTGGCAGGAGCGGAGAATATCCGTGCAGACCTTCTCAGTCGACAGCGTCAACTTCTGCCGACCGAGTGGACCCTTCACGAGGAGGTGTGTCAGGAGCTGTGGAGGTTATGGGGACGTCCCTTGGTGGATCTCTTCGCGACGTCCAGTACAAAGAGGCTCCCTCTTTACTGCTCTCCCGTTCTAGATCCAGGAGCAGTAGCAGTAGATGCCCTCCTCTGGGACTGGAAGGGAATGGATCTCTACGCCTTTCCGCCCTTCAAGATTCTAGGGGAGGTAATCAGGAAGTTCTCAGCGTCGGAAGGGACGAGGATGACGTTGATCGCCCCCTTTTGGCCAGCGGCAGATTGGTTCACAGAGGTCATGGCCTTCCTGGTGGATTTCCCAAGGACGCTTCCCCTGAGGGTAGATCTGCTCAGGCAGCCCCATTTCGAAAGATACCACAAAAACCTCCCCGCTCTGAGTCTAACTGCATTCAGACTATCACAAAGTTGGCAAGAGCGAGGGGGTTTTCGAGAGCAGTGGCAAGGGCTATCGCCAACGCCAGAAGGCCCTCCTCCAATGTGGTATACCAATCTAAGTGGACCTATTTCAGGAAATGGTGCAGAAGCAAAGGGATTTCCTCAACCACGACCTCTGTGCCGCAGATAGCAGACTTCCTGCTTCATCTCCGAGAGAAGGATAAGCTGGCAGTCTCAACGATTAAAGGCTATAGAAGTATGCTGTCGGCAGTCTTCAGACATAGGGGTCTAGACTTAGCCGACAACAAGGATCTTCACGATCTCTTGAGATCCTTTGAAACTGTTAAGGTGCCTCAACCCAGGACGCCTTCCTGGAACCTGGATGTCGTTCTAAAATTTTTAATGTCAAGTACATTCGAGCCTCTTTCGTCGGCATCTCTCAAGAATGTGACAAGGAAGGCTATTTTCCTAACTGCTCTGGCGACGGCGAAGAGAGTTAGTGAAGTTCAAGCCATCAGCAAGCACATAGGCTTTAGAGGGCTCAATGCTGTATGCTCCCCAAGCCCTATGTTCCTCGTAAAGAACGAAAATCCTTCAAACCCTTGGCCCAAGAGTTTTGAGATCAAGGGTATAACGGAAATTCTTGGGCAAGAGTCAGAGAGAGTCCTGTGCCTTGTCAGGGCTCTCAAATTCTACATAGACAGGACGAAAGGAAGTCGTGGCCCATCGGACAATCTGTGTTCTGTTAGAAGACCTGACTTGCCGATGTCCAAGAATGCTCTGGCATTCTTTTTAAGAAGTACAATCAAAGAGGCTCATTCTACCTGCCAAGACAGCAACATGAGACTTCTGAAAGTCAAGGCTCATGAAGTGAGAGCCATTGCGACTTCGGTGGCTTTCCAGAAGAACATGTCTCTTAACGATCTTCTGGGTACCACCTTCTGGCGAAGCAATTCAGTGTTAAGCTTCGCATTACTTTTGGACGTGAAGATGACTTTTGAAGACTGCTCTTCGCTAGGACCATACGTTTCCGCAGACGCAATGTTGGGGGCAGAGAGCAATACTCATCCTATCCTTTAGAGGTTAGGAAGTATTTTTTAATCTTGTTTTTTGTGTTTTTGGTTGTTGGGTTGGCCACCAGAGGTGGACGTCCCAGTCGTTAGCCTATCTTAGGTTTAATGACTTAGATAGGCTCGGTCAGGTGGTTGGTCGTTGCTCCTTTTGCCCTCTCAGTATGGTCTTATGATCTAGTCCCATTGTGGTCACACCCCCGTGGACAGATCATCTAGAACTCACCAGCTTTATAGGTCACTACCTTGCTGGAGACTCTAGTAAAGCAGAAGCAGGCTTGGGTGACAGTAACCACGAAGTCAGCTATGCTAACAGGTAAGGAACCAAGGCGTCAATCGCCTACATTTATTTGTTTCCTAAATCCTATTCTGTCTCTTCCCACCTCCAATGGTGGGATTCAGCTATATATATATCTGACAGGTAAGTCTCATGAACAAAATGATATTTTAATGATAAAATAAAGTTTGTTCATACTTACCTGGCAGATAAATATAATCATAGTGCCCACCCACCTCCCCTCAGGAGACAGTGACACTAGAAAATCTGAATAGAAAATGGGAATGGTTCCTGATACCCGCCTCCCAGCGGCGGGAATGGGTACTAACCACCTGGCCACACTGCGTGTGCCGCGAGTTTTTGAAATTCTGTCGGATTCGGAGAATACAGCTATATATATATCTGCCAGGTAAGTATGAACAAACTTTATTTTATCATTAAAATATCATTTTGTGTTATGGCAGCATCACTTAATGAGTGGTTATTACGGAAATTCAACTAGAATTTTCCTTAACATACATGAATACTTTTATATTAGGGATATTGAACCCACCAGTTATGAGATACCCATGAGGAAATAAGGCTAAGATTTTCCTTGACGTATATAGATACTCATGTATGAGGGGGTGTGACCCATCAGCTATTGGATACTTTTGAAGAAATCGGGCAAGAATTTTCTTAGATGTGTAAGTAATTTTGTTCTTAGACAGATCCTCATTCCATTCCACTCCCCGGAGGTCATATCTCGACAAAGAGTGTTTCGGGGATGTGGAATCTGAGGAGAAGGTAGAGCCTATCAACCACCTGGAGATGAAAGTGGCAGCACTGGCTCTCCAGTAGTGCTTCCAACACTTCCTTGTTGGCCTCTCAGTTGTGGTGATGAATGACAACATGAAGGTCAGAGACCACATCAGTAAGCAAGGAGGGATGGTCTCCCCAGCCCTGGGAGACCTGGCATTGAGGATGAATGTAATCCAGTTCACGACGGCTGCCAACGCAAAGTTGCCAATGCACTGTTCCCTGATACCAGACCAGAGGGTGGCGATGCAGGCCACTTTCCAACATCCATGGGACAACATGGACATGTATGTCCTCCCTCCATTCAGTCAACTGAGAAGGGTGCTAAACAGGCTCTACCAGTCCCAGGGTCTACAGATGCCCTGGTGGTCCCCCTGTGGCCACAGGGTTGAGTGGTATGTCGATCTGCTGCACCTGCTGGTGGATGTTCCAAAAGAGTTGCCCCAACCACCCAACTGCAGGAACACAGATGCTGTTGCAATGTAGCCACCCTCCGGCTTCACAGTTGGAGACTATTCAGCAACTCCTCCAAAAGAAGGGATTTTCAAAGGACTCTGCAGCAACCATCAGGGATTCCCTCAGACCCTCCTCCATTGGGGTCTACCAGAGGAGATGGACAGAATACTGTTGGTGCCATCAGATTGATCTCGACCCCCTTAAGGCAACTGTGCAGAACATTGAAGACTTCATGGTCTCCTGAGGCATGAAAAAACCTTGTTGGTAACTGTCATCAAGGGCTGCCTGGGCTTCAGGGAAGCCCTCTCCCAGGTTTTTGGGCCCAAGGGGCATCAACCTCTCCAATTCTTGGGAGTTGTCAACCATCCTAAGGGGTTTTTGAAAGATTTGCCTTTTGAGAGAAGGAAGGGCCCTAGGGTGGGATGTCACCAAGGTCCTCAGCACCATATGGAGAACTCCATACAAGCCCCCCAACCATGCATTGGACAGGAACTTCAGCCTCAAGACTTTATTCCTCCTGGCACTTGTTTCTGCCAAGAGGGTAGGGGAGCTGCATGGCCTCTCGTATGTCGTCACCCACGCTGACCTCAGATTAGGTTTCTTCATCCCCTCCCTGAAGGACTTCATTGGGGGAGACAAAGAGATGCTGTTTGTTCAGTGAGAGCCCTTAAGCAGTATCTGAAGAGGACAGCACCCCTCAAGGCTTACGTGAAAGAGGCTCTTTGACAGAATGGGCAAAACAAAGAAGGGGGTCTCTAAAAACACTCTTCTTCTAGTTGAGGGAAATTATACTTTTCTATTTCCCTGTGTAATAGATTTGTTGTGTTTGATGTGAAATGGATAAAACCCAGAAATCAAATAAGCCATAAGAACAGTGGGTAAAGTTTTCAGCCATGATGAGAAGGCTAGAAAGACGTCACCTATGTCATCGGAGGGGAATACTCAGCTGGTGACAACGAAGGTTTTTGGCACCTTCCTTCCACCTGCTGTTTTAAATCTGAAGTGAGCCATCTCCCCTTTGTTGTGTCACAACGATCGTTTGGTGGGGAGTCAGTAAGAGGGAGAGGACATTCACTCTGGTAACTAGTTTGAGGCTTCATTTCACTCGGAGGGAGAGTCTTCTGCTGATGGACATTCTCTCTCTCTAGGTGGAAGGAAGACCTCGCTACTAACCTGACTGTTCTTGCAGGACCAGAGGATGCCAAGAAACTTAAGGAGTAGTGGCCATCCCTGGGGATCTTGGAGGAGCTTAGTGTGAAGTCCTTATTGGGTCACCTGTCTGTTGTGGTGACTCCCATGGCTCCTGAGACTATGACTTCTGGGACTGCCATGACTTCGACAGTCACCTTATCTATTAGCGCCTACACATGCTGCAGCTCATCACATATCTTCTATGGGTAATCCACGTTTGTTCCATCACCACTGCTTTGACCTCCCTGGAGAAGGTTGGCCTTTTCTCAGTTGGGTGAGGGTGCCAGGGACCACTCTCCTGTTTCCTCCACCTCTTTGGGCTTCTCTGAGAGGAGGGGTTGGACAGGTCCATGGACTGTGACTGGGACTGTTCGTGCTCCCAGTCTGGTCAAAGGGACCATTCACGCTCCCTGCCTTGTCTGTCCACGAAAGGCATGTAAACCTAGCATTGTCCTAGGACTGGACAGGTCATATGCCAGAGTATTTGAATGATCCCCATGGGGCTCTTGAGTTGTTTCCCTCCCCTGCAGAGGGAGTAACTCAGGATATCCGAGAACTGGAAA
This sequence comes from Macrobrachium rosenbergii, assembly GCF_040412425.1. Classification (NCBI taxonomy): domain Eukaryota; kingdom Metazoa; phylum Arthropoda; class Malacostraca; order Decapoda; family Palaemonidae; genus Macrobrachium; species Macrobrachium rosenbergii. The sequence goes on along the minus strand of NC_089749.1, from coordinate 44,710,327 downwards.
GGCCCAAGGGACCTCTGCCCCAGGACTCTGATACTCCCATGATACAGAGGCAGTTTCGACATCATTCAGCATAATGATGTAGAGGAAGGGACCCTGGTTGCTTCCGTAGATTGCTTCTTTGCCTTTGAGGCTGAAGTGCTTGGCACCTGGTGTCTTGCAAGATCGCTTCCGCTTGGAGAGTCTCTCTCAGGGTGGAGGCAATGGCTTTGGAGTGGGCGGCCATGGCTGCTCTCCAGCCCATATGTCCTTCTCATCAGGGGGTTGTGCCCCAGATGAGGATGATTCCTTCAGGAGGCTGCTACTGTCTAGAGGTAGGGCAGTAGTTTTATCCCACCTTTCTAGGAACCTTGGACTGGAGTCAGTACTCATACTTAGAAACGGACCAGTGGCCCTACCTCTCTTTCCTCGGAGTGAGGTAGAGACCGAAGTGGATAGGAAGCATGCTGAGAACAATGACGCTCTTGTTCACCAGGCAGTGGCCCATAGGACCTTAAGACCTTAGTTTTTGCAACTGTGGGCAAACCTTTGGGTTCAGCTGGTCCTTCGACTTTAGGCTAGAGGAAGGCCATGGCTTCCTCTTCTTCTCGTCAAGCTCCCCAGACTTTTTCTGCCTTTGTAAGAAAGGGTGTGCAGCTATGATCCTTTCTGCCCATTTTAGGAAAGGGGACGGAGATAGGAAAGTGGGGAGGGTGCCTGTTGAGCCAATGGGCAACATGGCAGCAACACAAAGGAGAGACCTGGGTAGTGGACAACCTGCAGAGAGGATATCTACTCCCCATTGAGTCTCTGCTGCCCCTTACTTGCAATTTGGTATGCTTTCATACTTATATTCCTGTCTTGCAGAGGGATCTTGCCCTTTTGTTGGGGGGGGGGGAAGGTGAATGGAATGCTGCAGGAGGGTGCAGTAGAAGTTTTACATGGACAGTCTCCAGGTTTCTACAACTGCCTGTTCCTAGTGGAGAAAGCAAGAGGAGGTTGAAGACTGGTTATAGCCTCTCTACTTCAAACTAGTTTGTGCTTCAGACCTGGTTCAAGATGAAAGCAGTTCACCCCATATTAGAATCCATCAGAGAAGCCAGTTTCATGCTTTCAGTAGACCAGAAAGTTGTGTACTTCCAAATACCCATCCACATGTCCTCTCGAAAGTACATCTGCTTTATCTTCAGAGCAGTCATCTTCCATTTCATGGCACTTTGTTTCAAGCTTTCAGCTGCTCGTCAGGTGTTCATGTGCATGCTCATGCTAGTCTCAGCTTGGGCCTGTTCACGTGGGATAAGTCTTTTTAGGTATCTCGACGATTGGCTAGTCCTGGTGAGCTCCTGCTTGCAGTTGCTACAGGACAGGGACTGTCTTACTGGGTTTTGTTGTGATCTTGGGATTGTGGTAAACTATGAGAAGTCTGATGTCATAACTAAGTGGAGAGTAAAGTATCAGGGCATGCTAATAGACATGACAGCAGCGAGTTTTTTGATTGGACTCTCACATCAGCAAGTTCAGAGAGGTCGTGCAGAAGTTCCTGTCTTGTCAGGAACAACTTGCTTGGCATTGGTAAGTCATCCTATGTCACCTGTTGTTCTTGGAGAGGTTGGTCCCTGCTCTCCCTTCAGTGGAAGTTCAAAGGGTTCTGGTTTCCTGTAACCGACCCTCCCTTCTCTCTTGTTTCCCTCTCAGGTTGTGAGAGAGAACTTTGCATTGTGGTTAGATAACAGGAACCTCCGATAGGGGTGCTGTTTAGCGCTTCCCCTCCAGAGATGCTTCTGTTCTCTGACTCATCTCACAAGGGGTGGAGTGTACACCTAGAGTTGTTGGTGTTAGGTGTGTGGAACTAGGATGACTGGCACATTCACATCAACGTCCTGGAGTTGGAAGCAGTGTTCCTTTTATTGCTGGAGTCCCAGGACCGAGTGATGGGACACTCCATGATGTTGATGAGCAACAACACTGCGGTAGTGGCATATGTCAACAAGTAGGGAGGGCTAGTCTCTCTTCTGCTGCACCAGCTGATAATGCAGGCGCACGAGTGGTTGGTGGCCCACATAGTAGAGCTGTCAGCCAGATACATTTTGGGTTCTCGGAACGTAGTGGCAGACAAGCTCAACCGCCAAGTACATAATAGGGACCGAGTGGTCCCTATACGTTTGTAGAGGAAAAGCTGTTTGAGGTTTTGGGGACACCAAGCAAAGACCTGTTTGCCACCAGACACAACTGGTATTTTGCTCAATAGTTCCTGACACATGGGCAGCCATGGAAGATGCATTCCAACACTCATGAAACAACCTTGATGTGTACATTTTTCCACCATTTTGCCTGATTTGGGAAGTCATCCACAGTGCTGATGACCCTGAATCTCAGGCTAACACCGATGACTCCAAAATGGCCTCATGTTGAGTGGTATCTGGACCTGCTATCTTTACTTTTCAGAGGTCCCAGGAGAGCTGCTCCTATGGCACAACCTTTTATGCCAGCCACATATACGGAGGTATCACCAGACCATGAAATTCCTGGCACTTCATGCCTGAGGACTATTCAGCGTCTCCTTTGAACAAGAGGTTTTTTTGTACTGAACTGTAAGGAGATGCCTGAATACTTACACAAATCCTCAGTGGCTGAGGATTTGTGTAAGTATCCAGGCTGTCTTCATTGGTTGGTGTTTAGACAGGTTATCTCCCATCAGAGCAACTCTTCAGCAGGTAGCGGACTTCCTCGTCTTCCTTTGCCAAGAGAAGCTCCTCTCTGTCTCAGCTATTAAAGGTTAAAGGTTGGTCTTAGGTCAAGTATTGAGACTTAAGGAGCAGATTTCCTCCTCATAGGAGATCACCTTATTCCTGAAGACGTTTGAAAAGTCTTGTCCCCCAGGGGACTCAGGCCCCTAAAGTGGGACGTAACTCGTTTTTAGGAGCCTTACTCATTGCCTGTGGGAGCCTCTCAGAGAGTTGTCATACAGGGATCTAACCCTTATGACATTTTCCACCTTGCCCTGGCATCGGCAAAGAGAGTAGGCAAACTCCATGACCTTTCCTTCAGTGTTAAACACTCAAGAGGCTGGGGATTGGTTTCACTCAAATTTGTCCTGGACTTCATCACGAAGACTCAGAATCTGTTGGTCCCTAACATCAGGTTCAAGTCCTTCTTGATCCCCTCCCTAGAGGAATTTGTTGGTAATGATCTGAACGAGATGCTATTGTGTCCTGTTAGGGCATTGTGGTACTATCTAAAGAGGATTTGACACCTCAGGCCTGAGTGTCAACAACTGTTTGTTAGTACTGGCAGGGCCAAAAAAGAGGTGTCCAAGAACGCAATTTCTTTCTGACTCCATGAGGTGATCAGCAGGTGTATGGCTCGTCCAGCGAGAGGGGGGCGAGTGTACAGTTTATGCGAGAGCTCACAAAGTTGGGAACATCGCCCAGACTATGGCATTCAGGAAGAACCGGTCATTACAGCAGGTTTTACATGCAGGGGTTTGGTTAAGACAGACCACATTCACCTCCTTGTACCTGTGGGCTGATGCCCACAAGTCCTTGGACACATTTTTCTTTGTCCCTGTGGTGGCTGCTCAACAAGAAGTGTAGCTAGCCCACCACCCCCAAGGGTACAGGCAGCACCTCTTCTAAAATATTTTGGTTGTGTTGGCTGAGTACAACTGGACAGACGAGCTGTGCAGGTAAGTTACACAGTAGAGGAGCCAGTCTTTGATTAATGTATTAGTTTCAGGATGCATATCTCCCTTCCTCTTGACAAGAGGAGGAAGGGACAGACAGTATAAATCTGTTGTTTACAATAGTCAGGTCTGGTTGTCTCTGACATTTTTCATGGTTTTTTCAAGCCTTATCAAGTAATCACATACAAAGCCATTACTGTACTGGGTGGTCTGGAAATCTGGGTACTGCACATCTCTTATGTACAGCATGCCAGACGTGAGGGGTCCCTTTCTCTGCTTCGCTCTCAGACTAGAAAGGGACATCCCATGTTGGGTGGACCTACCAGTTATTTCAGAGAGCACCCAGATTTCTTTCCACCAATGAGTAAGCCTCCTAACGTAAAAAATTGTTTGTATTTGTGAAGAAACAAAGAGCAAATTTTAAAAGTAATTAGTATACTGTATTTCATAACATACAGCCCTAAGTTCTTTACGTAAAGGCCCACCTCAGCCACCCCTTTTATTTGGCACCAGGACCGAAAGGCAAAGTGGAATGCAGATCAACAGGTGGGTGGGACTTCCCCCCCCCCTCCCCCCCACCCCTACCCATTGATTGTTAACGACCTTGTCAGTAAGTTATAGCAGCCATTCCAGCTTGTGTTTGCTAAGCTTATCCTTATGTAAGGAACTTCAGGTTTGTATGTTAGGAATATACAAATTACTTTTTAAATTTGCTATTTTCCCTAACATATGAGGGGTAGTCAAAAAGTTCACCGAATTTTTCAAAAAACCATTAAATAAAAATTTACAAACTACAGATTTTTCAATGTAATAGTTCTCTTCTTGATCAGTACACTTCTCAAGACAGTGTTTCCATCCATTTAATCTCTGTATAAAGAACTTACAGTATTCTTCATTTGGAACCAAGTTTTAGAAGTAGCTTTGGCTTCGCCAGTTACAATTTGACTCATAAAAGCCTCTTCATCAGCTTTGATCATGTTAAGAATAACAACTGAAAGATCAGATCACTGCAATGCTTTTGGAACCTATCGCACAGAAAGCTTGCAAAATGGAGATTACCAAGCCATGGGAGATATCCATGGTAGTATTTATCTGATCGACAGTTAGTCTACGATTTTCTCCTACAAGGTTTTTAACTGCAGCGATCGTTTCTTGGTTTCTTGAGGTTGATCATCTTCCAGGTCTTCTCTGCCTTTGAAAACACCAAAGCCACTTGTAAACTGCTGTTTTCTTTGGAGCAGCATCTCCATAAACTTTCTGCAAAGCTTCTATAATCTTAGGTGCTTTCCAATCAAGTTTCATGAAAAATTTTATATTTATGCTTATTTCAGAGTTGCCACTTTGCATGGCTCAGAAAACAATACTTTTAAAGGAGCACCTGAACAGTCTAATAGCAAGTGATTGAAAGAATACGATAATGACCTTGAGGAAGGGTCTCAAGAACATGTTGGAATACCAGTAGGTTTGGTTTTATAAATTACTTAACACATTAAAATGGGAGCAGTCTTCTGCGAACTTTTTGATTTACCCTCATACAAAACTGAATAGAATTGAATTCACAATTTAGGCCAAAGGCTAAGCACTTGGACCTATGCAGCCATTCAGTGCTGAAACAGAAATTGACAGTAAAAAGGGTGGTACAAATCTGAAGTTCATTACATAAAGGCCCACCTCAGCAACCCCTCTCATCTGGCACCTGGACTGAAAGGCAAAGTGGAATGCAGACAGACAGGTGGGTGGGACTTCCCCATCTGTTGATTATTAACAACCCTGTCAGTAAGTTTTTAACGTCTATTCTAACTTGCATTTGCAAGCTTAGTCTAATTTTTAGTTGTGTTGTAATGTGCATACTCTTTAGATCTTGCATAATGACTTACATCACACTTCATGCAAGTTGTTTAACCACAGTTCCACTTTGTGTGATCATTTCTTTCATAATACTGTATATACATCTGGAGATGCTGAGGGTAGTTAGTTTTTTGTGCGAGTCCTTAGTACAATTTTTGCTTTAGAAGTGTCTGGTAAATATGGTCTCACTTCTCTCATTACTGTGGTAAATATGGTCTCACTTCTCTCATTACTGTATCATTTTTAAGTCATATTAAAATATTTTCCATTGGTTCATCTCCATTATTGATTGAGCAGTGTGAGCGTTCCTAGTACACTATTCCGTATTTCCTGTTTTGTTAATTTTGAGTTGTATATATATTGTATTGTAAGATAACTTCTCAAGATTGGTTGTCTGTGGGTGCTTTTGTTATAGTCATGTTTTCATTTTTATTTTGTCAAGATATTTCAGTCGTTGAAAATCTATTTACATAAACAGTAATTTTCAAGTTTTACTGAGGATATATGGTTTTCACTTTCATTTCTAAATAGAGAATCTAGTGGGTCAAAGTTGTATCCTGCCTGAATTTAGTTTTTGTTACCTCAAAAGGTTTTAATATTTCAATTTCTGTATATTTTGACTGGAAGAAAACAAAAGGGAGAATCTAGGGCACACCAGAGGTTGGCAGTTTTGTGTTGATATTCATATTACAATAAAATTAACTTCCATTCAGGAGAGCTCCCTCTGTCCAAGGGGGAGGAGCAACATTGCTGCCTTGAAAAAGCCCACCTAAACATACACATTACCCTCAGTGCATTAAGGGTTGTCAGTCTATCAAGACCAAACTCAGCATTAAGGGCAAGGTTTGACATAATGTTTTCCCTCACTCACTTCACATCAGGTACCCAAGTTTCATGGGTGGAGAAGCATGCCATCACCTCCAAAGTTTCAAGAGCAGAATTTTAGGATCCTATATTATAGTTCTTGGTGTTACGAAAGAAAAAGGAAACTTTCCAAAAGAAAAAAAAAAAAAAGGTCAGACAATATTAGATTAGCAGGCACAGTTAAAGGCTTCCAAGACTTTGATGTCCAAGTCTTCAAAGCACTAGGGTGTAGCTTCTCAAGTGCCATCTCCTAAGCAACCCAAGAATGGCAACAGGTCAAAGATGGTGGCTGAAATTATGGAATTTTTTCCTGTCATGGATTTGAATCATTATTACTTAAGTGTGTAAATGTATATTAATTGAGCAAGCTTACACGAGTCACATTTCATAAGTCAATTATGAACTTTTCACAGGGCCCTTTCCAATTGGGGGGTTAAAACATATACCCAAAAGAAAAACTCGTATCAGCCTTTTACTAAACTGCCTCTTGTAGTTCTGAACTCTTTGATTGTTACAGGAAACGCCAGAAATCCTTCATCCAGCGGCCGAAGTCAATGTCAATCACCATCTAGATAAGCTTTGGAAAGATGGCGTCATCCATAAAGAAAGTAGTTCATGGTGCCTCAAGGCAAGGAAAGACCAGCTTTGAAGGACTGAGAAAATGAATGTAATTTTGTAAATTTTGGGGAATATAAACAAAATAGTTTTTATACTTTTATGGTAGTTATTCTTTTGCATTATGGTTTTAGTCAAGCTGGGATTGTGTTTGCGTCTGTTTCAACTTGAACACCATAATTGGTCTTGTATGTATAAGTGCCCCAGTGAAGTAGACATCTTACTAAGTTGAGTGGTTGAATTTAACTAGGATCCCTTTGGAATGTAGTTGAGGTGCTTGAATATTTGGATAGTACAAATTAATTTTATCAAGGGGTCGTGCATTGTATGATAAAAACGAGGCAGTTTAAGTATATTTACGGATGGGGTGTAATATATGAATGATGTGTATATATTTATGCTTTTTGTAAGCAATACCAGTTGTGTCAGGAATTGCCACCTTTCAGAAGCCCTTGTGTGAAGGTATTTTCTACATGATAAAATACTCAAAACCTACTAGACTGAGCTGGTATGATTTTTTTTGTTTTAATTTTCAATAAGAAGCTTCCTTGTATCACTACTATTAGAATGCAATTGCTTTGTGGCACATGGAAGCTCTTTAGTCATTTTTTTAAGCTTAAAACTGAACAAACGGTGTTTTCATAAAAAATGTAAAGCAAAAAAAATTTTAAGTTTGGTGGAAAGAGCACAAAAGGGCCTATTTACAAAGCACTGCTTTTCTTAATGGGAATGTTGACATACATGTACATTGGTAAATTACAAAAAAAGAAAAAAAAAAATTAAATGCTGAAATATTTTTTGACTTGCAAAGTAAGCTAAATAATTGTGTGCCTTTCATGCCCATAAGCTGAAGAAAAGCAATACCTTTGTATTTTCTTACATGCCATGAGGAATTCTACTTCATGTTATGTACATAACACTTGTACCCGTTAGTGTACAGTATAATGCTTAAATGAACTGTAAGTAATAAAGATTTTCACTGGCAATTGTATTGCTCTCTTCTCCTGTCCTTGCAGATTCTATTTTTTTTTTTGCTTTCCTTTCCTTTACATATTCAGCCTTTTACATAGTTTGCATTCATCTCCTGTATTTATGCAGGAATGGACATCAAAAACGTAAATCAATTGTGCATGGTCTGTTCTAAGACTAACTTCACCATAAACACTTCCACTATAAGTGGTGACCTTATTTCTGAATATATTACTTCTACTGTGAATGCTGATGATGATGTCAGATTGCTAAGCAGCATTAAAAAGCGAGTAATTTATCAGAAAATTACCAGTTTAAATTACTTGAAGAAAATGTCCACCAATATTGTATAGAACATTGGCCATCCTGAGGATCTTTCAATACTCATGAGTGTCTCGAAAATACTTTGACGTCCTGCTCAAATACTGAATGCCAACAGACCATATGGCATTAGATACAAAACATCATTTCCTGATTTATATCTTTCCTGTATGCATTTTCTGACTTGACTGTAATAATTTGACCAGAGCTCCATATAAATGTGATGTCCACAAGTGTTTTCAAAACTACCTTACAGTAAAATAAGTTAATAAAACACACATTTCAATGTAAAGTATTGTTTCAACATAAGCTTTCAATCATGTCCACCGAAGTGCTTAGCATACTCTTTGCTATTGGTCACAGGTAACACCGATCATGTATCAGGCAAGGAAATTGTATTGAATCACCTGCACCTCATAATTCCAGGGTCTGTACAAGAATCCTTGATAAAGAATATCAGATTTTAAAATATTATTATAATCTTCTTAAAGAATATCTACAATTAGAAATTTATAATGTATATTTGACTTTGCATAAACAATTTCATCCTCAAACTATTGTTACAAAATGCTTTCAAAATTTAACAATATATTCCATAACTTGTACTGTCTACATCACCTATATAAACATAGTTGTACAGGTCCTTCCATTGTACAGAAGTTTTCTTTTGGAATAACCAAACCATTCAAGAACACATACCAAATATTTCTATCTGGCATTACAAAGTCTTGCAACAGCTATACTATATGGGAACTACATCTGTACAGTAAAATGGGGGTAAAAACCATCTTGTACTTTTTGCCATTCCAGTATTTACCTGATGAGCAAGCTGCATGATATCCATTAAAATTAATCACAAGATTAAAATAAAATGTCCCTACAGTCAAGGGATATTTTCAATGCTTTTTGATTCTATGAACTTCCGAACATTTCAGGATAATGAATTTCACACCCAGTTACAGTAACCTAATACTAAACTACACAGTCTTAATACTTTATGTCTTGAGTGATCTCACTGGATTACCAAAGGCTTACATTACTACGAGGCTCTTGTAAAACAGCTGTGCATGGCAATTACTTGCTTAAAACAAGTTTTAATACTGCGTTGTGACAAATGCAGTACTACATGTCAAATCAGTGGAGGTTTCACATTTTTTTACATAATTATTTGTACAAAAGAAAGCATAAGTAAATTTTAAACTTAACAGTAAAAAGTAATAAATAAAAATCTTAATTTGCTCTCCACATAGTCAAGGCATAAAAAAAAAACTCTAGCACTGAAAACCAAGTACAGTACTGTATAGATCAAGAGATACGAATAATATACAACTTCCCTGGGGATACTGGTTGTCAGGCATATAACATTACCGAGATTTTAAAAATGAACTGTTTAGTTTACCATAATTTTTATAAAAGTATTTGCTTTCTTTAAAAAAAAAAAAAATTTATTAAAAATTACACAACAATCCTGACCAGTACCAGTATCTAGTACCAAGCACCTAAAAGCCTGTTATGTTCAGACAACAAGAATGACAAAACCACATACTTTCTGTTCAATCCCCACTAAACAGCAACCACCGCAAATAATGTTCAAGGTACAATGAGCTACTTCCTTCATTAGCAAACTCACCTTGATGACTAAAAATGGTTTACCTTTGAGTGGTAATTCTTTACTAGGGTTTGGAAAGTCTGGTCTACCCCAAATATAAAAAGACATTTGTTGATTATTCCACTGCTTATTTACCAAAGGGGTTCTGGGATACATGTTACCAGACGTGTAGTCATTTTACTATTGTCATGTTTCTCACAATTCCTTCAACCTCAATTCCCTCCTGGAGTTAATACAGGTATTGATTATGTTTTCTTTGGCAGTGCTTTCTTAAATTAATTTTAACTACACACACAGAAAATAAATAAAAGGAGATTGCTCACAATCAAACCATGTTGTCCAAGAAAATCTTTTTTAAAATCACTGTTTGTGTAATATGTTTCCCTAATTATGAGTAATGGCATAGTATTTTATGTTAGGGTGATAAGTGTAATTTCTACAGGTATGTTTTTGGCAAAGTACAAGAAAGGAAGATGCAATTGAAGATACCAGTATTCAGAGGCACTTGTGCTGTAATTGTTCCTGCTTGGAATACTTTTTTTTTTTTTTTTGCTAAACTGACTAAATTTAAAGGTGTGTTGAACGAAGACAGCTGTGTGTACATCAGTAAATGAAAGGTTGAATACTGATGAATAGTAGACGATTTATGAAGTTTTCAATTTCATCTGGTTACTTTTTATACACTAAATCCATGATTAGGGAGTGACCAGACTATAAATTACAAATTAAACTTGCTCAAACTTTGACATAATTTGGTCATGTACTGTTTTGGTAACAATCATCCAGTACTGTGAGCAGTTTCCTGCTTTCAAAATTAACAACTATAACATTGTCTAGACTATTTCAACAGTGCTGACTTGATAACTACAGTATACCTATAGTATAAAATCAACAATTGTTCCATTAAACAAATTTATTGGCATTTCCAGTCACAATCTCTTTAAGATCTTTAATAATAGTGACAGAATACTATAAAACTTCACTTTCTGAGTTCATAACAGTACTGCATCACCATTTTCATCATTACATGCTCCTCATACCTCCACAAAGTTGCATGCCTGTGATTAAACTAACAGGAAAAAAGTTTACATCAGCTAGAAAATTTCTTGGGCAGGATACAAATTGCCTCCTCTTCACTATTTTACAGAAACCTCATGGTTATTTCACTAGGAAAAAAAAAAGAAAAGAAAAGCACTATTTCTATAGATGTAGTCTTCAATCTATTATCCAAATGTTATATACTGTACATAATTAATTAGCAAAAATGTATCAAACCTTTCATTTCCCTATCATTAACTGTCACACTGACACACGCATACACTAACTACGGGGCAGTCTTGATATAAATGTACACCTAAGGACTTCGTCCAAAGTCAAACTAATGTACAGAAACGTCTCATGGCAATGTCTTCAATACACGAAGTCTCGCACAGAGGTGATGGAACTCACTACTCTTCAAAAAATAAAATATACAGGCAAGAATTATACTGTATAACTAAAACCATAAACAAAATGGGGGTACTTCAGAAACTGTGAATTTCAGAAAACCCTAACAAGGCAACATGATGGATTTGTACATTGTAATAACGATCCGTCTGAAAATATGAGATGTATGTTAAATACTGTAATATATATGTGATGCACCATGCACTCAACATTTTCCTATACTGGCTTGTAATTTCATAAGTCAAAAGATTAAAGAACTGCACTGAAACAGTTACTCAGTGAATGATAAAAATGTTAAAATCTAAATATAGGATTTATATTTAAGAACTTTCTTTAAGGGACTTCCAGTAATCTTGTGCCTTGCAGTATGTGCAACATGCTTTTGGTAGATTTAAAAAGCTAAAAATCCTCTTCTACCTTAATAACTTTGAAAGTCTCCATAATAAAGTCATGGCAGCTATTTCAGAGGAAAAAATATAAGCTTACCTTTGAGGCTAACCAATCTTACAAACTAATGCTGGGTAACTGAACCAGTTTTCATTAGAATCAGAGTCTCTCACTCACTCTCACTCTCTCTTTCACTGCCATGTAGAGAAAGTTTAATTTACCAAGAGTCCAACGTCTAACTGCTTCCATCATTATGCACTATCAAAGTGTTTATAAAACTTTTTCACTTTCCATCCTATAATTCACAGCCCGCTGCATTTTCACTTTTTTGCGCATTACTGCTGACGTACGTACTTGCTTTCTTTATGGCATTCTTAGTACAAGCATCCACTTGTCATTTAAAACAATGCCCTACAAAGATCCCCTTCGTGATTCAAAGTGGGGAAAACCATCTCAAAGACCTACGAACTTCGGGATTCGGTGGTTATATCCCCATTTCGGGTATCTGTTGAAGCATCAGAGATGGAGCCAGCTTCTGAAGAGGACATAATCTGGGACGTATCCCCATTTGTAGTTGCCGAGCTATTTCCAGATGACGTTTTACGCTGCTTTGGCTGGTACTCTGTGATGATTACGGTAACATTGTTGACAGTGACGGCATTATGTTGAGCAGTACTTCTATCGATATTCTTCAAACGAGGTCTGGAAAATGAAAGTTTCCAAAGCAATGATTTCCATTACCTTTCACTTCACACATGCTGTTTTAATCACAGAATGTACCACATGAAAATATTGTCTGTAATAAAACAAGCAATATAACACTGTAATTTCTTTTTCTATTGTTATTGTAACATATACAATTCAAAACACGCAAAAACAGAGAGCAAATAATAAGCCTCAGTGCTGCTACATATCATTGAAACCAAGAACTATACATAATTGTACATTATTAATATTTAAGAAAAAATATATTATGTAAAAGAAGTATACGTATGGCAAGAATCTTAAGAAATCAATACATAAACAAAGATGCCGTACATGAGTATAATGAACCATGGAATCTAAGATGTAATAACATCAAGCACATGCTTTCAGCCATTCAGTGCTTAAGACAATGAAAAGAGGTAGCTGGATGACATGAAACATGAAAACCCCAAAGTTGTACTATGAAGTGCTAGTCAAGAAAGGTTGAACAGCAAGATGGAAGAAAGAAAGTGGGAAGGGAGATAGAACAATAGGCTTAAAAAGTGGCTGCAAACACCCTTTGGTAACACCTACAGTACATCATGAGATGCAACAACAGCACCACTCATGTCAAGTCCATCCTAACTGATGGCATTCTCTAGAGAGTGTACAGAAGAAAAAACAATGAAGAACCTACAAACAGGTAAAGTGACAAATTAAGTATTACATTTACAAGCAGAGTAGTGTAAAACTCCTAAGCTTCATTCATTTTCCTCATTCTACAGCAAGAAATTAGCTATTTGGTCTTGTGAAAACACAAATTTTAACTGAAACTGATACTTACGGATCTCCAGACAAAAGAGGTACTATTTCACTTTTTTCTTTAAGACTGCTAACTATCTGGCCCTCAAGTTGTCTGTTATTTTCTGTAAGTTAGCTAAAGGACATTCTTTTTTGTATACGTTACAGAACATGCACTGCCTTCCAACAGCAAACTGTGAGTGATACCTGAAGTCCAGCGGATTTCTGTAACTCCAGTATCAGAAGTTTTAATATCTATTGACAAAATATCTAAATGTCCATGCCTAAAATTATCATCTGTTCCATAGTATGAAGTCTGGCTTTTGCAATGGTCTGGGAGCTGGAGATACATTCTTTGAATTTCCATGTTCTGTTCATGGGGACTTGCTCTTGACTTTTGTGCTGCTTTTGGCTATGGTTATCATGGGGCTCTAGTTTTCAAATTCAGACAAATGCAAGTTGGGAAGCATTTTCTGGTACTGTACTGTAATATTCTTGAATTTTAAACTAATGACAACAACTACACGAAATTTCTGGTGTTCTTGACTATTTACATTATATACTGTTAACCCCTTAAAAGACCTATTTTTTAACATAAGGTGTCAAAAAAGATTCCAATTATCTTAATTAATTGAATACATAAGTTGTTTAGACACTATACTTCTTTACTTCAACACAAAATTATTATTATTTTATGTAAAATGCTGTAGTGATTTTTAGAACCTCAATCTGAGACCTTTTTATAGTCATTAACGAGTTATCATACATATTATACCTCTTTTGGTCTATCACGAGATATCTCGTATACAGTACTTAGTTTTAGTAATTTTGAAAATAGGCATTTCAAGGTCAGTAAATGATTATTCAGTATCACTGTCATTATGGTAACTTGCCATAACTGGGCTAAAATGATAAAATAAAGTCAAGAGACTAACAAATTACACGACATCATAATAAATCAATAATATATCGTATAAACAGTCTAAAATTACAAATAAACAATCAAACTTACCTAAAAACAGCCAAAAAGAAGAAATAAAACAGATTCTCACAGTCACTACTGGAGAGCTAGTAATGGTGCATACTCGGCGTAAAAAAATTATACTCGACATATCACAAAGTAGTGGAGGGATTAGCTAACACATTAATGCAATAAATCAATAAAATAACATATAAACAGTCTAAGATGATAAATAAAACAACAAAACTTACCTAAAAACAGGCGAAAAGAAAATATAAAACAAATGAACGAACTCTCAAGATTCCCAGTTACAGTGCTCGACTTATCACAAAATAGTTAAGGGTATTAGCTAACAAATGACACAACAGCAATGTGATAAATCAATAATATAACATATAAACAGTCTAAGATGACAAATAAAACAACCAAACTTACCTAAAAACAGGCAAAAAGCAAAAAAAACAAACAAACAACCAGGATAACCATTGAAGTGTAGTCGGTGCGAAAAAAATAAAAAAGTAAAGTAATTCTCGATAACTCACGACTTCCAGCAGCAAGTACCACTGCCAAACATATGATATAGCATGAGATATCTCAAAGAAGCCTTAAAACAACACTGTGGATCACGAGACATCTCGTATTAGTCCTATATTAGCATTTAACTTTTTTATGAGATATCTCATGGTAAGTCCAGAATTTTAGAACACAGGTCACAAGATATCTTGGGTTAGTCCATTATGGGGTTACTATTAAATACATGACAGGTATGACTTAGAAAACAATCTGGTGACTTATCCAGATGATATTCTACTTGCATCAGTTCCATTTCCTGACTTTAGACCTCTGGCGGTTAACCCCTTACTAGACTAACTCAAGATATGATCAGTGTTCTAAAAATTTTGGACTTACCATGAGATATCTCATACAAAGGTTAAATGCTAATACAGGACTAACATGAGATGCCTCGTAATCCACAGTGTTGTTTTAAGGCTTCTTCAAGATATTTTGTGCTATATCATACATTTGGCAGTGATATTTGCTGCTGGAAGTCATGAGTTATCGAGAATGACTTTTTTGGTTTTTTTTTTTGTGCCGACTATGTGTCATTAGTAGCACTTCAACGGTCATCCTGGTCGTTTATTTGTTTTTTCTTCTTTTTGCCCGTTTTTAGGTAAGTTTGGTTGTTTTTGGTTGTTTTATTTGTCATCTTAGACTGTTTATATATTATTGATTTATCACGTTGCTATTGTGTCTTTTGTTAGATAATCCCTTGACAATTTTATGATATGTCAAGTACTGTAACCGGCGATCTTCAGTTCGTTCATTCGTTTTATATCTTCTTTTCACCTGTTTTTAGGTAAGTCTGGTTGTTTTATTTGTCAACTTAGACTGTTTATATGTTATATTATTGATTTATTATGTTGATGTCATGTCTTTTGTTAGCTAATCCCCTTGACTATTTTGTGACACACTGAGTATAATTTTTTTTCTACTACGCCGAGTAAGCACCATTACTAGCTCTCCAGTGGTGACTGTGAGTGTTTTATTTCTTCTTTTTGACTGTTTTTAGGTAAGTTTGGTTGTTTTATTTGTTATTTTAGACAAAATTACTAAAACTAAGCATAAGAGATATCTCATGATAGACCAAAATACTGTAGATATAATTTGTGTGAGATAACTTGTTAACCCTTAAACGCCGAGCCTCTATTTACAAAAACGTCTCCCGTATGCCGGCGGCGTTTGGGAGTTAGCGCCGAAGGGGAAAAAAAGTTTTTTTCAAAAAATCACAGCACGCTTAGTTTTTAAGATTAAGAGTTCATTTTTGGCTCCTTTTTTGTCATTGCCTGAAGTTTAGTATGCAACCATCAGAAATGAAAAAAATATCATTATCATATATAAATATTGAAATATATGAGTGCAAAAAAAAAAATTTTCATATATAATTTTATACAAATCGCGCTGTGAGCAAAACGGTTAAAGCTAACGGATTATTTTTTTTTCTTTGTATTGCACACTAAATTGCAATGATTTTGGTATATAACAAATTGTAAAAGGATCAAAGCAACACAGAGAAAATATTATCACAATATGATGCATGAATCCGTAACGAGCGGACGTAAAAAATTTTTTTTTTTTCAAAAATTCACCATAAATCAAAATATTGTGCAAGAGACTTCTCGTTTGTTGAAAAATGAAGCTAAATGATTGAATATTACTAGACTGTAAGTGTTTTAGCTTACAATTGCAGTTTTCGACCATTTCGGTCGAGTTAAAGTTGACCGAAGGTCGAATTTTTTCTATTTATCGTAATTTATATGAAAATATTTCAAAACTGATAAAAGTTACAACCATGAGTTATTTTCTGTTGTATTCTACATGAAATTGCGCACATTTTCATATATAAAAGTTTATGTAACGACTAATATAAAACGGTGCAAACATTACGACAACGTGTGAAAGCATTTCGAGATGTTCCACGAGTTACATGTGGACGTAAGGAAAATGTTTTTTCAAAATTCACCATAAATCAAAATATTGTGCTAGAGACTTCCAATTTATTGCAAAATAAAGGTAAGTGATTGAATATTACTAGAATGTAAGAGTTTTAGCTTACAATTGCGTTTTTCGACCATTTCGGTCGAGTTAAACTTGACCGAAGGTTGAAATTTTGGCAGTTATCGTGATTTATGTGAAAATATTTCAAAAGTGATAAAAGCTACAACCATGAATTATTTTCTGTTTTATTCTACATGAAATTGCGCACATTTACATATATAAAAGTTTATGTAACAACTAATGTAAAACGATGCAAACATTACGACAACGTGACGAAAGAATTTCTGAGATGTTTGGCCGAGTTACCGTGCGCAGACGTAAGGAAAAAGTTTTTTTTTTTTCAGAAATTCACCATAAATCAAAATATTGTGCTAGAGACTTCCAGTTTGTTGCAAAATGAAGGTAAATGATTGAATATTACTAGAATGTAAGAGTTTTAGCTTATAATTACGTTTTTTTACCATTTTGGTAGAGTTAAAGTTGACTGAAGGTTGAAATTTTGGCAGTTATCGTGATTTATATGAAAATATTTCAAAACTGATAAAAGCTACAACCATGAGTTATTTTCTGTTGTATTCTACATGAAACTGCGCACATTTCCATATATAAAACACTATGTAACGACTAATATAAAACAGTGCAAACATTACGACAAAGTGACGAAAGAATTTCTGGCGCGGACGTAAGGAAAAAGTTTTTTCAAAAATTCATCATAAATCGAAATATTGTGCTAGAGACTTCCAATTTGTTGCAAAATGAAGGTAAATGATTGAATATTACTAGAATGTAAGAGTTTTAGCTTACAATTGCGTTTTTTGACCATTTCGGTCGAGTCAAAGTTGACCAAAGGTTGAAATTTTGGCAGTTATCGTGATTTATATGAAAATATTTCCAAACTGATAAAGGCTACAACCATGGGTTGTATTTTGTTGTATTTTACATGAAATTGCGCACATTTTCATATATAAAACTTTACGTAACGGCTAATGTAAAACAGTGCAAAAATTATGACAAAATGACGAAAGAATTTCTGAAATTTTCGCCGAGTTACCGCAGCGGATGTAAGGAAAAAGTTTTTTTCAAAAATTCACCATAAATCAAAATATTGTGCTAGAGACTTCCAATTTGTTGCAAAATGAAGGTAAATGATTGAATATTACTAGAATGTAAGAGTTTTAGCTTACAATTGCATTTTTCGACCACTTCAGTCGAGTCAAAGTTGACCAAAGGTTGAAATTTTTTGTAGTCGACGTACGGTACATCCACCTCGCACCCAACAGACAATTTTAGTCGACGTATGATACGTCCAGTAGGCGTTTAAGGGTTAATGACCATAAAAAGGTCTCAAACTGAGTTTTTAAAACTCACTATTTTACATAAAATAATCATAATTTTATGCTGAAATTAAGAAGTATAGTGTCTAAACAACTTATATTTTCAATTAATTACATAATTGGAATCTTTTTGACACATTACGTTAAAAAATAGGTCCTTTAAGAGGTTATTGCCCTTAACAGGTCTGGCTAAAATTTGTGTATGGTGCATATTATGGGAATAACGTTTAACCCAAACAAAATTCAAAATATAAAATGTATGTAGGTACAAGACACTGAATCCCCCAAAAAGATCTTATCACTCACATGTGTCTTTCATTGGATCCTGCTTCTTTAAAGTGAAGGCAACATTCTCAACTGTAATTTAAATTTCAAGAAACCTATCTGACCTACCTCTTCTTCTATTGGACACAAAATATACATAACTTGAGAGACTTAAAACATTTTTAGAGACCTGTCTATCTTGGGGAAATGCTGTTACTGTATTTTGAATACTGTTCCATTTTAGTCTTCAACCTGGCAACTGGTATCTGCTGCCTGCCACTAGCCAAAAAAGATTTTGACCAGTTCTCTTCTGTGCACAGAATTTGGCTAAGATGAGATTGTCATGTGCTCTCTCTCTCTTTTCCATTAACACCACCTTCTATCAGTGTAAAAAAAAGGCACTCACCACTGGCAGAAATTAACCTGTAACCTTGACAGAACACCTATACCCCAATTTTTCCATACTGAAGACACCAACAGTTATAAAGATGACCTTGAAGTCGGCTAATAGGCACACTTCATTTTGGCAACAAGATGAGGCTTCCTTCTTAAAAGTCAACAATTCTTTGGGCTTCAGAGACAACAGTAACCCAAGAAAGATGCATCAGATACAAAGCTATGGGCTTAAGTCCCACAAGATTACCATACCAGCTGTTTATGACCTACTATTTTTCACTGCCACCTGAGCTTCATTACAAATGTCCAGCCAAGGATGGAGGGACAAGGAACTAGCAAAGGGGGTGCAACAGACTGATGGGCATGTCTGATGTGTTTTTAGCTGCCAAACCAGGGACTGGAGGTTCTACTGAAACCAAGGCTGTTCCTCAGAGGCAACTCATCACTATTCTGCCACAGAGATGATCATCACACATTCTTCTTCTGCTACAGAAGCAACAGTATGGCAGGATCTAGCTTCATTCTCCAATATAGATGCACACAAAAGATTTCCACAAGTGTTCCTGACCATGTCCAACTGTCAGCAATGGGTTTTGGGAACTATCACTGCTGTGATGATAAAGTATCCCAAGTTATATGGGAACATCACTAAAGCCTGACGGATGGTGATACCTAAATACGACCCAAATCTGGCTCCCAAAGTACTTGAATTTCAATTAAAAGTTAGCTTAATACATTAACCCCCCATAAAAAAAAGTTGATGTACAAATAGAGTACACTATCACCTAATGGGTATTAGCCACACTAGTGCATTTACAGTATGGTATACTAACGTTACCCCTACACTAATTCATTGGCTGCCATTTTCTTTTGCACTCACAGTAAGGTAAAACCAAGTAACGAATGGGACTGTAAACTTAATGACTAACATATTCTTTGTCACTGTCAGGAAGGTATACTAGGTAAACTTCATGTCACAGAAGTCATATAACGAAGGCACAATTCAATAAAGAAAACGTGTGTACTGTACATATAGAGAACAGGTATTCAATCAATTTAAAATTACGTAAAGACGGACAGAAAAACAACTTGTAAAAATATGTGCGTGCACTAACTACAAGAAAGGAAGAGAGAGAGAAAGAGAACATAAATTTTGCAGATCTGTGAAAAAATCATGAATGGAAATTAGTTAGGCTCCAATGAAAATTTTAAAAATCAGTGAATTCGCGAATCCAGAAACGTGAATGCACAAGGTAGACTGTATTTCTGGCTAGTGTGTTAATCAAGTAGCAGAATGCTTTTGGTTAAAGTGCTGAATCAGATTGCAGGCTGCAATCATGAAGGATCTCTCCAATATCCTGTCTTCCTTAGACATCAAGGACCTCAGTGTCTCATTCATAACCATGCCTGTTCCTGGACAATGCAGTCAAACAGCTCTCAGGGAAATTGACTTTAGCAATACTAGGGTACAAATCTCCCACCTGGGCTGCACAGCTACTTCTTTGAGGCAGCAATCGAACCTCAGCAGTGGGGGTAACTGAACAGGTTATTTCCTCCACTAAACACTCAAGATGACATGAAGTTCTACAGTAATTTGTATTTTTCTGAAGTATACAAACCAGTCTTTTATATAGAAGTATCCTCAGTGTGAGCTGGAACAATCACTGAACTTGGTAACAAGCGTTAACTGGTGGTTATGGGGGCGAGTATGGGAATACCCCCTTGCTCATCTTCCATCACTAGCTACTCATTTCTTCAGCCACAGGGATGAAGCTGGGTGGCTGAGGTGAGAATATGATAAAATTTGTTACTTGTCCCTATGGAAATGCAAACCATCACCTATTTAGGAAACTTACTCCTTAGGTGGGAGGTCATTTCTGACAACTGATTGGAGTTGAAGCCGATACAGATTTGTCATGCTCCTCACTGCATATGTGAGCAGAGGATAGGATGACTCCTCCAACTTCCTACTCTCTCTCTGGTATGACAGAGCAGTATGGCCATCAATCCAAGTGAGACTGCTTGAAAGAGGGCACTCACTCACATAACCGAAAAATGGAACCATGAAATCTCCTGTAAAGAAATTAAAGTCAGCAGACAGCTAGTTCTCACCAATACAAGTGATGGTTTCAGAACCTACCTGTCTGTACTTATGGCCCCCTCCCTTAGTAAAAGGAAGAGCAGGAGATGCATTTTAGAACTATCCTAAAGGCTGGGTGCTCAAAGTGTAGTTATCCATATCTAGCCAGACCCAGCTAATACTTCAGCCTGAGATACTGCTCTAGAAAGGAGGAAGAAAAGAAAGAGAATCCAGTCACTCTGCATTCACAACCCCACAACTTACACTAAGTGAAAAACCTTGGGCAAAATACTTTTCTTTTCAAATGGAGCTGGGTTCCTACACAACTTGTTGAGCAACCTCCTACAATCCAAAGGAGAAGGTATCCAGGGACTTGTGGGCATTGTCCCTCAGGAACAATGAGGTAAAGGATGCCTACATATGCTAGATACCTGCCCTCATTAACTGGAAAATTGAAAAAAGGCTAAGGATGGTCCCATGCCTGGCTTTGTCGGCTCTCACTAGAGTAAGGTGAGTGATATCCTCCTCAGAGGAGTCACAAACTTATTGGGTACCTCACGAAGCCAGCAAGGGTGTTCCAGAACCTCCCTCTTATGCTTGCCTATACTAAAGGAAAAGTCGCCTTCACTCTGGACTAAAAGCATGTAAGAAGCATCTCATCTCGATAACCAACAACAAAAACTCTTAAACTCCTGTCAGAAACTAACAAGTTCTGAGATTTTGCCATAAACTTAGGGACATATGAGAGACCCAACCCCTCCGAGGACAAAATACCATGAAACCCCTTCAACACACTTCGTTGAGACTACTCTCAAGGCCAATCATGAGAGCAAGCTCTCAGTCTAATTCTCTCAAGGATTTGTAAAGTACCAGGGTTTGGCTGCAAAGGACAGATCCATACCCTCTTCGAGAGAATAAAGCAGGGAAATCCAAGCTTCATCAACCAAAGCAGGGAAATTTGGCATTTTTATAATAAAATAAGGTTTTATACTGTATATACCCACCAAGTAATTACATAGCTATTAGTTTCTACTTTAAAGGCAGCTTTAGATTTGAAATTCATGGTAGCACTCTTTTTGTTTTTGTGCATGTAAGTGCCCCGCCCACTTCCAGGGAAGTATAGGTACAACATACAGTAGCTAAAGAGCTCATTTCGTTTATGCTCTACAACACGAAGTTTGTTTATGCTCCATGTCCATGTGTGGGGAGGCAGGAAGGGTTCTGATCATGTAATTACTTAGTAAGTATATATAAAACCTTACTTTTTCAACCCGTACGGACATGACCGGTAGTCAGGAGTTGCCCCTACTTCAGTGGGAGCTTTGTAGTCAGGGAGTACTCCTATGACTTACAAAGCTAAGCAAAAAACAACTGCCCTTGCCTGGGCATGAAACAAAATACACGGACCAATAAACAACCATAAAAAACCATGTTACCTTAACACCAATTAAAAACCCAACCCATCCATTAAAACAGAGATTGGAGGGTACTCCAGGTACCACGTACCCCCAGGTTTCCCAAATAACTCAACTACCCTAAACAAGGTGAAGAGATAAAGGAAAATAGAAGTATTACGCCTACCCCTCATTCCCTAGTGCCACGCCAGCCGTGGAGAATGGACCAAGTGTACTGTAGTCCTCGAACACTGTTTTGACATCACGCAAATAATGGTTGGCAAAGATCAAACAACACTTCCAATAAGTCGATTGGATAATAGCAGAAATAGAGAGGTTGCGCTTAAAAGCCAACGATATGGCTACCTGTACGTCATGGACCTTAACCTTTAACAAAGGTAAATTATGTTCTTGGATCCCCAAGTGAGATTCCAAAATTACATCTCTCAAAAAAGTAGGAGGGCATTCTTGGAGAGAGAGCACAAAGGATTTTTAACTGAACACCAGAGGTTATGAAAATCCCCTCTGATCTTCTCGATTCTCTCAAGGTAATGATCTCACTGGACATAAAACTCTC
The DNA here is from genome assembly GCF_040412425.1 of Macrobrachium rosenbergii. Lineage (NCBI taxonomy): Eukaryota > Metazoa > Arthropoda > Malacostraca > Decapoda > Palaemonidae > Macrobrachium > Macrobrachium rosenbergii. Next base: position 44,687,563 of record NC_089749.1, on the reverse strand, counting down.
TCTTGGTCCGAAGGTCCAACCAATTCTGTAAGAGACTTAATCGAGAATGAACGAGGCCATGGATTAAAAGGGTTCTCGTTCTTTGCTAAGAAACTGAAGATGTACATACATACTGCATCTCTTAGGGAGAAACTGACTTGTTTATCCAGAGCTCGCAGTTCACTGACTCGTCTTGCTGTAGCTAAGGCAATAAAAAATAGTGTCTTCCTGGATAAGTCTCTAAAAGACGATGTGTGAAGCGGTTCAAAAGGGGGGCCCTGACAACCAATGCAGTACTGCAGCTAGGTTCCAAGAAACTGGAGTTTGAGTGTTCTATTTCATTGTAGCGAAATACTGCCCACTTAGCTTGGTACAGTTTGGAGAAGAAGATTTGCATCTACATCTAGAAATAGCATTTGCAACCTCTCTTGAAAACTCTTTTGTTCTGACAGGCTTCCTGACAGTTTGATGCCTGTCAGAGCGAGAGTGGACAAACCTTGATGAAAGAAACTGAAGTGAGTTTGCCTGAGCAGATTTTTCCACTGTGGAAGGAGCCGGGAAAGTCCGACAGAAGCTCTAGAAGGTCCAGAAACCATTCCTTTTGAGGCCAAAAGGGGGCCACCAGAATCACTGATGTGTTGTGGGAATTCCTGAATTTGTTTATGACTTCTCTCACTAAACTGAACAGAGGAAAAGCATAAACCTCCAGATCCAACCAGTCCTGGAGCATCGCATCCATTGCCAACCCCTGAGGGTCCAGCACCGGAGAACAATACAGGGGAAGGCGATGATTCCTGGAAGTTGTTAACAAGTCTACCAACAGCTTTCCCCACCATTTCCACAGGTCAGTGCACACCTGTGGATTCAGCGACCATTCAGTGGGTAGAACGTGTTTGCAACGGCTCAACTCGTCCGCTAATATGTTCAACTTGCTTGCTACATAAATGGGGACCTCGCAGCGAAGGACTTCTCTGAACGCTAGCGAAGTAAAAAATTTGCTCCTTCACTGGGCACAGTACACATATCCAGAAAACAATGCTGGTACACCAAAAAATTAAAAACACCTTCACCCAACCATTAAAAGACCTGGAGGGTGTCCCAGTGCGGAGTATATCCCCAGGCTCCCCTAGGACTCAGCACCAGTTTTCCAAGGCGAAGAGTAAAATACGGAAGGAAAGCTTCCTATACTCCCTTTCCTAATGTCGTGCCAGCCACCAATAAAGGACCCAAGGCACTGCAATCATTAAAAACTGTTTCCACATCACGTGGATAATGCGTCGTAAATACTGACTTACATCTCCAATAAGTGGATTGGAGAAGGGAAGCAAAAGAAAGTTTATACCTGAATGACAAGGACATTGATACAGCTCTAATCTCATGAACTCTCACTCTCAGAATGGGTAGAAGCTCTTCTCCCACTTGGGAATGTGCCTCAAGAGTGAGATCTCTTAGGAAGAAAGAGAGGGCATTCTTTGAGAGAAGTCATGAAGGGTTCTTCACTGAACACCACAGGTGATTGGACGGACCTCTTATATTGTCAGTCTTATGGAGGTAGCATCTGCGTGCCCTTGTCAAACAAAGGAATCTTTCCTCACCTACTGAACCCACCACCTGAGTTAGGTTTTTAATGCCAAAAGAACATGGCCAAGGTTTTCTGGATTCTCATTCTCAGCGAGAGAGCCAAAGGTGTAGGAACATATCGCATCTCCATTAGAGAAACCAATTCTTCTATCTAGAGCCTGGATCTCACTCACTCTCTTGGCTACTAGGAAAAGGGTCTTCATGGTTACGTCCCTTAATGAAGTAGAGTCAAGAGTTTTCAATGGGTGGACCGGAAAGCCATTTAAGTACCACAACCAAGTTCCATGATACTTGTTCTAAATCTTTTCATTTCAACATATCGAACGATTTAATAAGATCGGATTAATCCTGATTCGAAGAAGTATCCAGGCCCCTATGCCTGAATACTGAGCCTAACATTGCCCTGTAACCTTTGGTAATGGAGGAGGATAAACCCTTAAAAGTTCTAAAAAACAATAAAAAATCAGCAATCTCTGTCAAAGATGTCTTAGAAGAAGAGACATGATTTGTTCTGCACCAAGTGCAGAAAAAGCCCACTTGCTTTGGTAGACACTGGATGAGGACTGTCTCCTACATCTTGAGATAGCTTCTGCAGCTGCTCTCGAAAAGCCTTTAGCTCTGATGAGTTTCTTGACAGTTTGAATCCTGTCAGAGATAGAGTGGATAACCCATGATGGAATCCCTGAGATGGGGTTGTCTGAGAAGCTTGTGTTTTTGAGGAAACAGTCTTGGGAAGTCAGACAGGAGACTTATCACGTCCGGAAACCATTCCCTTCGTGGCCAAAGCAGAGCTACGAGGATCATCGAGGCATTCTTATCTATCACTTCCCTTACCATCTTGAAGGGAGGGAAGGCGTACAAGCTGGTCGGACCAGTCTAGAAGAATGGCATCTGTTGCCCATGATGCGGGATCTGGTACTGGAGAACAATAAAGCGGAAGACAGTGATTTTTGAAGGTCACAAAAAGGTCTATTGTTGGCCTTCCCCACAACTTCCTCATACCTATGCATACCAACAGGTTCAATGTCCATTCCGTGGGTATCACTTGGTTGTTACGCCTCAGCTGGTCCGCTAAAACGTTCATTTTGCCTTACACAAACCTCGTTATCATCCATGTCTGGTTCTGATGAGCCCAGAGAAGAAAGTCTCTCATCACCATGCAAAGGGAGAAGGAATGAGTTCCCCCTTGCTTGCTTATGCAGGTCAGGGTGGTCATATTGTCTGAGTATACTGCAATAGTTTGTCTCAAACTTCCAAATTGAAGGCTTGCAATCTGAAACTGATTGCAGTCAGTTCTCTCATGTTTATGTGCCAACTCTTCTGTTCTTGTGTTCACCTTCCGGTGACTTCCTTGTCCCCAAGGAGAGGGCCCCAACCTAAATTGGATGCGTCTGCATAGAAGCTCAGGTTGGGGTTCTGAGGAAAAAGAGACTTCCCTTCTAGCAGCCTGTCTTCGGACCTCCACCACAGCAAGTGCTCCTTGATGTCCTGGGTTATTGGAAACACAAAGGAGTCTGGATATTTCTTTCGGTCCCAGTTGTCTCGAGATAAAACTGGAGTACTCTTAAGTGAAGTTTCCCCAGGGAGACAAACTGTTCGATGGGAGCCAAGATTCCAAGGAGGCTCATCCACTTGTTGGCCGAACACATTTGGAGGGAGAGAAACTTGTCTATTGTCTTTAGACAGGATTCTACCCTCTTGAGAGCAGGAAAAGCCCAAAAAAGACGAGAATTCAGACTTATTCCCAAACATGCTATCTGTTGGGAGGGAACTAGTTGAGACTTCAGGAGGTTGATCAAAAGTCCCAACTTTTTGCTAAGCAAAGCATCTTTTGAATGTCGCCTGTGCAAGCTTCCTTTGTTGGAGAACGAATGAGCCAGTTGTCCAGATGGAGTGCAATGTTGACGCCCACTAGGTGAAGCCAACCCGCTATCAGAGCGAGAACGTGGTTGAAAACTTGAGGGGCCGTTGAAAGTCTGAAGCGTAGGGCTCGGAACTGGAAAATTTGGTCCCAGAAAACGAATCGAAGTACTTCCTCGAGTCTAGATGTATGGGTACATGGAAGTACGCATCTTGCATGTCTATGAGGACCAGCCAGTCCCCTTGACGAATGGATGCAAGAATTGAGTGATTTGCCTCCGTTCTGAATTTTGCCTTCTGTACGAAGATATTCAGAGCGCTGACATCCAGCACTGGTCTCCTTCCTCCTGAAGACTTCGTAACCATGAAGGTGATAGTAAAACCCCTCTGATTCTACATCTGTGACTTCTTCTATCGCTCTTTTCTGAAGAAGGGCAGAGACTTTCTTCGACAGGGTTGAAAACCTTCTTGAGCCTACCGAATAGGGGGTTAAGGTGGTGGGTTTATTGACTAAGGGTGGAAAGTCTTCGAAGGGAATAGAATAGCCATTCTTAGCACTTCTACGACCCACTGGAGCAAGAGATGAGCACTGTTCTGCTCCTCTCTTGCTCCATTCTCCCCAAAAAAGAAAGAGCTTGGTGCCCACTGCTGCATGGGGAAAGCCTTCCTCATTTTTTGGATGAAGGTTTGGTTGAAGACTTCTTGATGGCCTTGGAGGAGAATCAGATGTTAGATATAGGCCTTGACTGAAATCTTTGCCTGCCTCCATGAAAGGTCTGACGCGGCAAGGGTGAAGAGGACTTGGCACTGAACAAGATATTCTCTCTAGCACGTTTAGAGGACTGTACTAGGAGATCTTGTGTTGACTTCTTTTGCAAGTCTGAGGCGATTCCATTAACCACCGACTGTGGGAAAAGGAAGTCACATATTAGAGGAGAGAAGAGAAGGGCCAATTTCTGTACTGATGAGACCCCTTTGGAGGTATAAGAGCACCCAAGCTCTCTCTTCTTTAAGATGCCCATAGAATACGTACATACTAATTCACGAAAAGCGTCTCTAATCCCTCTATCTATACAGGATAAGATCCCTAGTCATGAGAAGCGTTTCTAATCCCTCTATCTATACAGGATAAGATGCCTAGAAGATCTTCTGAGAAGTATGCGTGGTTGGAAGGAAAGTCCTGGGTTTTCTTGGCCAGGGCGCCCACTGTCCAATTCAGGAAACTGACCACTTCAAAAGCTTTGAAGATATTCTTCAGCAAGTGGTCGAGTTTGGCTGAAGAAAACATCACCTTAGCCACTGCAAAGGCAGACCTACAGGAGGCTTCAATGAGACCTGACAAGTCCCCTGGGGTGGAGGCAGACACACCCAGAGAGGGAACTTCTACAGTAGTATAATAAGAGTATCTCCTCAACAAACACGAAGGGGGTAACAGAACGCAGCCTTCCCGTACTCTTTTGTCCACTAACCAACACGCCACTTCGTTCATAGCCTTCTTAGCTGAAGTAGAGAGCACCAATTCAGGAAGCTTGGGAGATTCCAATGGAAGATTGCTCATCTGAAAAGCAGAAGCCTGAGAAGGAGCTGTTGGTGAGAATTCAGGAAGAGTACAAAGTAGAAAACGCAAGAGAGCTGAATACGTCATAGTAAGAGTTTCTTTTTCCGGATCATGAGCCTCCTCCTCGGCTGACGAAACTGGAGATGGGCACATCTACTGTGCTAGCTGGAGGAGGTTGCAGTTTCAAAAAACTCAAAATGTCATCTGGACGCTGCTATATGGGAGCCAGAGCAAGACCTACAACAACTGGAACCGCAGAAGAAGACGCTGTCGTCACACGATGAGAAGAGGGAAGATCGGTTGCCGACAGGAGCTCAGGCTTGGGAGCCAATGGGTGCTCAGATGCTACTGATTGTCTGGGCGCTACTGGCTGCTCTGGTGCCGATGGGAACTCCATAGTCAACTGGAGCTCAGGCACTTCTCAAGGCTTAGCAGTTGAAGAAAAAGCTGAAACCGTTACACTGTGAGAGGCCGAAGAACGTCTCAAGAAGTGGGTGGGAGATGAAGGTCACTTGGTCACTGAAGTGTGCTCTGAAACGGAGGGCAGCTTGGGTGCTAATGGGTGCTCCAATGTAACTCGCCTCCACTTAGACACTGTAGGAGACCGATCGGGATCCGATACAAGATGCTTTGCAAGAGAAACCTCTGCCGAAAAATGCTCTGGGCTGTCCCAAAAACTACACGAGGGCTCAGCCTCTTTGACTTTCTTATGAGCCACCTGAGGGGGTGCTAGACACATTCACTGCAGACCTCTTCAGCAGTCTGGATTCATCCTTAAAGCACCACTAGAGCCTGTAATCAGGACTAGATGCTTCAGAACTGGAGGAAAGACAGTGAGCATCCGCGAAAACGCGTTTCCAACGGCGTTTTGTCGTCACCTGGGAATTGGCTACAGGTGTGACTGAGGGGCCAACTGCCCGTGGGCAGGCCCCACCAACCTCCATTGGGTCTCTGGTATGACTTCTCCCACATGCAGGGGAGTGTGACAGGGACCTTCGCCTAGGAGAATCGGCAGGACAGACAGCCAGCTCCTCCATTAACACTTCACTATGAGCACTTCGTTCACGGTTCATAAATTCACAAACTTTTTCATCCAACTAGGACATAGAATGTATTAATGACTCATTACGATGAAATTTCGCTTCAAGAGTGGCAATGGCACTGGGGTCAGAAATATGAGAGCTGGGTACAGGAACATGTTGTACAGCTGAAGAACTGGGATTGGAGACATGACAGAAATAACAGGAACATCAGTGGAAGATTTCAAAGAATCCTGGCTAGCTAGACTTGTCACTCGTAGCATTAGCTTTTCTTATCCTGTCTCTTTCCAACTTGGAAAGGTGTGAAGTCAAAATTTTCCACTGTCTAGGGTCCCAGTCAACACATTTAGCACAAGTCAGATCTATAGAGCACACTTGACCCCTGCAACTAGAACACACAGTATGCAAATCATATTTGGCAGAAAGAAGTCAATCTCGTATTGCAGTCTTTACTGCAATAGCAAGTACTAATGTACTTGCATCGGACACTGTCAAAAGCAAGTTGGTAACTAAGTTCAATCTCGTATTGCAGTCTTTACTGCAATAGCAAGTATTAATGTACTTGCGTCGGACACTGTCAAAAGCAAGTTGGTAACAAAGTCTCAAAAGGGAAAACAAGTCAAAATTCTGAAAAATGTCTTAATTGAGTCGGCCTCACTAAATAAATGCCGAAAGGCAATCTAAAGAATTGAAAATACTTCACTGATACCTCAGGAAAAATAACCAGTAAAGCTTACAAAAATCCATAATTTAAGCTGCTGCTCATAACCTTCGTCGAAAGCCAGCAGAAATAAAATTGAGCCTTCTTGCTATGTTGTTTCTCTCCTTTCCTGAAAGTGAGCGGGGCTAGCTGTTTACACCAAAACAAAAGTCACTACCGCAAATTTTCAAATTTTAGCTGCCTGTTAATAGAAACTGACAGCTATGTAATCACTTCGTAAGTTACTTATATAAAATTATTTTTTCACACCCACTACATATTTTCATGTACTGGGAGTTAGCAGGGAGAGGAGCATCATTTGATATACTAGTAGGAATTGGATTTTCTCTGCATCAGGGGGATCTTCCACAAGCTTTACACAATGGTATTCACCTCTTTTTTTTATTTCAAGAATGTATATTTCTTGTGGATTTTCATTGTTTAATTTACAATCCTGTTGTCATTCCCAATATCTTTGAAAAGCAGCACCTCTACCACAAGATTACCCAGTCATAGTTTCAGAGGCAACAGGAACTTGGATGTCACAAGACAGAAGGTAATACATCAACCTCTTGGAGTTAATGGTCATTTTTTTAGCTTTTAGCCTCCATGCATCTGCAATGCTACTAATGGGAAAGACTGTGTGACTACTGCCAACATTAGCTTACAAAATATCAGGGGGAGACATGATCTGAGACCGTCAACTGGCAGTAAACATCAGTAGACATCTTATGGGTAAAGGAAAATCATGGAATAGTCCCAAGGTTTACTGCTAGAGGGCATAACATTATACTGGATAGTCTCAACAACATAAAGCTGGTTTTACCATCAGAATGGTGACTTAATAATCTGGAAGCAAGGTTTTCTGGTTCCTTAGGGTAAAGTGAGGACAGATGTGTTTGTAATAAAACTGAGCTAAAAAGTTCCCCATTGGTGTTCAGCCTAGCTAGACCCAGCAGCCTGAGATATATGTGATGCTTCATCCTTGGAGCCCGGAAGTGAATGTGCTTCCACTTCTTTGCTCCATCAAAGCACTTTCAAACTCCAAGCATCAACGAACACAAACATGATTTTTGCAGCTTGTCTTTGGTTGCAACTATGACCTATTAAATCAATTTTTTACCTTCTTTTTCATCTTTTTGTATATGAGCCATCTACTCACTGGGAATTTTCTTCATGAGATGATGGACTATTAGCCACTTTCTTAAAAAAATAGTAAATTTTGAATAACAATAATAATCCCTATACTGCCCACAGTGATCCACATCTGGCACACTGGGGAATTAAGTACTCTACAGGGTCTCATATAGAAGCAAACATTTTGTTAACAACTTATATTTCAATATTCAAGAAAATTGTTACAAAATCTTAATGCAAATTTTAATACATCTCCCAAGGTGGAGCAGAGTACTACAATAACATCTACTGTTTAATCCCTTTCCCAAACTGCAAAACAATTTCACAAACTTTATGGCAAACCAGACTTCTGATATACTAACCTGCCTTTCTGTAGCGTTCTGCCTTCACCTTTCCTTTCTCGGTCTTTCCTTTCTGATTTCTTCACTTTTGGTGGTACAACTTGTGCCACTTGTGCAGCTACCAATTCTGCATTGAGCCTCGGTTTTCTGGAAGCAATGAAATTTTCAAAAACACTGTAGATTGTTTCTTGCAGTCATGAAAAACTCATAAAAAGATCAAGAATTAATAATCCTGTAATAATGAAATGAAGAAAATTTATTAAGAATACTAAACCTATATTTGGAAAATTAAGAGGGAAGGAATTTAACATCACTTTAAATGTTTACATTGATTAACCTAATGTTTAAAACTGAGAATGCATGTGGTGTTTGATTTGATTTCAAGAAATTTAGGCAGTCAAGTCATGCCAAGGACTAAGGCACTTTGGGCCATTCAGCACTTCAGACAATGAAAAAAAGGGATTTGGAGTGGTTGGAAAGCAAGATGAAGAGCTCTAGAAATTAAAGGGCATGGAGTATAAGGCTCTAAAGGTGAAACTGGGAGACAACTTGCACTAAGAGAGGCTGGACAGCCAAACTGAAGAATGGAAGCATAAGTGGAAGTAAAGTAAAAGGATTGAAGTTAAGTAACTTACCAGCGAGGTAAGTTACTTAACTCTAACAGGGCTGGCCCAAAGGATCAGTCTTAATAACAGAACTCAGACTTTATTATCCTAAAGTGATATCTTTTCCAACCACCTTAAAAAGAGCTGAGTTAAGGAGACAATCCAAAGGAGAGTTAAATACAGCCACAAGCTTTTGCAAAGGTGAAACTTTTGATGACATAAGAGCACAGTTGCCCTCTTATCTTCAGAACGGAGTCAGTAAATAAAAGACTCTCCTCAGAATTTAATCCCTCCAGGCACCACAAACTCCATAAATTGGTGCAAGGAAGAAGTGATTGTACTGAGCAAAAGCTCAGCGAAAGACAAAACCTCAATTATCCTGAACAGTCACTTTGATAAACTTTCCATAACACCAATCCACCAAAGAACTTTTGCTTATCTCATGTGCATGTCTCTTCAAGGGATGAAGACATAAAAAAAGTTGAATTCTTGTACAGAAGTAACATGAGATGGCCCTATGCAGCCTTATAAAAGAAGGAAGACAAGTGTTGGCATTCTTAAAAATAGACACCTTGTGTGCCAGAATGCGAGAACTCTCTCAAAAAAATGCCCTTTTAGAAAAAGATTTAGGTTTCTTCCCAGATTTGACTAGAGTAGCAATGCTCGACTACAACGTGGACCTAGTCTCCAAGATCCCTCTTCTCAATCAAATGCAGGTGAAGAGAAGCAAAATACTCCAACAGCTGCTTAAACACTGAACAAGATACCTCGGCATCAATCTCCTCCTCTGCCAAGTCAAGAGTTGGAGCAGCAGCAGTCGACTCCTAATACAATACCACTGGTAACATGGGAGGGGAGACAATAGGAAGTACACCCTCTGGCAACTCTCCTGAGACACCAAGAAGCAAGTGAGAGAGTAATTACTTAACACCACTGAGCACAGCAGACGACCAAGAAGGTGGTTGGGAGGGGGAAGGGAAGTGACACAACCACCTCATTAGACAATACAGTAATGTTACTAGAATGGTATCTACAGTAGCTTACATACTAACAAAACTACTGTAAAAAGGGCAGAGGTCTAAAGAGTAACAGCAGGTGCAGTGGAAGAGACAAACGATACATACTGAAGAAATAAACTTCAAGGAGTGCAAGGAATGAAAAAAAAAAAAACAAATTGAGATACAGAAACAGAAGAGCTAGATTCAAAAACTGATTGAATTAAATTAAATTAGAATTAGACCAACCTACTGAAGAGGTCATAACTTTAACATTATAGTCTAATCCTGAGCCATTAGCTACAGCAGTGCTAACCTCGGTATTGCTAAAATCTGACGATGGTGATGTATAAATCTAGTACTGTATTAAGGGTTGTGCTTACAGAAAATCCCTCAGCTATCAAGAAAAACATTTAAGGGAATGCGACAAATAAGAGGAAGATGTTGGAGGGCAAATATCAACTCCATCCAAAGAACTGACCTGTTCTCCAACAGTGGAATCTTCCAACTGTTGCAGGGCATTCCTAAGCTCAGGCTACTAACAGGTGAGGGCACCAACACCTTTCCTCTTAAGGGGGACTACATCATATGACAAATTCAACAATAATTTGTATTTTTCCTATCATACAAACCCACAACATCATGTAACAGGAGATATCCTAGGTGCGCATGCGCAGACAAGTATGGTAGACTCGCTTTTGGAGAGTAGCACTAGCTATAAAAGAGGCCCGCAGGACCAGCATCCCCCAGTTTGTGAATAGCCTTGATATTTTGCCCAAGAAGCATGTGAAATCGGGAAAGAGGGGAGGCATGCGGTGGGAAATTAAAAACTCACATGATGTTGTGGATTTGTATGTTAAGAAAAATGACATTTTTATAATAAAAATGACATTTTTATTCTAAAATAATGTTTAACACATACTTACCTGTTAGTTACATATAGCTTTAGTCTTGACGTCACGGCAAAATTTCAAAACGGAAAGCAGCAAAAGTCAGTCCAGTCCGAATATCGGGTGATCGCCCTTACCTGCCCTCTGTCGGGTACTAGGAACTATTCCAACATGCTTCAGAATAATTTGCCTACCTGTCCCCGTGGGGAGGAGGGGGAGCTTTAAGAGTAATATGTAACTAACAGGTAAGTATGTGTTAAACATTATTTTAGAATAAAATGTCATTTTAACACATACAACTTACCTGTTAGTTACATATAGCTGATTGACACCTTTAGGAGGTGGGGCAATGACAGGAAAAAAGAGTTGTTGGAAACAAAGGTTATTAATGTAGAAAATTTCTTAGTTCCTCACCTGCTAAGGTAGCTGATTCCACAGTTACTGCCTCAGTAACCTGCTATCCTTAGAGCAACCTTGGGTATAATGACCTGGTCGCAGATTGCTTAAGCTGGGTATCAGTCACCTAGGACATGGCCGTGACAATACCACAAGTATGCCCCTGCTCAGGGCGCAGCACAAACATCATGAATTACAAAAGGGTCACCCAACACCAAAGAAAAAGCATAACCATAAAAACCAAAACCAACTGTGGGGTAAAACTAACCAACACTTACCCTCACAGACAACCGTAAAAACCTTCACACTCCAAAAAACAAGTAAGTAAAGGTAGGTTAATCCTCCTTTACCCCTTTACCCATTACCGTGCCAAATACAACAAAGGGCCCTAACGTGCTGCACTCATCAAACACTGTCTGCAAATGAGAGATAATGCAAAGCAAATACAGACTTACATCTCCAGTAGGTTGCTTGCACAATATCTTGAAGGAGAGGTTCCTTTTATAAGCGAGAGAAGTAGAGATAGCCCTCACTTCGTGAGCCTTCACTTTACACATTTTCAAATCATTCTCTGAAATATTGGAGTGAGCTTCAGAAATCAGATCTCTAATAAAAAAGGACATGGCATTCTTGGACATTGGTCTAAAAGGGTTCCTGACCGAACACCATAAGGAATCTGAAGGACCCCTAATATCTTTAGTCCTTCGCAAATAATATTTCAAGGCTCTGACTGGGCAGAGGAACCTCTCCTGCTCCTTACCTACCAATTCCGACAGGTCTTCGGAATCTCAAAAGAGCGAGGCCACGGTGCGAAGGGTCTCGTTCTTGGCCATAAAAACAGTTTGAAAGAACAAATTGCTTTTGAAGCAGAGAATCCTACTCTCTTATCCAAGGCGTGGATCTCACTGATTCTCTTAGCTGTAGCTAACAAAACTAAAAAGAGGGTTTTCCTCGTAAGATCTCTTAAAGAAGCAGAATCCATAGGTTCAAATTTCTCAGACATAAGCCACTTCAGGACTACATCAAGATTCCACGAAACAACTTTAGCATCTGACCTCTTAGAGGTACCAAGGATTTAATAAGGTCCGTTATATCTTGGTTATTAGAGATATCCAAACCTCTGTGACGAAAAACAGTAGCCAGCATGCTACGATAACCTTTAAGTGTGGATACAGAAAGGTTCTTATTCCCGAGGAACAAAAGAAAATCCGCAATTCTGCGTCACCGAGGTTCTGGAAGAGGAAATGTCATGATCTTTGCACCATGGGATAAACATATTCCACTTGGACTCATAGACCTTGATCGAAGATGGTCTTCTGGCTCTAGCGATGGATTGAGCCGCTTTCTTAAAAATCCTTTGCTTCTGAGTAGACGTTCGATAGTCTGAACGCAGTTAGCCGCAGACTTGACAGGTTTTCGTGGAAATCTCCTGAAGTGGGGCTGTCTGAGTAAATCTACTCTGTTTGAAGGCTCCTCGGAAGTCGATCAAGAGATCCATGAGAACTGGGAACCAATCCCTGGAAGGCCAGAAGGGGGCTATCAACGTCATCCTGGTGTTGGAGTGGTGCTGAAATTTCCTCAACACCGCACCTAACATCTTGAACAGCGGGAAGGCGTAAAGGTCCAGACCCGACCAATTCAGTAGCATTGCGTCCGTCTGGAAGGCTGCTTGGTCCGGGACAGGAGAGCAGAAGATTGGGAGCCTGTTCGACTTGTTCGTCGCGAACAGGTCTACCAGAGGTTGACCCCAAAGTCTCCACAGCGACTTGCACACTTCTTCGTTGCAAAATCCACTCTGTGGACAGAACCTGGTGCTTCCTGCTCAAGGAGTCCGCTCTCACGTTGAGGGCTCCTGAATGAATCTCGTTAGGAGCAGAATCTTGTGCTTCTCTGCCCACAAAAGGAGGTCTCTTGCTACCTCGCTGAGGGAGTAAGAATGAGTGCCCCTGTTTTTTTATATAAGACAACGCTGTGGTGCTGTCTGAATGAACCAGAACTGTTTGTCCCTGCAAACGAATGGTAGGAAGTTTTTGAGACTCAGGTGGATTGCTTTCAACTCCTTCTTGTTGATGTGCCATTCTTTTCTGTTGCATTCCACAAACCTGAAATTTCTTTTACCCCCAACGTCACTCCCCATCCTACTTCTGACGAGTCTGCAAACAGTTCGTGGTTCGGGTTCGACGGAAAAGAGAGAGACCTTTCTCTAATTTTCTTCGATCTAACCACCACCTTAGATCCTCCTTGATACGGTCCGAGATTGGAAAGGAGAAGGAGTCTGGAAGCGTTTTCCTGTTCCATTGCTCCCTGAGGTAGAATTGAAGGGGCCTCATGTGAAGTCTCCCCAGGAGACAAACTTTTCTATTGACGCCAGAGTTCCCAGGAGGCTCATCCAAGCCTTTGCGGAACAGGTATCCATATCCAGAAAGTTCTGGACTTTTTTGAGACAGTCCGAGATTCTTTGATCTGTGGAAAAGCCAGAAAGGAACTGTTTCCAGTCTCACTCCTAAATAGATCCTGGATTGTGAGGGAGATAGGTGAGACTTCTTCCAATTGATTAGAAGTCCTAGCTTCTGAGTCAAGTTGAGAGTTACTTTCAAATCCTCCAAGCACTGAGACTGAGACTGGGAAGAAGGAGCCAATCGTCTAGATAGAGAGAGATCTTTATTCCTCTGAGATGAAGAGCTTTGGCAACAGTGGACATAACTCTTGTGAATACTTGAGGGGCTGTGGACAGACCGAAGCACAGAGTCCTGAACTGATAAGTCTTCTCCTGGAAAACTAAACGAAGAAACTTCCTGGACGCGGGATGGATCGGAATGTGAAAGTAAGCGTCCTGCAGATCTATTGAGACCATCCAATCCCCCCGGACGAAGAGAATTGAGGACGGATTGCGTCGTCTCCATCGAGAAACTGGTTTTCTCCACGAAAAGGTTGAGAGAACTCACGCCCAGGACTGGTCTCCAGCCGCCTGAGGCCTTTGGAACAAGAAAAAGGCGGTTGTGAAAAGCCTGGAGAGTTGACTTCTTCCATCGATCTCTATCGCTCCTTTTAAAAGCATGGAGTCTACTTCCGCACTCAGAACCGAGCATTTTTCTAAGTTGCTGGAATATGCTGTCAAAGCTAAAGGTTCTGTTGCAAGAGGGGGCCTCTTGAGGAAGGGGATAGAATATCCTTCCTTTAGCACGGACGTGGTCCACTGGTCCGCTCCGATCTCCTCCCAAATTTGCCAGAACTGCTGAAGTCTGGCTCCTACTAGTGCATGGAGGACATGCAGATCACTTTTTAATTGAGGGTTTGATAGCCTTGGAGACAAATCTTGCTTTGCCAGGGAAACGAAATCCTGTACGGGTGAGGGCCTGCCACGAAAGGGCCTATCTTGATTAACTAGAGGACGAGTTTGCGCTGGCAGAGAAGGTTGAGGAGCTTTTGGTTTACGAGTGGATTGCGCCAAAAGGTCCTGTGTGGACTTCTGAGTAAGGGATTTCGACACTTCGGCCACAAGTTCTTGAGGAAAAGGTACTTCTTATCCAGAGGTGAGAAAAGAAGAGCCGATCTTTGAGTCCTAGAAACTCCACGGCGACAAAAGAGCACCAAAGTTGTCGCTTCTTAAGAACTCCTAACGTGAAGATGGAGGCTAACTCAGACGCACCGTCACGAATCCCTTTATCTAAGCAGGACATAACAGAAGAGAAATCATCGACAAATGCGGTGGAAAGACCAAAAGACTTTACCTTCCTACCCAAAGCGCCAATAGTCCAGTCCATAAAACTGATGACTTCCAAAACTCGGAAAACGTTCTTCAAAAGGTGGTCCAACTCTGAAGGAGAGAAGAAAATCCGAGCTACAGTTCATCATGAGAACGACGAGTAGAATCAACGAGACTGGAGAAGTCTCCCTGAGAGGAGGCAGAAGCTCCCAGAGAGAAAACTTCCCAGTGTCGGGAGCAAGCCTTCACCTTAGTAGAAAGCTTGGAAGGAGGGAAGCAGAAAGTGGTTTTCCCTGATCACGTTTGTCTTCCAACCAGGAGTTCATTTTCTTTAATGCCTTCTTGGCTGAAATAGAAAGCACTAACTTCATAAAGGAAGAGGTAGGAGGCTGGGTCTCTCCCGCACTGAGAGAGAGGGGAAGGTCTTCAGGCGCAGGTGCAAAATCCTCAGGAAAATTATCAATAAAGAGGGCTTAAGAAGCTTCTTATAATCCCAGCGAGAGGAGTCTGGTTCGTCTACAGGAAACTCTTCCACAACTTCTTCCTCAGACGAAATAGGAGAAAACCTTCCGCTTGCACATACACATCTTGTGAAGGAGGAGTAGGAGCCTGAATAAGAGCTTGAGGAGGAGCCTGAGCCTGAGTGGGCGCCACAAGAGGAGCCTGAACTGGCGCCACAAGAGGAGCCTGAACTGGCGCCACAAGAGGAGCCTGAACTGGCGCCACAAAAGGAGCCTGAACTGGCGCCTCACCTGGCGCTACCTGAGGCGCTTGAGCCTGAGAGAGCGCTAAATCTTGAGGGAGCGCCTGAGCCTGACTAGGCGGAGAAGAGCCTGATCCTGAGCCTGAACCAAAGGAGGATCAAGAGACACAGATCAAGGAGGCGCTTTCACTGGGCGCCCGAGAGCTCGAGACGAAGGAGGAGGCATCAAATACACTTCAGAAGGCTTTGCTGGAGAAGAACCAGGCCTTCGAGCCCGCCAAGAATGCTTCCAATTTTCTTGTGCATCGCTTATCAAGAAAGTCATGAGTAGACGAGGATCCAACTGGGGAACGATGATCAGTACAGCCAGGATCGTGATGAGGAAGAGGCGCAGAAGCCACAATAGGCTTACGTGAAACCAAAGGAGAAACACCGGGAACGCTGGGCAATACCGAATGGGAAGTCTTATACCTCTTGCGCAGCATGAGCCTTGCGCCTGGGAGAAGACTCTTCTGACCGACGAAAATCTCTCGGACTCTCCCAAAAACTACAGGAAGGCTGTGATAAGGGGAGCGAAATGGCTTCTTCTTCTGAACCGCTGAAGGCGAAAGATTCCTGGACCTCTTCAATGGTCTAGACTATGACTGGAAATCTCCAGCCTCTGCGAGGTTAATCACTGGAGCTTGAAGAAAGACACTTCCTTGAGTCGCCTTTCCAACGGGCGCCTGAAACAGCCTGGGAAACAACAGGACTGTTGAGGGGGCGGCTGCTCGGGAGCAGACCCCACTCGCCTCCCTTGGACTTTCAGCATGTCTTCTCCCAGGAGCAGGGGAGCTTGACAGAGGCTTAGGTCTAGGAGAGCAGTAGGCCGAGCAACCACCTCCTCCACCACACTAACACTTTGCACTGCACTTAAATTATTCACAATATCTTGGAAAGAATCCATACGCTCATGAAGGGATTTCACATTAACGCCAATATCCTCCATGGCCCACAATAAGGTTAAATCTGGCGTCCATCTGGACTTGATACTCAGACACGGTAACGGGTTCAGGGATATCAGAGTCAGGAATAGGAATATTAGTAGCCACGGGATATTAATAGAAGTTTCCTGCATAGCTAAAGGGAGATTCCGGTTTCTGAGAGAGAGAAGAAGAACTTCTAGCTAAAGCTTTCCTGGCTCTATCTTTCTCAAGCTTCTTTACATACTTAGATAGAGCCTTCCAATCTTTTCAGTCATACTGACACATTCATCACACTTCCTCTTATATGAACATTCCTGACCTCTACAAGCCACACAAATTGAATGAGGATCAAGACTAGCCTTGACCAACCTCGTCTTACAGCCTTTGCTGCATACCCTAAAGGTATAAGACCCAGAATCTGACATAATTACCAGAAAACCTGACTAAATAGGTGACAAATAACTGGCAAAGCCGCAAACCAACAAGAGAGTACTTCACCAAGTGAAAACAGCTCGATGTAGGCAGATACAATGAAATTTCGCTCGAGTACCGACAACAATGTCGCCTGAAGCGTGACTGGGGCAAAATTATTCTGAAGCATGTTGGAATAGTTCCTAGTACCCCGACAGAGGGCAGGTAAGGGCGATCACCCGATATTCGGACTGGCGCTGCCGCGCGTTTTGAAATTTTGCCGTGACGTCAAAGACTAAAGCTATATGTAACTAACAGGTAAGTTGTATGTGTTAAATAAAGTTTTATATATACTTAGCAAATAATTACATAGCTATAGTTTCTACTTTATGCAGCAGCTCAAAATTCGAAATTCGCAGTAGCACACTTTTGTTTTGGGTGTAGGTATGCTGTCCCTCCCACTATCGGGGAAGAATGGGTACAACGTAGCTAAAGAGATCAATTCGTTTATGCTCTATGTCCATGAGAGGGGAGGAGAATGGGTTCCGATCATGTAATCATTTGGTAAGTATATAAAACTTTATTTTATTATAAAAATGAAGTTTTCATAATAAAACTAATATTGTAATACTTACCTGAACACCTGAATTAGCCCTTAATCCCACTAGCCTGAACAACTCTCAACTGCCCATCCCACTATAGTGGGAATTTTAACAGCCAGCGTTACCAATGCTGCAGGTAAAATCTTGTCACTTGAGCTACCATAACAAACGGTTGGCAACGCTGACACAGGTGTGCGCCGACACGCCCCATTTTCGTCAATTGCTTTATTCAAGGTCAAAATTGATGTGGGGAAGGAGAGTGGGAATCATTCAGGTGTTCAGGTAATTACAATATTAGTTTTATTATGAAAACTTCATGTTGCAATACACTCCCCGAACACCTGAATTAGCCCGATTAACAACATTTTGAGGAGGAGGGATCAGTTCTATTGCACGCCCCTTTGACAACCGCAGAGATGGTAGCTCACCAATCTGCTCTGCATAAGATATCCATTTAGCCAAACACTCACCATATCAATAAATGGTTTCAGTGAAGAGACATGGAGAGTACTTTGATCGAGTCAGGTCAGTACTCTTGGCTAGGATACCTATCTAGTTAATCCTTAAACGCCGAGCCTCTATTTACAAAAGTGTCTCCCGTATACCGGCGGCATTCGGGAAAGAGCGCCGAAGCGGAAAAAAAGTTTTTTCAAAAAATCACAGCACACTTAGTTTTTACGATTAAGAGTTAATTTTTGGCTCCTTTTTTTGTCATTGCCTGAAGTTTAGTATGCAACCATTAGAAATGAAAAAAAATGCAACCATCAGAAATGAAAAAAAAATGCAACCATCAGAAATGAAAAAAAATATCATATATATAAATATTGGAATATATGACAGTGCAAAAAAAAATGTTCATATATAATTGTATACAAATCGCGCTGTGAGCAAAACGGTTAAAGCTAACGAGTTATTTTTTTTTCGTTGTATTGTACACTAAATTGCAATGACTTTGGTATATAACAAACTGTAAAACGATGAGAGCAACACAGAGAAAATATTATCACAAAATGATGCATGAATTGGTAACGTGTGGACGTAAAAAACTTTTTTTTTCAAAAATTCACCATAAATTGAAATACTGTGCTAGAGACTTCCCGTTTGTTGCAAAATGAAACTAATTGATTGAATATTACTAGAATTTAAGAGTTTTAGCTACAATTGCAGTTTTCACCATTTCGTCGAAAGTTAAAGTTCAATAAGTTCGAATTTTTCTATTTATCGTGATTTATATAAAAATATTTCAAAACTGATAAAAGCTACAACCATGAGTTATTTTTTGTTGTATTCTACATCATATTGCACACATTTTCATGTATAACACTTTATGTAATGCCTAACATAAAACGGTGCGAAAATTACAACAAGGTGACTCAAGAAATGCTGAGATTTTCAGCAGTTACTGTGTGCAGAGGGAAGGAAAAAGTTTTTTCAAATATTCACCATAAATCGAAATATTGTGCTAGAGACTTCCCGTTTGTTGCAAAATGAAGGTAAATGATTGAATGTTACTAGAATTTAAGAGTTTTGGATTACAATTGCGTTTTTCGACCATTTCGGTCGAGTCAAAGTTGACCGAAGGTTGAAATTTTGTCACTTATCGTGATTTATATGAAAATCAAAACTGATAAAAGCTACAACCACGAGTTATTTTTTGTTGTATTCTAAATGAAATTGCAAACATTTTCATGTATAACACTTTATGTAATGCCTAATATAAAACGGTGCGAAAATTACGACAAGGTGACTCAAGAAATGCTGAGATTTTCAGCAGTTACCGCGTGCAGAGGGAAGGAAAAAGTTTTTTTCAAATATTCACCATAAATCGAAATATTGTGCTAGAGACTTCCAATTTGTTGCAAAATGAAGGTAAATGCTTGAATGTTACTAGAATGTAAGAGTTTTGGCTTACAATTGCGTTTTTCGACCATTTCGGTCGAGTCAAAGTTGACCGAAGGTTGAAATTTTGTCACATCGTGATTTATAGGAAAATATTTCAAAATTGATAAAAGCTATAACCACGAAAGTTATTTTTTGTTGTATTCTACATGAAATTGTGCACATTTTCATGTATAACACTTTATGTTAAACCTAATATAAAACGGTGCGAAAATTACAACAAGGTGACTCAAGAAATGCTGAGATTTTCAGCAGAGTTACCGCGCGCAGAGGGAAGGAAAAAGTTTTTTTCAAATATTCACCATAAATCAATATATTGTGCTAGAGACTTCCCGTTTGTTGCAAAATGAAGGGAAATGATTGAATGTTACTAGAACGTAAGAGTTTTGGCTTACAATTGCGTTTTTCGACCATTTCGGTTGAGTTAAAGTTGACCGAAGGTTTAAATTTTGTCACATCGTGATTTATAGGAAAATATTTCAAAATTGATAAAAGCTACAACCACAAGTTATTTTTTTGTATTCTACATGAAATTGTGCACATTTTCATGTTAACACTTTATGTAACGCCTAATATAAAACAGTGCGAAAATTACAACAAGGTGACTCAAGAAATGCCGAGATTTTCAGCAGAGTTACCGCCGCACGGAGGGAAGGAAAAAGTTTTTTCAAAAATTCACCATAAATCAAAATATTGTGCTAGAGACATCCCGTTTATTGCAAAATGAAGGTAAATGATTGAATGTTACTAGAATGTAAGAGTTTGGCTTACAATTGCGTTTTTCGACCATTTCAGTCGAGTCAAAGTTGACCGAAGGTTGAAATTTTGGCACTTATCTTGATTTATATGAAAATATTTCAAAACTTTTAAAAGCTACAACCATGAGTTATTTTTTGTTGTATTTTAAATGAAATTGCACACATTTTCATATATAAAACTTTATGTAGCGGCTAATATAAAATGGTGCAAACATTATGACAAAGTGACTAAAGAATTTCTGAGATTTTCGGCCGAGTTAGCGCGCGGACGTAAGGAAAAGGTTTTTTAAAAAATACACCATAAATCGAAATATTGTGCTAGAGACTTCTAATTTGTTGCAAAATGAAGGTAAATGATTGAATATTACTAGAATGCAAGAGTTTTAGCTTACAATTGCGTTTTTCGAGTCGAGTCAAAGTTGACCGAAGGTTGAAATTTTGGCACTTATCGTGATTTATATGAAAATATTTCAAAACTTATAAAAGCTACAACCAAGAGTTATTTTTTGTTGTATTCTACATGAAATTGCGCACATTTTCATATATAAAACTTTATGTAACGGCTAATATAAAACAGTGCAAAAATTACGACAGAGTGACTAAAGAATTTGAGATGCGTCGCTGATGCTTTCTAGTGGGAGAAGAAAGAAATTCGCGCATGCGCAGCTGGATCACGCTTGTAAACAAAACAACAGCGTGATCCGTGAACTCCCAGCATCCCCCAAGGTGTGTGATTTAAAATTTTTCACAAACTAGGCCTGTAAGTATTTTTCCGCGAATATTTAAAAAACCTTTTTGTGGTCGACATATTTTACGTCCACTCGGCACCCGACAGACAATTTTCGTCGACGTAAAATACGTCCAGTCGGCGTTAAAGGGTTAAAACCTTCTCCTCACTACCAAACCCAAACCTATCCTCTTTAATCACACCTAGATCTTGATCCTAACATTATCAACATTAAATTTATCAATATTACAAGGGGGTTGGGGGGGGAAATCCTTCACTGCCTGCTCCGCGCCAAGGGGGCCGGCAGACCCTACCCACTTGGAGGCTTGCGGTTCTGCCATTACCCTCAGCACCCGTTAGGGCTGGTTCTGGAACAGGCAGGGAAGCTGAAAAGGAAGAAGAATTAGACATCCTAATACTACTATTATCTCTATCTGAGAAATGTTGAAGAAGACTAGCTGTTGAATTTTCCTTACTACTGTAATTGCAATACTATCCTCTATCTGTTTGACTACCATTGAACTTGCTAAATCCATCAACTGATCTGTAGCAGAAGTCTGAGACACTTGAGGCAATGAGAATCTGACTGATGTCTGCTGCCGTTACTAGCCAAAGACTTGCGATGATGAATGTAATCATCGCAATGAGTCTGGACATCACATTTAACCTTCCTACATACCTGACGGAATGTCTATCGTGTCTCAAGGTACTCATCCGTCTTTGCAGGAAGAAGAAGCGATGAGCGCCAGAGTCCACCGTCAGAGGCAGTCGAGGCCGACGCGAAGCCGGCGGCACGGTAGTAGAAGGTGAAAAGTCCGTGACGCACAATCGAGACCGGGAACCAGCGAGTCCAAATCCAAAAGACGTTCCACGTCGAAGATATCCAGAAAATCCAGGAGAAAAACCGTTAAATACAATCCAGGTCTTCACCACAAGTCCAAAATACAAAGAGAAGTCGGGCAATAGGATTAAAACCTCGCACTGCAGAAGGAAACAACCTTCCAGCAGCGCGAACAAAAAGCAATTGACGAAAATGGGGCGTGTCGGTGCACACCTGTGTCAGTGTTGCCAACCGTTTGTTATGGTAGCTCAAGTGACAAGATTTTACCTGCAGCGTTGGTAACGCAGGCTGTTAAAATTCCCACTATAGTGGGATGGGTAGTTGAGAGTTGTTCGGGCTAATGGGATTAAGGGCTAATTCAGGTGTTCAGGGAGTGTATTGCAATCTCCTTTTTAATATAACCTGTGCTAACAAAAAGTCTACATTGTGCTGGTCTGAGGTAGGCCGTACACTTTAGGTAAGCTTTCACTGTGCGTATGGGGCAAAGCAACATTTCTTCCAGACCATTATCCACAAAGTCATTAAGAAATGGAATGGAGAAGCCATCAAATCTTGGGTCATGGAAAGATGGGTTCTGGGTCTTGCGATGAAGTCTGGCAGAAAATTGAAAGCCATTTCCATCTATCCACAGGTGTGGGTTACATTGTAAGAAAGTGCATGAATCTCACCAACTCTTTTAGCAGACGCTAAAGCTAAAAGAAACACTGTTTTCAATGTTAAGTTCCTGGCTGAAGAAGTACTGATGGGTTCACAAGGGGACCGGGTCAAGGAAGATAAAACTTTTGTTATATCCCAATCAGGAGGTTTCAAATTTAGAGAACAACTTTTCTCAAATCAATACTTCTAGCTTTAAAAACTTTGGAGAGGGCCGAACTATACTCTTTCACAGCCAAGAAAGAGAAGTTTTTCTTGTTCCTCAGAAAGAAAAGGAAATCTGCTACATTTCTTACAGTTGTTTTGAGGGGATGTAGATCCCTCTTACTGCACTAATCCAAGAAGAATGACCATTTTCCTTCATATAGCTTGCGGGAGGATTCTCTAATCAAGCTGGCAATGACTTTTGCAACCTTTGTAGAAAAGCCTTTTTTTTCTGAGCTGCTGCTTGATAGTCTCCAGCCGTGAAGTTAAAGTGATTCTACTGACTGATGTATCCTTCCGCTGTGTTCTTGTTTTAGTAGATCTGGCTTTATGGGAAGAAGTCTTGGAATGTCTGTGAGAAGATGTTGATCCACACACCATTCGACTTGAGGTCGCATTGGGGCTACCAATGTCATTTGGAGACCCTGAGAAACGAAGCACCTGTTGATCACCCTCCTAATTTGGCTGAAATGCGGAAATACGTAAACGTCTAGGTTGTTCTACTGGTGATGTAACACGTCTTGCATAACAGAGTTTTGTCTGCAACTGGAGAGCAGTACAGGTGGTTCCATGGCTGCGAACAGATCCATTGCAGGGCCCGGCCACAAGCTGAGGAGTCTGCTCACTACTGACTGAAGCAAGGACCACCCCATCCCCACTACCTGTCCTGATCTGCTTAAGGTGTTTGCTACGATGTTCTTCTTCCCTGGGATGTATCTGGCAGTTAGCATCAGGCCCTCGAGTTCCGACCATAAGTGAATCTTGATAGCTATTTGGTTTAAGGAGCGGGAAGTCACCCCCGTTTGTTCAAATAGGAGCCAGCCGAAGTGTGGTTGATCATTAAAACTGTCACCTTCCCTTTCAGGTCTTCTTGGAAGTACTGCAGAGCTAACCAGGCTGCCTTCATTTCTAGCACATTTACGTGTTCTTTTTGTTTTGTCTTGCTCCAAGTCCCTGAAAAACACTTTTCATTTAGGTATGCTCCCCAACCTGTCCTGGATGCGTCCGAGAACACTAGCATTTCCAGAGCTAACAGGCCCAATTTCATTCCTTGGTGATAATTCTTTGGATTTCTCCACCACTGTAAATCTCTCGTGTTTTCTTTTGTTAATGCAATCATTTCTCCTGAGTTCTCTTGATTTTGGCTGTCTTTTTGTAACTTCCATTGTAGAGAACATATCCAAGCTCTGCCTCTTGGAACCAGTTTCTCCAGGGACACTACGTGCCTGATTTGAATCTGCCAATTCGTCATTGGATGTATGGGCTTGGAGAGGAACCTTCTCGAAATTTCTAGAAACTTCTCCAACCTTTGTTGTGATGGGAAAGCCTTCAAGATCTGGGTATCTACCATCATTGCCAAATACTCGATTCTCTGTGTCAGAACTAAATCTGACTCCTTGAAGTTTATCAGAATCCCCAGTCCTGAATATCCCTAAAATCAAGTCTCTGTCCTACCTGGCTTGGGCTGTAGAGAGTGAACAAATAAGCCAATTGTCCAGATACCTGAAAAGATGGATGCCTCTCTTGTGGACCCATGCTGAGACTAATTGAAAGGTTTTGGCGAAGACTTGGGGGGGCTGTCGCTAACCTGAAGCAGAGGGCCATGAATTGGTACGTTTTCTTTCTTGAGACAAATCGAAGGAATTTCCTGGAGGAAGGATGAATTGGGATTTGTAGATATGCATCCTGTAGATCCAGAGAGGTCATAAAGTCTCCCTGCCTGATTGCTGCCAGCACAGACTTCGTTGTTTCCATCTTGAATGGGGTGAGCTGGAGAAATTTGTTCAGTGATGATAGATCTATTACTGGTTTCCAATCCCCTGATGCTTTCTGTACCAGGAAAAGGCAGTTGTAAAACCCTGGCGACGGTTTCTTCACTACTTCCACAGCCCCCCTGTCCAACATATTCTGAATCTCTTGCTGTAGGGCCTTTTGCTTGGGGGGTTTTTCCTGTAGGAGGGCAACTTGAGAGGAAAGGGTGACAAAAGTGGTCTTTGATGGAAGGGAAGAACATACACTTTCTTCCAAGTTAGTACCATCCA
Source organism: Macrobrachium rosenbergii (assembly GCF_040412425.1). Classification (NCBI taxonomy): domain Eukaryota; kingdom Metazoa; phylum Arthropoda; class Malacostraca; order Decapoda; family Palaemonidae; genus Macrobrachium; species Macrobrachium rosenbergii. Next base: position 44,662,969 of record NC_089749.1, on the reverse strand, counting down.
ATTCTCTGCCCCGGCTTTCTGCCACTCTTTCCACTTGTATCTCAGACAGCCCCCCACCCTGGTTAGCAGAAGTTGGGGGAGGCCGCCTTCCTCATCTGGTGGACACCCTTGATGGTTCTGGCTTTCGCTTTCGGTACCGTGAGGGAGCAGAGGAACAGTATTGAAGTCAATCTTCTTCTCTTTGTCTACCCCTGGACTGGGAACTCTGACAAAGGCTTTGACAAAAAGGTTGCTCTGCAGTTCTAGTCTGTTTACTTCTGTTGCAAGAAAAGGATTGCTTTCTCCATGAAGGTCTGCTAGATGAGGCGGGAATGAAATACTTAGCATCTTTCCTCCTGTCTGAGATCACCTCGTCGACTAAGTCTTGGAGAAAATATTTTATCCAGACATTTCAGATAAAGGGCTATTCCTGAGACTGGACCAACTGTCTGAAGAAATAAGCTTCTGAGGTACTGACATAAGGGAATCTCATTTTTTTCAAAAGAACATTAGCCCAAACATTCGCTCCATTTTTAGTCATATATTTTAAGGCTTTACCTGATGGAGGGAAGAAGTCTTTAATTACAGTCCAGGAATCAAGAGAAACAGTCTTCTGAATCAGTTTTAACAGGGGCCCTTAGCAGGTGTCAAGGCAAGAGGCCACTCTCGAAGTTCTTTTCAAACTAAGCCCCAGATTGACTATCTATGGAAGCATGTTCAATAGTCTTGAAAAACTTCCATTCACTATCCTGGGTAGGTAGGTGGGTTTCACTGATACATAGTACTTTGCCTGTCTAGGTAAGGGGGGAGGTAATGATTTTTGCGATCAGGAGGCAGCTAGGGAACCTTTATCTCCAGCAACCAGCAAATCAATTTAATTGACTTTACCATCCTTGTCAATGGTAGGCGAATGGAATGTTTCGTTTCCGCAGTTGAAAAGGCCACCTGTTCTAAGAAGAGAGAGAGAGAGAGAGAGAGAGAGAGAGAGAGAGAGAGAGAGAGAGAGAGAGAGAGAGATTATCTCCAGCAACCAGCAAATCAATTTAATTGACTTTACCATCCTTGTCAATGGTAGGCGAATGGAATGTTTCGTTTCCGCAGAGAGAGAGAGAGAGAGAGAGAGAGAGAGAGAGAGAGAGAGAGAGAGAGAGAGAGAGAGAGAGAGAGAGAGAGAGAGAGAGAGAGAGAGTAATAAAATGAAGTTTTATTTATACTTTCTACATTTCCTCCCCAACACCATGCCAGCCGCGTAAAACGGACCCAAGGTACTGCACTGATCGTAAGTAGTCTCGATATCCCTTAAGTATTGCGATACAAACACCGACTTGCACCCCAACCCTTTCCTTGCAAAATTGACACGAGGGATAAATTGCACTTAAATGCCAGAGACATAGCGACCGCTCTTATCTCATGGGGTTTTACCATGTAAGAGGAGAGGGAATCTTCGCTTACCTTGGAATGTGCTTCCGAAATCAAGTTCCTGAGAAAAAATGCCAGGGCATTCTTAGACAAGGGTCGAGAGGGATATTTCACAGGACACCAAAGGTTCCTTGAAGTACCACGAATGTCCTTCGTTCTGTGAAGATAAAACTTAAGGGCCCTTACTGGACAGAGAGTTCTTTCTTCTTCAGACGGCCCTACTATATCGGACAAGCTCTCAGAAGTCCGCAAGAAGTTCTAGCAGATCCGGGAACCACTCTTTTGCAGGCCAGAAGGGGCCTATCAAGATCATGGACAGGTTTGACGAGACTGGAGTTTGTTGATGACTTGTCTCATTAAACTGAATGGGGGAAAGGCATACACATCTTTGTCCAACCAGTCCTGCAACATTGCATCAGTCACCCATGCCAAGAGATCTGGTACTGGTGAGCAGAAGAGAGGTAGTCGGTGATTCCTGGAGGACGCGAACAAATCTATCATGGGTTTCCCCCAGAGTTTCCACAGATCCAGAAAAACTAACTGGTCTAATATCCATTCTGTGAGAAGGATCTGTCTCTGAAAAAAAGTAAGTATAGCTTAGTTTTACCAGACCACTGAGCTGATTAACAGCTCTCCTAGGGCTGGCCCGAAGGATTACACTTATTTTACGTGGCTAAGAAACAATTGGTTACTTAGCAACGGGACCTACAGCTTATTGTGGAATCCGAACCACATTATAGCGAGAAATGAATAAATTCCTCTAACTCTTCATCAGCCGGCGGCGGGAATCGAACTCCAGCCCATCGAATGACGGTCTGAAGCTCAACCAACTCGGCCAACAAAGGGCTAGGATCTGTCTCTGACAGCTCAATTCGTCCGCCAGAACGTTGAGTCTCGCCAGAACATTGAGTCTCCCCTGGATAAAACACGTTGTCACTTGAGTGTCGTTCTGGTGTAACCAAAGAAGACCTCTTGCTGCTTTGTACAGGGAGGAAGATTGGGTTCCCCCTTGTTTCTTGATGTGTTCCAGTGCCGTCGTGCTTTCAGAATGCACTGCTACTGTCCTCCCCCAAATTTCTGAAGCGAAGCACTGTAGACCTAGAAATATCGCCTGTAACTCTTTTACATTGATGTGCCAGTTTTGTTGTTCCTGAGACCAGGTACCTGACACTTCTTTTAACCCCAAAAGAGCTCCCCAACCTAGGTTTGAAGCGTCTGAGGTTGAAGAGATTTCCCTTCTGATAGCCTCTTCCTGGAATTCCACCATCGAAGGTCTTCCTTGATTTCCACCATTATCGGAAATACAAATGAGTCTGGCAACTTTTTCCTGTTCCAGCTGGCTCTGAGGAAGAATTGGCCGAGCAAAAGTTTAGTTCCAGAAATTCTTCGACTGTCTGGAGACACTTTTCTATTCTCTTCGGCACTGGACAAACCAGAAAATCCCAAGAGTTGATCGTCATTCCTAAATAGGGACTCTCCTGAGAGGGTGTCAGGAGAGACTTGTCTCGATTGATGAGAAGACCCAATTCTTGGGCCAAGAGAAGAGTTGTGCGAATATCCTCTGTACATTAAGCTTTATTCCCATCAAATCAAGCCATTTCGCTAGGGGAGCCACTACCCTGGTGAACACTTGCAGCGCCGTCGAGAGACTGAAGCACAGAGCCCAAAATTGGAACAACTTGCCCGGAAACACAAACCTGAGGTACTTTCTCGAAGTCGGATGCACTGGAATGTGAAAGTATGCGTCTTGCATGTCGATGGACACCATCCATTCTCCCTGGCAAATGGATGCAAGGACCGACTGGTTTGTTTCCATCTTGAATGTTGTCTTTTTGACAAAGACATTTAGAGCACTTACGTCCAAAATGGGTCTCCAGCTCCCCAAGGACTTGGGCACTACAAAGAGACAGTTGTAGAATCCCAGAGAATGAATGGCCTCTACTACCTCTATAGCCTCTTTCTGAACAAGAGACTCGACCTCTAGCAAGAGAGCAGCAAATCTCTCTAAGCCTGGAGAGTAAGCTGTCAATTCGACAGGCTTGCAGACTGGAGGAGGTTTGTTCAAAAAGGGGATAGTGTAGCCCTCCTTCAGGACACACACTATCCAGGATTCCGTTCCCTTTTGTTCCGACCATTCCCAAAAGCGGAAGAGCCGCTCTCCTACCTGAGTACGGAGGACCATGACTTCATTTTTTGGAGGAAGACTTGGAGGAGGACTTCTTGATGGAACACTGTGGGAAACGGGTATATGTTCTGGTTCTAGTATGTGTTCTAGAATGGGAGCTCCAAAATGGAGTAGGTTGCAGTGGAGACGAAGATCTGGGAGGAGGAGTCGAAGAATCCTTGGGGCTTCTCGCCGATTGGGAGAGCAGGTCCTCGAGTGTTCTTTTTCTGCAGGTCAGAGGCAATGTCCAGTACTATAGCCTGGGGAAAAAGGTGTGTCTTGTCCAAGGGGGAGAAGAGGAGGGCCGATCTCTGAGACGGAGTGACACCTTTCAAATTAAAAGAACACCAAAGCTCCCTTTTCTTAAGCACACCCATGGCGTACAGACTAGCTAACACCTGCGTACTATTGCGAACACCCCTGTCAATACAGGAAAGTACTCCTAAGAGATCCAAAGAGATTTCTTGAGGTAACAAGGCGCAATCTCTATGTTTGTGCGTTAGTGTGCCCACCACCCAGTCTAGGAAGCTCATCACTTTGAAAACCTTAAAAATATTCTTGAGGTGTGCTAGTTCCGAAACTGAAAACATAATTTTGGCTGAGGAGAAAGCTGATCCCCTACCTGAGTTGATAAGGCTGGAGAAGTCTCCTACAGAGGAGGCAGAGACCCCCAGGGAAGGAGCTTCTCTGGTCGCATAAAAACTGTAGCTCGATCTGGACAGCTCAGAAGGTGGGAAACAAAAAACTGCTTTGCCTTGTTCCCTCATCTCAGAAAACCACCCTTCTACTTCCTTCAGTGCCTTCTTCGCTGATGAGGAGAGAACCAAATTTGGTAACCTCGAAGAACCGACTAAGGGGGCTTCCATAAATAAAGTCGAAGCAGGAGAGGAGGGAGTAGCTGGCAAAAAGCAGCTTGGAAAAGTCGCTAGCAGGAACCTCAACAACATAGAGTAAGCCGATGAAGGAGCATCTTGATCTGGAACCTATTCCTCAGAAGAAACAGGAGAAAGCAATAAGTCTGCTGTCATCTGAGCTGTAGGAGGAGCCTTCTGAAGCAAACTGAGAATATTATCCAGTTTGCTCTGAATCGGGTCAATGAAGGAGGAACAATGTCTGAGATGACACTACCATGAAGCGGTGGAGGTGTGGGCACCAACGGGCGCTCGGTGGACGCTGTAGAGACGGGAGCCCGTGACGAAAGCTGATGGCGAAAAGGCACCAGTGGGCGCTCATCCGCAAATGGGAGCCTGGGTGCTTCGATGCTAGTTGCTGGCCACTCGAGCGCTGATTGTAGAGATGAAGGTGCTGGGTGCGCAACTCCTGATGAAGTAGTTCCTTTATTCGACAAAGAACATCAATGCGCCGCAAGGCGCTTCAATGCCAATTTACGACTGTCGTCAGAAGAAGCAGAAGAGATTTGTTCCGGACTATCCCAGTGACTGCACGAGGGGCGCGCTGAATCCTTGCCCTTCTTACAAGGAACAGAAGATATCTCAAAATCCACTGCACGCCTTTTCAGCGGGCGTGACTTGTCCGCATAGCGCCGTGCACACCTAGGACTAAATTCTTCGGAGCTGGAGGACATACAGCCAGCACTCACTTGAAGGCCTTTCCAACAGCCTTTGGTTGCAGTCTGGGAGTCATCAACAGTCTGAACTGAGGGGGTGACTGCTCAGGGACAGACCCCACCGACTCCCTTAGGCTACCAGTTTGACTCCTCCCAGGTGCTGGGGAGTATGTCAGGGACCTTGGCCAAGGAGAATCGGCAGGCCGAACAGCCACCTCCTCCACTACCACTGCACTTGCACTGGGTGCCACGGGGCGCTCTGACTCACTCTTATCCATTAACACTTTTTACCGATAACACTAATTTAGCGATCAATTGCACAATTAACTCAAAGCGATTGTCGATTTTCGACTCCAGACTGACGATGGTGTTGGGATCGGAAACAGGAGCGCCAGGTAAAGGAGAGGGTTGCACAGGTGGAGGAGATGGAACAGGATCGGAAGAAATTACGGGTGCAATTGCATCCGACTTGGCAGATGAATCCTGACTAACTAAAGCTTTACAGTGAAACCCCCGTATTCGCGGGGATGCACACCGCAACCCTCCCCCGAATAGCTAAAATCTGCGAATACTTAAAACCTCTAAAAACACTTAGAACTGCCCATTTTGATAGATTAAACACAAGAAAAACCATGTAAAAATGCTTACACCTGAGTATTTTAATAGTTTTATCACAAAAAGTGCATTTATTCATAAAAATTATATGAAAATACAGTAATTTGTGAATATTTGTGAAAAATACCGTGATGGCGAATTTTCCGCAAATAATGGGTAGATGTGTTCCACACAGAAACCCACAAGTGTGTGTCTGCGAATTGTGAGAATCAGGGGGTTTACTGTACTAGATCCCCTAGCAATAGGTTTCCTTTTCCTATCTCTAGCTAGTTTCTAAAGATGTGAATCTAAAGTCTTCCACTTCTTTAAATCCCAGTCGCTACACTCCTCACAACGTAAATCCATTGAACATGTTTGTCCCGTACACTGAACAAAAACAGTGTGAAAGTCATAAGATTCTTTAGTCAGTCTAGTATTGCAGCCTTTGCTACAATACCTAATACTAGAGCTGCTAGTGTCAGATATCCTGGAAAACTCTAAGACAAGTCCAAAAAACAGGCAAAAATCGTAAACCAATGATCAAAACTCGCCTAACACTATCTTAATTAAGCCGAAAGGCTACAAAAATAAATACTTCACCAATCGAAGATAGAGCAAACAACCAGTAAAGTATAAATTTCAAAATTCAAGCTGTTGCCAACCACACTCCTTCAACCACAGCCAGCAGAAACAAATTGAAGCTCTTTGCTATGTTGTACCTCTTCTTACACCCGAAAGTGGGCGGGGCACATCACCATAACCAAAACAAACTAGCTTGACCCACAATTTCAAAATTTTAAGCTGCCGGTTAAAAGAAACGAAACTAATAGCTATGTAATTACTGGGTAAGTTACTTATATAAAAATTAGTATTATTATTAATTATTGTTATCATTATTATTAATATTATTATTATTATTATTATTATTCAGAAGATGAACCCTGTTCATATGGAACAAGCCCAGAGGGGCCATTGACTTGGAACTCATGCTTCCAAATATGATGATGTTAATTCGAAAGAAATACAGAAAGAGATCAGTTTTTAGAAAAAGACAAATTAACAAATAAAAAAACAAATAACAATGTACGTACATTATTCAAATGCAGTACAAGAATTGCATTACTAAAGTAATGCATTGCATCTTTGCTTGAACTTTTGAGGTTCCAATTTCACAACATCCTCTGGAGGCTGTCCCACAGTCCAACGGTGTGAGGAATAAAGGACCTCTGGTACTGAGAAATTTGACAACAAGGAACATTTACTGCATATAGTATTGGTGCTGCTATTGAGCAAATCTGGTTGCTCCGAAAAGGGGATCAGGGATCAATTGTGAATATGTAAGAATCTTATAAAAAATTGACAACAGAGACCATCCGTCTTAGGTCCAAGTCTTAACTGCTAATATAAGGAAACAGAAACCTACCACCACGAACAACCCTATATAAAAGAGATAAATCTCTGGCAGAAGCAGACATCCATACTGGTTAACAGTTTTCTAGTAAAGGAAGGACATATGATCTAAAACAGGCTGCAGTGATTTTATCACTGTTTTAAATACATGAGGCCTTACATAATATAATACCTAACTTTCCTGCAGCATTTGCTGACACTTTCATTAGATTTTTCTCAAAGGTAAGATGTAAGTCAATAGTTACATCTAGAATAGTTAGACTCATTCAGCAGAGTCCCATTCACCTGAAGGGGGAGGGTGGGGTAGAAAATCTGTATAAGATCTGCTAATCAATAGTGTTTTCGTTTTACTGGAGTCCAGCCTCATATCCCACCGACTACACCATTCACTGATTCGTTCCATATCTTGACTGAGGCAGGTTCATTTCTCATAAGTAGACACTTTACTACACTCACAAGTGTTGCATTGTCGGCATGCTGAAGAATCTTGTTTTCCAGGCCAAAAACCATATCACTTGTATACACTAAAAATAACAGTGGACCAAGAACACTACCCTGTGGAACTCCACAAATAATAGGTCTTGGTTTGTCAAAGATCCCATCAACAGTAACTCGCTGCTATCTAACTGTAAGGAAACCTTAGAGTAATCCTAAAACATATCCACCCCCTCAAAGATTCTGAAGTTTATATATAAGTGCCTTGTGATTTACTAAATCGAAAGAAGCACTAACATCTATTTGAATTATTCTGCACCCAAAACCCTTATCAAAGTTCTCTTACAAAAGGCAGGTCAAGTCTAAAAGAGCATGTGGAATGTAAATATTCTACACAAATTGTAGAGAACAGGTGAACTTGGCAGTCCATCTGGGTCAGCTAAGCATTCTTCTTCTCTTTTCTTTGAATGCCAGTCGCTCCTACAGCACGAAGATGTAAGCGAACATTAACAGTAAGTCAGATTCATCATAAATAATAATTACAATTCCACACCTTTGTTATAACTCTATTATATTCTACAAATATTTATAATTAAAACAATACACACCTTGTTGAAGTACCCTTTCGGACATCACACATGAGACATTTAAATGCCTCTGGAGAGTTCCTATATGTGCAAACACTACAGTCCCACATGTTCTCTTCCTTATTACCCCTCTTTACTCTTCTGTGGTAAGAAAGAAAAAATCAATTATGAAAATTCCAAAGTACAGGTATTCATCAGAAAACCTAATAGTGTGGCTTTAAATATCTGCCTTATACAGTACTACTGATCCATCTGATAATTATTGTAGCTTGAAAAAAATACACTTTCACTTAAGGTAGCAGGTACAGTAATATTTATAATCTAACTTCAAATCATAATTTCAAATGTCACTTTCAATAAATCTTCAACCTACGAAATTTTCACCAAGCAAAAAGGGAATCTGATAAACCTGTTCAAAGTTGAAAGAATTGCATCAATGACTACTCAAATAATAAGGTGGCCACAATAAATACCTTGAAGTAATATACACACAAAAATAAAAGGAAATGACAGTTCTGAGATAACTTCTTTCTTGTTTCACTTACTGTGGGTTCATCAAGACCAAGTCATTTTAAAATAGTCTAATATATAGTGGTCTTATATGATGATCTTAAAAAAGCCATACTTTCCCAACCATACGAAAAATGATATTTTAATGATAAAATAAAGTTTGTTCATACTTACCTGGCAGATATATATATAGCTGTATTCTCTGTTAGTCCGACAGAATTTCAAAACTTACGACACACGAGTGGGAGATCAGGTGGTTAGTACCCATTCCCGCCGCTGGGAGGCGGTATCAGGAACCATTCCCATTTTCTATTCAGATTTTCTAGTGCCACTGTCTCCTGAGGGGAGGTGGGCGGGCACTATGAATATATATATCTGCCAGGTAAGTATGAACAAACTTTATTTTATCATTAAAATATCATTTTGCTCATGAAACTTACCTGTCAGATATATATATAGCTGAATACCACCATTGGAGGTGGGTACAGACAGAATAGGATTTGGAAAAAACACACTACAAGTAGGTGAAAGATATTTTGGTTCCTTACCTGTTAGCATAGCTGACTTCGTGATTACTGTCACCCAAGTCCGCTTCTGCTTAACTAGAGTCTCCAGCAAGGGTGTGACCTGTATAGCTGGTGAGTTCTAGATGATCTGTCAACGGGGACGTGACCACAGTGTGACAAGACCATATTGACCATACAATGAGGGCAAACGAAGCAAAAACCAACCACCTGACCAAGCCTAACTAAGTTAGGATAACGCAACTAAAGCTAACGATTGGGAAGTCCACCACAGGCAGTCGACCCAACAACCACAAAAAAAACACTATCCAACCATTTTCTATAGGATAGGATGAGTGTCATCCCCTGCCCCCAGGAAAGTATCTCATGAAACGTATGGTCCCAGCGAGAAGCAGTTCTCATATGTCGTCTTCACATCTCTCAGGTAGTGTGAAGCTTAACACAGAGTTGCTCGCCAAAATGTGGCACCCAGAATGTTGCTGAGTGACATATTTTTCTGAAAAGCCACTGAAGTCGCAACCGCCTCACCTCGTGAGCATTGACTTTCAGAAGTTTCAAATCAGAGTCTTGACAGGATGAATGGGCTTCTTTAATCGTATCTCTCAGAAAGAAAGCCAGAGCATTCTTTGACATAGGTAAGTCCGGTCTCTTTACGGAACACCATAAACTATCTGAGGGACCTCGACTTTCCTTCGTCTTGTCTAAGTAGACTTTGAGAGCCCTAACAGGGCAAAGGACTCTCTCTGGCTCTTGAATAAGGATTTCAGCCATACCCTTGATTCAAAACTCTTGGGCCAAGGGTTAGACGGGCTTTCATTTTTAGCTAAAAAGGAAGGGCTTAAGGAACAAACAGCGTTATGCCCTTTAAAGCCTATATGCCTACTAAAGGCTTGCAGTTCACTAACCCTCTTTGCCGTTGCTAGAGCGGTTAGAAAAATAGTCTTCCTAGTAATGTTCCTCAATGACGCAGAACGAAGAGGCTCAAACGAACTGGACATGAGGAACCGAAGCACAACATCCAAATTCCAAGAAGGAGTCCTTAGCCGAGGCACCTTCGAGGTTTCAAAGGATCTGAAGAGATCGTGAAGGTCTCTGTTGTTAGACAGATCCAAGTCTCTATGCCTAAAAACAGAAGAAAGCATGCTTCTATACCCCTTTATAGTCGAGACTGCAAGTTTCACATCACTCCTCAGAAATAAGAGGAAGTCTGCTATCTGGCTCACAGAGGTCGTGGTGGAGGAAATGCCCTTCTTTCTACACCATCTCCTAAAAACGGTCCACTTCGATTGGTACAAATTGCTGGAAGAGAGTCTTCTCGCCCTGGCAATAGCTTTCGCCACTGGTCTAGAAAAACCTCTCGCTCTGGCCAGCTTCTCGATAGTCTGAATGCAGTCAGACACAGAGCGGGAGGTTTTTGTGGTACCTCTCGAAGTGGGGTTGTCTGAGTAGATCGACTCTCATGGGCAGAGATCTCGGAAAGTCTACTAGGAAGGACATGACCTCTGTGAACCATTCCTCGAAGGCCAAAATGGGGGCGATCAACGTCATCCTCGTCCCTTCCGGCAGCGCAAACTTTCTGATGACTTCTCCGATGATTTTGTGCGGAGGAAAGGCATACACGTCCATCCCCGACCAATCCCAAAGAAGAGCGTCCACTGAGAGAGCTCCTGGGTCGAGAACAGGGGAGCAGTAAAGAGGAAGTCTCTTCGTCTTGGAGGTTGCAAGAGATCTACCAAGGACGTCCCCAAAGCTTCCACAGTCCTTGACACACCTCTTGGTGTAGGATCCATTCGGTCGGGAGCAGTTGTCGCTGCCGACTTAGAAGATCCGCACGGACGTTTCTCGCCTGCAACAAACCTCGTGAGGATCGTAATCTGTCGGGCCTGTGCCCACAGAAGAATGTCCTTTGCTAAGGCTTAACAGGGACCGAGTGAGTTCCCCTGTTTCTTGAGGTATGAAAGGGCCGTGGTGTTGTCCGAGTTGATCTGGACAACTCGGTTGAGACTCGCTCCTCGAAGAAAAGAAGGGCCAACTGAATCGCCCCAATTCTTTGAGGTTTATGTGCCAGGACACCTGTTCCCCTCTCCAGGTGCCCGACACTTCTTCCCTCCCCAGTGTTGCTCCCCACCCCGAAATGGACGCGTCGGAAAACAACACTAGGTCGGGGTTCTGAAGTTGAAGAGAAAGGCCTTCTGCCAACTTCGAAGGATCGAGCCACCACCGAAGGTGATTCTTTACCTTTGGCGAGATACTCAGAGAAGCTTCCAGATTCTCCTTGTCGTGCCAGTTCTCTGCAAGGAAGAATTGAAGCGGTCTGAGGTGCAGTCTCCCCAGGAAACAAACTTCTCCAGTGATGAAATGGTCCCCAGCAGACTCATCCATTCCCTCACCGAGCATGTTTCTTTCCTCAGGAAGGCTGAAACTTTTTCTAAACACTGAAGTTGTCTTTCTTGAGACGGAAATGCTCGAAAAGCCACTGAATCCATCTGAATCCCCAGATAAACGATGGACTGAGTCGGGGTCAGATGGGACTTTTCGAAATTCACCAGAAGTCCCAGGGACTTCGTCAAGGTCAAAGTCGTGTGAAGATCCTCCAGACACCTTGTCATTGACGAGGCTCGAATGAGCCAATCGTCCAAATAAAGGGAGATTCTTATTCCTCCAAGGCGAAGCCATCTTGCAACATTCCTCATCAAGATCGTGAAAACCATAGGAGCTGTGCTGAGCCCGAAGCAAAGGGCCCTGAACTGGAATACCTGTCCCCGCAGGACAAATCTCAGGTATTTCCTCGATAGAGGATGTATAGGAACGTGAAAATAGGCGTCCTGGAGATCGAGAGAAACCATCCAGTCGCCTGGTCTTAGGGCTCCCATGACCGACTGGGACGTCTCCATTACGAACTTTTCCTTCAGAACGAAATGGTTCAACTTGCTGACGTCCAGAACTGGTCTCCAACCCCCTGACTGCTTTGGAACTAGAAACAGCCTGTTGTAAAAGCCCGGGATTGTAAATCCGAGACTTGCTCCACAGCTCTCTTCTCGAGCATTTGATCGAGCAGGTTGAAAGAGAATTTGCTGTTTCTCCTGATGATAGGATGGCGACAGATCTATGGGAATCGTAGTCAATGGAGGCAATACGAGGAATGGGATCTTGTATCCCTTTTCGATGACTTGGAGGGACCAGCTGTCCGTCCCTCTCTCTCTCCAGGCTTTTGCAAAAGAAAGAAGCCTGGCTCCTACCGGTGTCTGAAGGTTTAAGGAGTCATTTCTTGCCCCTGGTCTTAGAAGGGGCTCTACCTCTTGAGGGACCTCTGCCTCGAAAGGACGATCTAGAGGAAGATCTTCCACGAAAGGGCTTCTGAATCTTGGAAGTCTGTCCAAGGGAAGAAGTCGAAGGGGCTGCAGGACGTCTAGAAGACTGGGCCAGGAGGTCCTGAGTAGCCTTCTCTTGCAATGTGGAGGCCATATCCTTGACTAAGGGTTGGGGAAAAAGATGGCTAGAAAGCGGAGCGAACAACAATTCTGCCTTCTGAGTAGGAGAGACCGACTTTGCCGTGAAGTTGCAGTAAATGGCTCTCTTCTTTAAAAGGCCCGCACAGAAATGGGCAGCCAGTTCTTGAGCCATCCCTAACCGCCTTGTCCATACAGGATAGGACACTAAACAAGTCTCCCAGGCTAATGGAGTCAGGGCTACGAGCCTGCAAATCCAAGACTCCCAGGCACCAGTCCAAAAGTTAAAAACTTCTAAGGACCTGAAAAGGCCTTTCAGATGGTGATCAATCTCAGATAAAGACCAGGACACCTTAGCTGAAGAAAGGAGAGACCTTCTGGGAGCGTCCACAAGGCTGGCAAAATCCCCTTGGGAAGAGGAAGGAACTCTCCAACCAACCTCCTCTCCTGTCTCACCAAATTCCTGCTTTTCCACTCAATCTTGATGGAGGTAGGGCGAAAGAAGTCTTGCACTGAGCCTTCCTGGAGTCCATCCACTCTTGAACCTTGCTAAAAGGCCCTCTTCAGTAGAGAGAGACGTAGCCATCTTCACAAAACCAGAAGACTTTTGTGACTTAGACGAGGTAAGCTGCGAGGGGAGGCGAGGAGCAGAGGGTTGAAACTTGTCCCCAAACAAGTCTTTCAGCAGCCTAGTTAAGACTTGGTAGTCTGCAGAAGCTGAAGAAGAAGATGTCTGATCCTCAACTGCAGGATCCGAAGCGCAAGAAAGCTCTCCTTCTTCCACAGGAGCAACGGAAGGGGCAGGAGAAGAACCGGAAGGACAAGTCCTTGCAGACCAACATGCAAAGGGACTTCTGCTTGGAAGAAGTCCGAGAGGAGTCACGAAAGTCACGAGCAGAAGAATCAAAATGAGAGTCCGACGGCGGAGTTCTCCCCCTTCTGGCGAAATCGGCGAGCTTCTTGACGATCGATCCGACGAGAGTCCTGGTGAGTGCGAGCAGCGAGGGAGGCGTCATGCCTCGCAGCAAGAAAGGCGTCTTGCGAACTGCAAGGAGGCGTCCTGACGAGCAGCAAGGAGGCGTCATGACGAGCAGCAGGGAGGCGTCATGTCGAGCAGCAAGGAGGCGTCCTGCCGAGCAGCATGAGAAGCGTCACGAGCAGCATGAGAAGCGGCCACGCTTAGCAGCATGAAGCGCCACGCTTGGCAGCGTGTGAAGCGTCATGACGAGAAACAAGAGGGTCGTCAGCGAGGCGGCGTCAAGCCTGGCAGCGTGAAGCGTATCAGAAAGCGGGAAGTGCGATCCCTGCCAAGACCAGTAAAACGCTGAGCAACAGGACTTCTAGCGGGCGGCATGAGGCGACGGCGAGCGAGGAGAAGGAGAAGGGGAAGGTTTAGACCTCTTGATCGGCAGCGGGAATCCTTTCGACGACGACACGCATCGGTCTCCTTCTGGGCCATTAAAGAAGCCAATTGCTCCTGCATGCCAAGGAGCAGCTTACGAGTAGGAGAAGATTCTACTTCAGGAGAAGGACTGATCCTATGAGAAGAAGAGGGCGAGGGGACGCCTTCTTGCTTCTCACAGGGAAGCAACAGCCTTCTTTCTGGAGCGAGCGGAGCGCTCAAAAGCGTCATCGTCCGATGACGTCCTGGTCCTCTTCTGCGGTGGGATGGCGTCAAAATCCTCGGAGAAGAGAAGAGGCGTCACGAAAAGGGACGTGAAGCGTCACGAGAAAAGGGACGTGAAGCGTCCCCTTCTTTGAAGCTTCTCTTCAAAGGGCGAGAATCCCGAGATTTCCATTCCCGACGGGGAGGAGGAATCGGGGAAGAGAAGCAATCTTAAGGATTCGTGCCCGTGCGATCCTTGGCAGCCTGGGAAGCGTCATCAGGACATGCGAAGGGACGCCAGATCGGTGGGGGTCCGCGTAACCCTCTTGCGGCTTTCGACTTGCCCACTCCCTGAGTCCTGGGAGTCCGACAGAGGTCTAGACCTAGAGGCGTTATCACGGCCGATCTGACGCCCCCTCCACAACACTAGGGGACGGACACTATCACTGCACTTCACAGCACTTTGAAGAGCGAGCATATTAGCTTCCAAGGTACGAATGGAAGACATAATAATGGCCAGGGCATCACCATCCGCAGACACAACCCCAGGGTTAGGGGCAACACCACAGGGTTAGGGAAGAGCTACGTCTACAGGAGGGTTAACAGGGTGAAAGCACACTACCCTGACTCCTACCACTTCTGGAGGAAGACCTCCTGAGCCTATCTCGCTCTAGCTTTCTCACATAAGAATCATAAGTCCTCCAACTAGCATCAGACAAAGATTCACACTCCTTGCATCGGTCATTCAACAAACAAACATGTCCTCTACAACCCGAGCATACAGTGTGAGGATCTACCGAAATTTTCGGTAGCCTCACCTTACAGTCTTGCACACGGCAAACTCGATAACTAGAAGAACTAGATTCAGACATCTTACTCCCAGGAAAAAACAAAGCCAAATCCAAAACAATCCACAATAGCGTATGCCTAGCCACAAGTCCAAGTCAAAAACCAAAAATCAAACCAATACTCAAGTGACAATCAAGTTTTATCCGAAATCCAAGACGGAGGTACTGAAAACAAGTGTTGACAGTACCGGCGACAGAGAAAATCTGAATAGAAAATGGGAATGGTTCCTGATACCCGCCTCCCAGCGGCGGGAATGGGTACTAACCACCTGATCTCCCACTGCGTGTGTCGTAAGTTTTGAAATTCTGTCGGACTAACAGAGAATACAGCTATATATATATCTGACAGGTAAGTTTCATGAGCAAAAATAATCTTAACATCTGAGATAGGTTGGTAGCAACCACAAAATCTGTCGTCTAAAAATTAGGAAAACACGACCATTTTCAGCCCACTTGACTATGTGGCACATGCTTGTCCAGTATGCCAGCCCTGAGAACTTAGGAAAGAATTTTCTCAACGGGCACCCTCTCAAAGAGGGTAAGCGTTCTGCAAGAGATATTCTTAACTTTGTAGAGGAAGCTAAACTACTTCAATTCAAAGTATTTGATAATTATTCTTACAATACTGTATACAGAATATGCGATTTTATGGTTGTAAGTTGTTTAAGTATTTATTAAGCATACTGAATGACTTTTAGCCCAAATGATTTTTCTCCAGCTTGATGACAATACTGTTGTCATGCTAATTCACATAATCAATAAATCAACTCATTCATCCCTAAATGGCCGACAAATGAAGGTACAGTATGCAACGACAGACTTCATAAGGACTCCAATTCCTATAGCTCCATGCCATGTGTAGAGGGTATGCATGTAATAAAAACTGTCTTTCACTGACAATCATCAAGTAATCATACGCCAAAGGTACAGCGTGAATCATCTAAAGATCGCTTATAGCATTATACAAATTAGCTGCTAGATAAGAAGCTGACCAAAGGATGTGCAAGAAATTCTGCCTCATTAAAAGTAAATGAATGCAACAAATACTACAGTAATAACCACTTGCCATGCAGGCATTAAGTACTTATTATGCATCTATACGATCTCTATAGTCATAATTTACAATTTCAAGAGCTTAATTTCCAATTCAAGAACTATGGGAAAAATCTGTACTCTTTAAAGTCTTTTTCCATACAACAGCATCTCTGCTAACCAGGATTCATGTTCCATATCTGGAAGCAGTACAGTCTAGGTGCACAAGGGGCAATATCAACTTAAGCCATAATACAATACATGAATCAAAATAATTACAGTATAAAAGCCCTAATGGGATACATCTTTGGAAAGAAATCTAAAGCAAGGAAGAAAAGGGCAATATTACACCAAATACACTCCAGGAAAGATGAAGTCTTAAAGATTATTCTGTCAATCATAAAAGATTATAAATCAGTGGTATTTGGGACAGATTTTCATTTCCACTTTTCCACTTTTTTTACATTGCCATCATTAACAACAAACAAATTAAACTTTATAGTTTTAGTTTTCCCTGAATTATATGACAAATTTATAAGGAAGTGTATACAGGAACGATTTCAAGTAATACTAATCCCAAGTATTCCCTCTGGATTAAAATCTAATTCTACTCACTAATTAGATGGTTTTGGGCACAAAGGTGGCATCCTTACCTCATGTGCAGTCATTCAAATATGGTGAAACAGTATTTAAAAACTGTTTCACTGTACTGAAGTTGACTTCATAGTAATCTATCCAATACATCCCAATAACAAATCAATTACTAGATGTGAAATGAATGGTTTAATGCTAATACCCGTACTGTGTTGCTTTTAGTGGCAAAATTACTAATCCTACACACTAAGCCTGACACTTAGGCTAATTCCTGAAAATTCCACAGAATATCTAAGAAAAATGTGACTTTAGCAGTTCAGCGCATAACATATTTGCCATACTTCTGGATGGCCACCATTTTAATGTTGATATCTTATATCGTTACAAATAAAAAATTTACTTCATCTTACTGCTGCAGTGACAACAATTTCAAAAACATATGCCAAAGATAACTGCAGTCTAAATGCTATTGCATGCCTATTCTTTATAATATGTCAAAGATAACTGCAGTCTAAATGCTATTGCATGCCTATTCTTTATAATATACAATCTTTCTCGAACCTAGCACTTAGGCTATGCAAATATATCGGGCATAGGGACGATAGTGTGCACAGTGTGTGCCACATTGAAGACAATACTAAAGCTTCTTTCCCATATATTTCTGGTCCCTTCCTATACTGCTGTCCATCTTCTTTACCTTTGTAAGTATTTGCCACTAATTCAATAACAGGCTAAATGGTTTGGCCAAATCCTAGACATGTAACTGTCATTTTGTTACACTACAATAAAAAAAAAATTATTATGAAAAAAGCCATATCTATGGTCCCAGTTCATAAGTCTGGGGGTTTCAATATTACACCCAAGCAACTTGTGTCAACAGGACATTCTGTTTATTAATGGTAGTTTGGTAATAAAATAGGGTATGCTTATTCAGAAAACCACAATTATTTCATCCATCACACCTCAAGCTAGATGTGCAGGCTATGATAAACTCAAGCACTGTGCATGGTCTGGTTTCTTGTTGTGATAACAGCCTTAGCCTGCCATTCTTTTACACTGAATCACAAAACAACTGGTTTGCCCCAACTGGCCCCAACAGTAAAAAAAAAATGTACACAAGATAAGCAATGGTAAAATATAAGGACTAGCTTTACTTCAGGTGGGCATTAAACCTAACATAGCCTAGCCAAAGCCTCTAAAGCCCCTGGTTAAACAATCTTTGGGTACTGGCTAGGCTTTTGGCTACATAGCCTAGATGAAAAGCCTCTGGTCCTTAATGTTTATGTAGGAAATAGGCTTCAGCTCCGCCAGAAACAGCTCTAGTCCACTATATCTGCCCGTAAGCTTATAAATAAAAGTCAAGGCACATTATGCTATTGGCCGGGGTTGGGTGTACCATTAACGTAGGCCAAGACATACTGCTAGGCCTACTTACAGCCTACTGGTTTACAGTGATCTGTCTTTACAACTTTACACTCGTAGGTGAAAGACTTAGCCTACTGTACAAAATTGAGCGGGAGCAACTGCTGGCATAGAAAGCAACCGACCGGAAATTACCTAAGAACAAAAGCGAGCGGAGTGTTTTAACTCATCGGGAATACGTCAGAGCCCGTCATCGGTCACAATGACAGATGCAAGCACAAAAAAAAAACCAGGAATGAATTACTGCGGAGTTCATAAAACACGTATTTTCACAAGTTACAAGTCCAACAATTTACACCTTTTTGATTCGCAAGGTGTTACGCTCCGCTTGAGGTCAACCGTCACCTGTGTCATCGAGTGCTTGAAAAATGGTCTGAATGAAGTAAAAAAAAAACTCCAAATCTTGGGTCAATCCCCTTTGTCAAAGCGTCAATTGTCCAGTTATTTCAGGGGCCTCTTAACCGCACCTTGGCCGTGCTTACCAATGCAACAATTTCACAAACTGTTTATTCGATTCTCGAAAAAGCACAAAAACGGTAACTTACCTACTGGGACTCTTTTTCTGGTCCATATCTTGCTGTCAAAACAGCAGATACCCAGACCCTGCCCTACCGCCACGACAATACAGAAATGTTCCAATAATGCTATTAACAATAATAAAAACCGTCTCATAATTTTTCTTGATTTCCGCCTTAAAATATAAGGAAATAAATGTATTTTTGAAGTATGCCCGATATTTTCCACTAAGATCTATCGTTAAAGAGTCAAACTAAATTTTCTAGACAGTTCACTTTTATAAGATTTAAGCAAGAGACGCAGATTTATAGAGGAGGTGGACACGAGTGTGGCATACATCGACCAGCGAATCAAAAGGCAGGTTAGGTTTGATTTATTTGTAAATCTCTGGGTACATCTGATTTTATATGATCTCACCTTCCCATTTTATTTCTTTAACCCACCATGCTGACTCTCACCTGCTCAATTAACTGAGATTTGTTTTGTTTTCTGGTCAAATTTTGTAGTTTTCTGTAAAACCCTGGTCCTCGGATATAACCGCCGTTGTGATATTGTTCGCTGGCTAAAAATCTGCCTAAGTTAAGAAAACAAGTAATGTTGCTTGTGGGTCACGTGATCACAATAACTCACGATGTAAACAATAGCAAAAAAGAAAAAAAACAGTTTGTAATCATCATGACACTTGTTACGGTGACAATGCAAGATCATACATTCCGCTTGGGTGAGAAAATATATTCGCTGCAACTCGTCTAACGAAGCTTTTAATAAGTAGTCAATGGCACCAGAAAATAAGTGTTTTAATTGATGATTCAATCAGAGAACTAATTCCAGATAACCAATAACATGATAATGAGCTGCGTATATCACCGGTGGGAATTCGTCTACCAAAGTTAGAAGCATGTAATTTTTTTCTCAGTCTTCCTATATAGTGAATTTTGACAAACCGATTTTGTGTCATCAGTCACGTAGGATGCCGTTAGCAACTATGTTAACTTCGTAATTTGACCACTCAGTTGGACTGCAGTAGCTCTTGTTTCTCATCAGTGACTTGAATGGTCTTAAGTTTCACAAGTATAAATATTACCTTCTCCTTGAACAATTTGGAAAACGAACATCATCCACCTTAGGTCAGCAGTCTGAAATAAATAAATAAAAAATATATATAAAAAAATAATGGAAATGCTATACATAAATCCAAGCTAAAAAAATACATTATCAAAACAAACTTTGATACTTCTTTTGCTCAGAAGAAATGACAGTAAATGATATTTTGTTACCAGAGAGCGAATGGCATTATATGAAAGGAGACAAATCTAGTAAGAACTGGTTAAATCCCCCGGTACGGACTCCGGAGTCGGCCAAAACAGCCCCAACCCATGAAGAAGCACAGCGGTAGACAAATCGGGTTCCCGCAAGACCGTCAGTGGTCTTGATTCCCGTCCCTGACTGTCGCAGTGAAAATTCACTTCGTGGTTGTATTGCGGGTTGATTCTGTTAGTTATTCTGGTCGTCCTTGTCTATTTTTTTAAACAATTGTTTAATCTCCAGTAAGGCTGTGCACTTGATAAATATCATCTTCTAAAAGTAACACAAAAGTTTGTGGCAAAATCCCTAAAAGGAGATAGTCAGCCTTTAATTGCTTTTCTTCTTGTTGGTTTCATGCTCAGTTTGGTTTCATTCCATGATGCCTCACTTTCCAGTCTGTAAGATATAGTCCTAGAAGCTGATCGATTATTTTATCAGTACGTTTGATTATACAATAAAGTCATAAATTTTCAATTACTCGCTGATCATTATACAATACTAAACAGTGTAAAGAGTCTTCTGCTTGATTGGTAAGTTTAGTGGGGCTAATCGATCTACAGGAAGTACATTGCTGCCTACTCTCCTACATCCACCTCCAAAGATGGTATTATTACATATCGATATTTCCTTCATCTTCTTTCGCTGCATCTTTTTCCACTTCTATGTGGGGTCGGTGTTTCTGACAGCTTTCCTCCACCTGGCTCAGTCAAACACATCGCCCGCTGACAATTGTTTGTCTCTCAGGTCTTCTCTAACTGCATCCATCCACCTTCGCTTCTGTCTTTCTCTTGCTCTCCCACCAGGCACCTCCATATCTGCATCACTCTCCTCCCTACTTATGTCTCATCTCTTCTCATCACAAGGCCATACCACTGTAGTCTTCTTTCCCGGGCCTTCTTTGATAATTCTACGACTGTAGTGGTTCCTCTTATTCTTTCATGACTGATCCTGTCCATTTCTGTTACTACACACATCCACCTGAGCATTTTCATCTCTGCCGCATCCAATTTCTTCTCTTGCACTCTCTTTACCGGCCATGTTTCTGCTCCATACATCAAAGCTGTTCTCACTACTGTTTTATACGCTCTTCCTTTAACCTTTATGTTGATTCAGCGGTCGCACAAGACACCTGACATCTTTCTCCAATTTTTCCATCCAGCCTGCACTCTGTGCGTTATTTCCACATCCAAATTTCCAACATCAGCCACTGTTGAACCAAGATACCTAAATTTTTCTACTTGGTTCAACCTGTCCTTTCCATACTAATCTCGAAGTCTTGATCTTCATTAAAATTTAGGTATTCAGTCTTCTTCCTACTGATCTTTAATCCTTTGTCTTCCAGTACCTTCCTCCATTGCTCTAGTTTTGACTCCACTACCCCTCTGTTGGTGCTGCATAACACGATGCCATCAGCAAACAACATGCACCAGGGTGATTGATCTCTTATTCCTTGAGATAGCACAAGCATCATCAGGTCAAAAAGATTTGGACTTAAAGCAGATCCCTGATGTAAACCAACATTTACTGGTATCAGTGGCGTTGCTATAGTGGCTCAGGGGGTGGGGCTATGGCCCCCGGTCAGATGATTGCCCCCACCCCCACGCCCTCCCACTTGAAATTCCCTTTGTAGCTAAACTTTAACCCTTACAGTATGTGATACATTTGCAAATAGTAAGAGTTGAAAATTAATCGAAAATGGAGCTCTATAATTTCAAATGCAGGTTTGTTGTTTGAGATTTAGCTGGCCTTGTGCCAGCACGGGCTCTTGCTCTGAGAGCAGCCCGTAAAGGTTTATTGGTGAACCTGCTTATAAAGCGGCGTGGGACGTCTGCGTATAATGCAGAGACCGCGGGTACAAAGATTTATAGGTGACCGAGGTCAAACTATTTCTCTACAAAAACAGGACAGGTACATACAGAAAACATAATGATTAACAATGTCTGGTCTGTTCTAAAAATTCCGTGTTACATATGCATAATGCATGGTCACTCGAACAGACAATAAAATATATACAATTCACAATAATAATAATTTGTTCGTCCAACACTAGGTCGAATGTGACGGCACCGCAGAAAACGGGATGTTCATTACAGAGAACGCATTGAACAGGGACTTTACAATACTTCCCCCCCAAAGACGTAGGTAGCGTCTGATCAAAGCAGGTATCTGCTGGGGCGACGGAGGGGGCCCTGCTTTCTCCATGTTAACTGGAGGGGGTGGTCGCCTTCCCCGGCGTCCCCTGGAACTGTGTGTTGGGGTGGCCCCCGTCTGGTTTCGGGGTTTTCTGGGGACCCCACGACGTTTTCCTGCGCATGGGGCTGGCTGGAGGGTTGCTACCTCCTGAGGGAAGCTTTGGGAACCGCCCCCGACGTCTTCCTCCAGGAATGCGGGCTTGAAGCGATCTATCGATACCCAGTCTTCCCTTCCATGGACAGCTATCTGGAATGCCTTTTTGTTCCTCTCGAGCACAAGGAAAGGTCCCCTGTAGGGCCTGGTTAAGGGTGGCTGCACGGCATTGTCCCTGACGAAGACGTGGGTGGCGGAGGACAGACTGGGAGGCATGAAAGGGGACATCCTGTCAGTGTATGTCCTCTGGCAGGGGGTGAACTTCCCAACCCTGTCACAGAGCCTCTGTGTTGCTATGTCGTCCCTGTCTTCAGCGATGAGTTCCCCTGGAGCTACCAAGGTCCCCCTTAGACTTTTTCTGCTGAGGAGGGGTCGCCGTTGGCTCTGGGGGCTTTTCCCAATCCGAGGAGGACCTAGGGCAGCTAGTACTTCCAATTCTCGGAGGTGCAACGAGCCATGAGGGATGCCTAAGGGGACCTGTGGAACCTTTCCTCCATTCCGTTGGCTGCGGGGTTGTAGGCAGTGGTGCTGTGGTGAGTGGTCCCCAGCAGGCATACCAGGGTGGTCCACAGCTCGGATAGGAAAGCGGGACCTCTATCTGTGTTATATGGTCCGGGACACTGAACCGGCTGATCCAACTGGAGAGGAGGACTTCTGCGCATGCACTGGAGGTTGCTTCTTCCATGGGCATAGCTTCGGGCCACCTGGTGGAGTTGTCGACGACTGTTAGAAGGTATCTTGCTCCTCCTGATGGGGGAAGAGGACCCACCACATCCACATGGATGCGCCCGAAATGTCTCCTCGGCTGGGGAAACTCACCCACCCCAGACTCGGTGTGCCGCCCTACTTTGCTGGCCTGACACTGCATGCACTGCCCTGCCCAGGCTGTCGCGTCCTTCCATATACCGTGCCAGACGAAATTCTCCATCAGTAGCCTGGCCGTCTTCCTTCTGGAGGGGTGGGATAGTCCGTGGATGATGTCAAAGACCAGCCGATGTCGGGAGGCGGGCACCTGTGGGCGGGGGCAGCCAGTGCTCACGCTGCTCAACAGTGTTGACCCTCCAGGGCCAAGGGGCATGTCCTCCTACTTCAGCGATGTGACAGCTGTGCAGTAGGCTGGGGTCTCTGGGTTGGCGGCCTGTTCTCGGGCGAGGTCCTTGTAGTCAATCCCAAGCTGCACTGTGTTGATCCTGATCCTCAAGAGAGTGTCAGCTACTGGGTTCTTCCTGCTGGGGAGGTATTTGATGGTGCAGGTGAACTTCGCGATGGCTGCGAGGTGCCACTGCTGCCTAGAGGACCATGCATCTCCCAGTTTCGTGAAGGCGTGTACCAGCGGCTGCTGGTCAGTCCAAATCGTGAAGGGCGTACCCTCCAGGAGGAACTTGAAGTGATGTACCACCTGGTATACTGTGAAGAGTTCCCTGTCAAAGGTGCTGCAGCGGGATTTGGTGGGGCTGAGTTTCCTGCTGAAGAAGGCAATGGGCTGAGGGGTCCCGTTGATGACTTGTTCCAGGACGGCTCCGCAGGCGACGTTGCTGGCGTCCGTCGTCAGCTGGAGGGGAGCGCTGGGGTCCTGGTGGGCCAAAGATGTTGCCTTGGCGAGGGCGGCCTTCGTCAGGGAGAAGGCCTTCTGCTGGTCAGGGCCCCACACCAAGGTCTTTGGACGACCCTTGAGGACCTCCATTAGGGGGGCCATGGTGTGCTCGATCCCCGGGATGAATCTCCTGTAGTAGGTGACCATTCCGAGGAATTCTTGTACGGCCCTGATGGGGATAGGGGTGGGGAACCTCTCAACAGCCTCTACCTTCGACGAAATTGGGCGGACACCCCCGGGGATATCTTGTGGCCCAGGAATTCCATCTTCTCGACGCCGAAGGTATGCTGGTCAAACCTGTCGACGAGGCCACTCTCCTGCAGGCGCTGCAGGACCTTCCGGATATGCCGTAGGTATTCGTTCTGGGATCTGGAAAAAATTAGGATATCATCAACGACAAGGGCAGGAACTGGCAGGACTCGGTGTCCAGCAGGTGTTTGTGGCCGACGTCGACTGCCAGTCCGAAGTGGGCGAGGAAGTCCGCACCCAGGAGCGGGGTCCTAACATCCATGACGATGAATTTCCACCTGTACCTCCGGCCAAGGATGGAGATCGACAGGAGCTTGGTGCCGTAGGAGAGGATGGGGGACCCGTTGGCGGCCATCAGGGAGGCAGCCGGGTCTGGCGGACGTCTGCAGTCCTCTCTGGAAGGCGGGAACACTGACCGCATGGCTCCGGTGTGAATCAACATCATCCTGCCGGAGATGGTGTCGCGGACATAAAAGCCTACTGGTGCGGGGCCCCTGGGTGTTCCAGTTGCTGCTGCCAAGGCGGCCTGTGTGGGTGGCCGCCGCCTACCCCGTTTTTCGGAGGGAAGAAAAGGCAGGGGCTTCACAATTCTGGGCAGCTTTCCCGAACCTCTGGTGGTAATAGCAAAGCCCCTGCCTCTCCCTCTTCTGCTGGTGGGGTTGCTTCCTTTGGGCGACGCCGTTGATGCCCTCCATGGTGGGGTTCTCCGGCTGGAGGCAGTTGATGGGGTGTGCAGGCATGGACACCTGCTTTACTGCCTTCGTGGAGTCCGTCAGCTGCTGCGCCACCCTGATCAGGTCCTCGACCGGCAGGGTGTATGCCTCAGTGATCTGCCCACGGACATCTGGTAGTAGCTGCCGCAAGAAGATCTCCCTTGACAGGCTGATCTCTTTGCGCCTGCCGCTGCTGTCAGTTTTGGGGAGGAGGAGGAGGTCCTGGAGGGCATGCCACGTTTCCAAGAGGTTTCCCTCCTGCCGGGGGTTGAGGGCGCGGGCGGCTCTCTCGGAGACTGGCAGGGAGCAGGTACTGACGAGAGTGGCTTTTAACTCTTGGAAGGTGACGGGGCTCAACGTCGTCATTAACCACGGGGCGATCTTCTTGTATATCTCCTCCGGGAGGGCGTTGATGGCGATGTCTGCCCTCAACACCTCGTCAGTTAGGCCTGCTATCCTGAATTGCCCCTCGACCCTGTAGAACCAGGACGCTGTGTTTTGATGGGTGAATGGAGGCAGCCTTATGCTGCCTTTGGTTGGTCCGTCAGGGGGGTCATCACGTGGGGTGCAGATACTGGCGTGGAGGAGCGTGCAGGAGGGGGTGTGCAAGGGAGACGTCTGCCTCCGAGAAGTTCGTGGTAATTTGTATGTGGTTGGGAATGTCTGCGTCCATACTCATTCTGCGCTCTCACTTGGAGTGTGAGGGAACACTTGCATCAATACACGCTTGGGAGCGTGACGTGTGGGTCCACAAATGACGCCGGTGACCTGCTGACGAGGGTGTAGTTAGTCCGTTAGGGGCGTGGGTTGGTTCATCGGGCCAAGACTAAGTCGCCGTTTGGGTCCGTTAATGGCTTCCAGGAACCACTCCGGGGGTCACCACTATGAGAGAAGTGCAAAATAATGAGCAGGAAAACAAGTACTGCTGGTTTATTGATGAAGCGACCCGCTTATAAAGCGGCATGCGGACGTCTGCGTATAACGCAGAGACCGCGGGTACAAAGATTTACAGGTGACAGAGGTCAAAACATTTCTCTACAAAAACAGGACAGGTACATACAGAAAACATAATGATTAACGATGTCTGGTCTGTTATAAAAATACCCTGTTACATACACATAATGCATGGTCACTCGAACAGACAATAAAATATACAATTCACAATAATGATAATAATTTGTTCGTCCAACCCTAGGTCGAATGTGAAGGCACCTCAGAAAACGGGATGTTCATTACAGAGAACGCATTGAGCGGGAACTTTACATACTAATTACTAATACTAATATTTTCCTTCATTCACACGGATATATTCATTCGAGAATAGTATATTTTACTAATGGCAGAATAATTGGTACATTAGTTTTGTGTAATTTTCTTTGACCCCCCAAAGAATATCTTGGCCCTACCTAGGCACTCCCACTGATGGAATGCCAGCTACGCCACAGACTGGTATCCATTCAATTAAGCCAACACTGCTTCTAACCTGCATTTTTGCTCCTTTATACATATCTTGGACAACCTCACATACTTCTCCGGTGTTCCCTTTACTCGCATATACCTCCAAACCTCTTGGCGTGGGACTCTATCATATGCCTTTTCCAGATCTATGAATACTATGTGCAGTCCTTTCTGCTTCTCCCGGTGTTTTTCCATCATCTGTCGGAGGGCAAACACTGCATCTGTCGTTCCTCTTCCTGGCATGAAACCAAAGTGTTCTACACCTACAGATGTTTCTTCTCTAATTCTTTGATCCAATATTCTTTCCCAGATTTTCATTGTGTGAGACATTAGCTTTATTCCTTTGTAGTTTGCACAGTCCTGGATGACACCCTTCTCTTTATAGACAGGCACAATAAAGCTTTCTCTCCATTCTTTTAGTATCTTTTCCTGACTGTATATTTTCTTTGCTAGGTCCCACAGCATGTCTGTTCCTTCTTCTCCCAGGCTCTTCCACACCTCCGCAGGAATTCCATTTGGTCCTATTGCTCTACCATTTTTCATCTTCTTTTGTGCCTTCTTTACTTCCTTCCTGCTAATAGTATGTTATATCAAGGTCCTGGAATCCTTCTTCAAAGAATTTTCTAGGATTTTTTTCACTTAACAGGTGTTCTTAATATTCTTTCCACCTCTTCTTTTTCTTATCCTCGCTGCATGAAACCACTCCATTCCCATCCTTAACTTGTTTTATATGGGAGCAGTCTTTGGTGTTTTTGTCCCTTGACTTTGCAATTCTCCATATCTACTTCATATCCCTGGTAAAAAAGTGTGATGATGATTATTATTATTAATATTATTTGGCATATACACAATAATGTAAGCTGTTACATTATTCGGCAAGCCTCCAAGAATTGAATAGACCAATGTTAAGAAAACTCACCGAAGATAAGGAGGTATACCAAGATGATATTCGGTTAACACCGACAAACAAATCAAAGATAAATGCAGTATTTTAGCAGACTCATGCAAATTAAGTATGAGGATCTCTGTCACTACATTATAGGTCATGGGTCTTGAACTCAGTATTAGTTGTTTATGTAATGCTTATAAAGTCTCATGTAGCAAACACAAAGTCTTCGACTTGGCTAACAGCCATCCAAAGCAAAAGTGCTCTATATATATATATATATATATATATATATATATATATATATATATATATATATATATATATATATATATATATATATATATATATAATATATGTATGTATAAAGAGAGAGAGAGAGAGAGAGAGAGAGAGAGAGAGAGAAGAGAGAGAGAGAGAGAGAGAGAAAGAGAGAGAGAGAGAGAGAGAGAGAGAGAAGCAGATGACGGATAGGCAGATGTGAAAGTCAGAGAGGAGACTGTTTATTTAATTAGAATGAAAGTTTGATAAAGTAGAAAGTGATAAGCACATACAAAGAGAAAATTATGAAAAATGACTAGAATTAAATACACGGAGGGGAAAGAGGATGAGGCCATAGAGTCAGCTGGAAGTGTTGGTGGTTCTAAATAGGTAGGAAGCATGTGTAGAACCAGTGGGATTAGTACATGAGAGTCTTGATGTAAGGAAAACAGAGATTATTTGAGGTGAAATTGCGCAAAAGAAGGGAAGAGGAAAGTGAAAGAGAAAGCGTGTAATAAATAAGAAGGAAAGGAGAGTGCGAGCAAATACTTTTGGAAGAATAGGAAGTTGTTCTATAGAGAAGTAAATACAGAGAGAAAAGTTAGTACACAAATGGATCTAAGAATGAAAAATACAAATGGAGGGATTATGTCTGAAGCAAACAGTTTCCCATTTTGAGGGAGTGATTTTTTAAAGATTTGTGAATGTAGAGTGGATTAGTATATTTTCTGGTTGTTCAGCTTTCCAAAAGGAAAACTATATTTGACTTATTCTGTTTTTCTCTTTTGCCACAGAATACCCTGAAGAGTGTAGGCTATACAGTATTATAATTACGTAAAGCTTAACAGTTTTTATGCTTAATGGGAAGTGATGTGTATAAGGTGCCCAAAATTTTTGGCATTATCAGAGACCTTGGTAATAAGGGCTCGATATCTTTGTACAGGATTTCTATGCTGCCAATTTAAGATTCAGAAAATACACAAGAATCAAAAAATGATCCCTGCTTAGCACTTCAGATTTTTACATATGAAGATTTCCCTTACGAATACATCATAAAGCACAAAAGCATTAATATCCGAAAAGTGCAAGATTACGTGCAAGAAAAGGGAGCTGGCTATCTGTCATACAAAAACTTATAGGGTTTATAAGTGAGTGCATTAGTAATTGCGGTCTTGATTTTGTTTTTCATCATACCTTGTTGTGGAAGTAGCCATTAGCTTGAAAAGACTAGCTGCAGTGAAAATGCATTTCGTCTTACTTTCTAGGCAACATTTATTTTTATGACACGGGTAGACTAGAATAAAAAAAAAAGAGCTTGTTACCAGTTGAAATAAGTGCAAATGCGGAAAAAAATATGTTGTATGTAAGATCACACGATATTGATAATACATGATGCCGATTAGATCATTTGGAATGGATTTATTTATCAAAGAAAACTGATGAAACCCAGACCTTCTAATAAATAGGTCAGGCAAATTACAGTAATTCAGCCTAAGGAGCCTGTTAGGAACAATCGTTTGCCGATTGTTAACTTGGTGGATTGTTGCCTCCTTTGTTTTTGTTTGTTTTTCTTGCTGGCGAGTTGACGTCTGTTGAATGGCGTCAGACTTCGTTAATCAGGTTCTGGAGGGCGGAACGACTGGTGGTCCAAGGCAGTAGTTGGGGTAGCAGCAGCATTTATTCGTACCTGAGGATCAGAGTCTCGGCAGCGGAGAGTACCGATGAACGCGGTGGTTGTTGTATCAACTCTGTCGTGGTCGTGCGGTATTGGAGGAGGACGTCAGTCCTGTCATTAGGACGAGGTGGTTGTCGTATCGGCTCTGTCTTGATCGACCGGTATTGGACTGTGGTCCTCGTTGTTTGAGGAAGTGTTCCCGTTTGCTATATGGGTAATTCTAAGCCGGCTGTCCGCGGTGAGCTAGACTATGGCAATTGACGTTTTCCTATGTTATTTTACTTCCTTTAGAGGAATTTAAAGTAATATTTTGTCGGCCGGCTGTAACTAAGCTGTCATTGACCTTTGAAGACTACACGACTTGTATTACCTAACGTGGGGTAGGTCTAAGCCGGCATTCCGCGGCAAGCCCCCCCCACCTCCATAGCTAATACGGCAAAATTGTAACCAGTAAACTCCCCTAAAAATACCAACCTAACGTACCCTAGAGGTGTTTACTGGTTACAATTTTGCCATATTAGTTATGGAGGGGAGGTGGGGGGGCTTGTTGCGGAATGCCGGCTTAGACCTACCCCGCGTTAGGTACTTAAGTCGTGTAGTCTTCAAAGGTCAATTACGGCATATTTACAGCCGGCCGACAAAATATGACTTTAAATTCTTGTAAAGCAAGTAAAATAACATAGAAAAACGCCAATTGCCACAGTCTAGCTCACCGCGGACAGCCGGCTTAGAATTACCGCTATATGCATCACTGTTATGCCGCTACGCTGTTGATTTAATTGTATTCTGGTACCTGTTTTTGTTTCTGTTTATTTACTGTTGCTTTTATTATGATGCTGACTATTTCGAGTTTCTCATTTGTTACTGATTGTTATGCTCCCCTCTGTTTATTGTACTAATCATGTATTACTGCAATGCTGCTTTAGTGTTATTTTATTGAGCAGTCTGTTTTTGATATCATGAAACTGGTGTTTAAATTTTCGTGTGACGTTGCTCTTAAATTGTTGATTTGTCTATCAACTTAGAAATTTTGATTAATTTACTTGTTTTAAGTGTACTTTGTTAACGATTATTTCATGTTTTCGCCACCCAGAACTTTGACTCGCTGTATACTATGTAAGTAACTTTTTGTAAATAAATTAATATTAAGGTCACTTTTCTTGTATTTTGCTCCTCACTTCTTTGTTTGTCACCTATTGTCAGTCATTACAGCCCAATTGCTTGCTTTTTTTTGAGGGAGATGTAATAGAGCCTCATGATTTCAGGTTTGGCTTACCTGCAGATGAACTTGTAAGAGTCCGTCGCCCCGACGCCGTCTCTTCCAAACAATCAGACGTTACACACGTCTTGGGGGAGAGTACTTGCAAGAGCCCCGACGCTGTCTCTTCCAAACACGTGTGTGTTCGTGTGTTCGTCAATCGTCGTCATCGGAATGGACAGGAGAAAACAGGAGCGTCTCTCTCTTTCTCTACAGGAACGCGATTTCAACCATACAATATTTCCGTCTGTTCTCCCTAAGCATTGTTGTCTTAATGTATGTACAATCCCCACTACTTGCATTGCCATGCAAGCATTCTAATCATGTACTCATAATGTTCCAACGAATCTTCTGTATCAAACTGTGTGTGTTTCTGTTTGTGAAGACGCCAAATGTCTCTTCATTGCACATTTATTATGCTACTGCATTGTATCCATTAATCTGTCTTGAATCTCGAGCAATTGGCCATATGTAGAATTTCCTGACCTTTCCACTGATGTATGTATCATCACTATATGTTAATCATGTCTCTTGATATCGCCATCTGTTTGTCTGTCGACAAACAGACCTTTTATTTTTTTACTGTCTGTGTAGACGCTACATTACCGCTCGCACGCGTCAACAACATAGAAGATTCCGTGCTGGCACAAGGCCAGCTAAATCTAAAATAACAACATTTATCTCGGTAAGGAACTACCAATAAACCAGTAAACACCCAGCCAGTATGTCGCTCCATATCCCAGTCCTTACAAACTTCCTAGCATACTTAGAATTTGTACCTGAAGTTCGGGAGTGCAAACTCAATCCCATAGCTGCCACCATAATTTTGATTTTTGAATAAAATCAAGATTTGGTACACATGTAAAATCAGAATTAAGATATTCAACATTGCATCACTTGAAACCTGCCACTCCATAATATATATAGACAAAGAGGAATAAGATTATTTAAACATATGAAGAAATCGTCTTATACTTACATGTGAAAGTATTTAGTTTACCGAAATAATATAGAGATTTACATACAGCTCTTGATTCACTCTTCAAGCATCTATATGTTTAGGGGCTGAGACTTCAACTAAATAATATGCATGTATTTTGTTCATTAATAAACACATCTGTAATATAAATATTGATTTCTTATCCTTTCACATAATTGTCTAAATATGTAAAGGCTGTTGTAATTGTAATAACGACAATGCCCTCTTAACTTCTCGATCTTCACACTTTTGGATACGCTTGTCACTACAAAGCCTTGGAAATAAATGCAAGAATATGAAATGATTTTGTTGTCCGTGGCAGGATTCGAAAGTGCATATATAGTCCAGACTACAAAACGAGGTCCAGTTGTCAGCCTGACCTCGAAAAAGCAATGTAGATATTAATTTAGCTTATACGTACCTTTTTTCCTCAGTCGCTTACCTATTGTTTTTTTATGGATATACTACCCTATCTGCTTTAAACGTTTGCAAACCTTTTTTGAAGTGTGGTCAACAAGTTGTACTTTTCCAGCAAAGAGAGGAAATGGTTTACTCACATTGTGTCATATTAGCTTTATGTTGCTTCCCGAGATGATCGCACTGATGACCTCTTTTGCATACCTTCAGACCGTTTTAAACAATATATTTTTTTCAATAATGGTTTTACTATTTGTGTATTCTTGTTATTATTAACTCATGTAAGAAGAAGAGTAATGTTTTTATGGTTAATACGGGATCGTTTAATACAGATGTATTTTGAGAAATAAATTTTCCATGTTACTAATGTATACGATAGATTTATTGAAAAGTATAGTAATATTTTGACATTTTTTTATTTTTTCAAACTCTAGGTTTGTTAGCAAAAGTAATGTTTGGATATTTGCGATCTAAGAAACCAAAATGTATGTGTTAAACACACCCCAAAAATAAGTTCAATGCATATTCTGTATTTAAAGATTGTTTACATCCCGTGAACTGCCCGTGATTTTTGTCGGGTTTGCTTCTCTTCTCTTTTGTGAAGGTTTACCTTAGGGAGACCAACTAGCAAGGTTAAGACAAACATGAATGTTAAACTTACTGAGCTATCCACAGAAAAGTAGGGTAATTAGAAAGGCTAGTTTAGGAGTAGGCTAAGTTGTACTGATTAGTCGTGGCAATGGGTTGGTAGTTAACCACACTACTAGGCTGTATTTTAGAGAGGGTAATGAAACTGCCTTTGGGTTGTATAAGCTATAACCTAGCCAGAGTAGGTACAAATATAAAATAGGACTAGTACAATTTTAATATAGGAATGTAGTTAGGCTTACTGATGTGATTTTGATGACTTTGACATTCGTTTCTTTCGGAAATGCATGGTTAACACATTTGGTTATGAACTCCTTTTCACTATTGATGATGAGGCGCAAACTAGGAAACATGGGGCTTTTGGGTATGGTCGAGATGAAAGTGACTGGAATACAGTGATTCATCATAGCCTAACTGAAGTTTGTCTGACCTAAGAGAATTTAAGGTGCCACTTCCCATCCAACCAATACCTCTCCCTTATCGCCAAATCCCCAAATGTAAACTGAAGTAGCAGTGCATATTTTAGCATTATAACTGGGCGACCATTTGGTTGAAGAAAAATTGTCACCTAGTAAGAAGAATTTTTGACTACTGGGCGACTAGACAGATCCACAAAATAGATAAATTCCCCTATCATTCAACCTGTATACAACAGTTGTAATAAATCCATTTTTGTGAGCGAGGGCTATCAGTTTTTTTGTGGCAGGGTTTGGACATGAAATTATCCTCTTTAATCATAAAATTTTGAGTATCTACAGTTGTAGTTTTGATAATGGAAATGTGTTCTATCACCTTCAAATCCCACTTAAAGTTTTGGCTTCCAGGGCTCTGCCCTGTACCCTGCTGGGGGAGCGCTCACCCGAGACCCCCTAGCTTTATGCCTTGCGCCCACAGCGCTTGGCAGTAGTACTGTAGTATTCCCATATTACAAATCATAATAGCCATTTGGTTGCCCTGTTAAATATCCTTAAAATATGCACTGTGAAGTAGGGAGCTGGTAAATTAGAAAGTAAAATTCAGTGATGCATCCTAGCGCAACCCAGGATACCATGTTAACCTGACTGGTGGTGGATGTCTTTGCACTCTCCCCCTGATGTAAGTTGGATGGCTTTAAATTGGAAACAATTTTTGATTATATGTATTTGGTCTCTTTATCAATGCTACAACCCCAGAGGAAATAGTTGCCTGTACTTTTTCCCCATCCCCCTCCACACAAACACACTATTTTAGGTAACTTAACCTGACGCTAAGGCCTAAGATGCTGGTAGTGTGTTTCCACTGTGAATTTTGTTCGACATATAGGGACTTGTAATTAATTAACTAAATATTTGTGAAAGAAATGAATGTTACATTTGTCAGAATCACATGACAACTTATCAGAAAACTGCATTTCATAGGCAAAATCACTTTTTTTCCAACGTATACACCTCCAGTACAATGTTCTTACCTGAACACTGTGTTTGTTAGTCTTAGTAGACATTCTTACAATATCACCCACTGATGCATAGTTAAAGAAACATCTGTCAGACAAGACAGTTCCATGTAAATGAAGCTAATATTCTACAAAACATATTTAACAAAGCATTAAAAAATCATATCATTAGTTGACTCACCAAAATGGTTGAGAAACCACTTCTTATTAGTCGACAATGATTGTCATAATTTAAAAAACATGGACAGAAGGTAGCACATTAGACTGAACACAACTTGAAGAGCTGTCCTAAATAAGATTGTAGCCTATGTATGCAAAAGAAAGCTTATAGTTTCTGCATTCTACTGATATCTCAACAGCTATACATTTTTTATGTTTTTGGCAAACAAGAGAAAGGTCTTGGAGTTACTGAAATACTCCTCTATTATAAATAGTGTAACATTATAAAAGAGTACATTATTAAATACAGTAATTGAAAAATGCTATATGTCAAATGATTGTCTAAGGCTGACTTGGTAAAGTAAGATGCTCAAAGGTACTATTTATAAAATGAATGTGAAAAATTAGCCTTTACCAGAAAATGTTGTTTTAATTAGTACAGGTCTTCAGAAACTTTGTAGTAGTGTAATGAATTCATTAATTTTATTATGCCTTTTAAAAATAGGGTTTCTTTCTCAGCTTCAGTAAGCCATCTGAAATGGACTGAATTCTATTACAGTACTGTACTAAATTTCTCAACAGGATTTATTACTTGGTGGTTAACTTCAGTAACTTTAGTATTTGTTTGGTATGAATGGCCTGTAGCAACAGTAATATCAATGAAGACAGTTTTAAGGGATCATGTTTATAGCCAGTGATGCATATACTGTACTATATTCCAAGAATTGTTAATAATCATGTGATACATACGAGATTTATGGGAAGTTTAAGAATATTGCTAGATAAAAATTCCATACATATCATTGGTTGGGTCCTATAGTAAAAAATAAAAATAATTACAAGTTAGTAAGTGATTGTGTATTGCAGCATATGCATTACCTTGAAGTAGTATTCAAAATGAATTTTAAATTAGGAATGGAAAGTTTTAATGAAAAATATGCACTCTTAAGTTTTTTTCCTGTAAGATATTGCAAAACTTAATGTCTATTTTCAAGAGTGTGATTATGTATTGGGTAATTTAAGACACAATTGTATAGAGAGCTCATTGTTTCTTGTGTGAAGTTGTATTTTATATTCCTTTGATAATTACTCAGTATTCTGTGGGTCTGTTTAGAGGCTGATTTTTATTTTTTGTTTTAGGTTTAGAAATACGGTATCACCATGCCCACTGTAATACTTTTAGATGTCTCATTATCAATGAGCCGAGGGGTAGATATATCAAGCCCAAGTCCTGAGGATGAAGAAGTCGAACCTCTTCCCTTACGAAAAGACTTGGCAGCTCATGGCTGCAACATTTTGCTTGATCATTTTACTCAACACTGCAAACTGGAGTTTGCATCTTTGGTAAGTATAAAACCTGTATAACTCATTTACAAATTTTAACTTTAGTATTATAAATGTTTACAGGTATGCCATTTTTAGCTTATTATTATAATTTATTTTAGCAGCAACACTGAGTTACATTTCTGGATATTCAAGTGACTTTTGTAGAGGTATTGTTCTTAAATGAAAGATAAAAATGGATGGTGGACAGCTAAGTGGGAAGACACCAAAGGGAATAGATGAGCAGTATAAGGCAGAAAGCTATGTAGCTGGGAGCAGAAATTTCACTTCAAAGAATCATCAGTACCATGTATATACAATGCTCCATGCAAAGGCACACAGTAGTTGTTGTGGTTTAGTGCTGGATACTAAAATCCACTAAGTAAATTGAACATCTAAGGCGTTCTTCTGAATGTCAGACTGTGTAAACCCCTGGTGTGTGCTTTAAAGCTATAGTTCCAGTAATTATTTAGAATATTTAGTTGGTTAGGTATTATAATTAGTCTAATGAGACCACTGAATTGTATTTGTGGCTTGCAGAAATATAAATGTTTGACATATTTGCAACAGTGTTTTTTTCATTTATGAAAGGATTGGTAGGATGGACAACATAATGCCTTTATATTGTCTAGGTAAAGAAAGAAGGGAGAGTAGTAACACCCAACTTAATGGACTACTGTGCTCACCAGTCACATAATTATGTGTATTTTTTGCTATGCTACCATTTTAGATGTATAATACAGTCTTCCATAAATCTCTTAAATCAAATGTTAATTGTAACGTGCAGGTAGTTTACGTTAGGAACTATATGTGGAATTGCTATTACCTGCAAGGTAGCTAGAAGATGTTCAAGTGCAGGCTATAATATAGGGTCTTCGTTACTTAATGAACTTTGTGTTGCATAAAAAATCAAAGAAGTTTAGACCTGCTGTGTAAAGGTGGAGAGATAATAGTAAGCAGAACAAGACAGGAGAGAGAAAGGAAGTCTCAAAATAAAGGATTCTTAGACTGTTCATTTCCAGAGTAATTGTGGGGTATGGTGGTTAGTTACGTCCTTTCTGGCAGTAATATGGGCTGTAGTGTTTATTTCACCAGAGCAGTGACCAAGGTAGTATGTGCCAAGAAGAGGAAGTAAAGTTACTTTGTGTGAGAGAGAAAGGATGGAGGGAAGAGTAGGGGCAAAGTTGTGTATCTTAATTAGTTTTAATTCAGTTCTGGTGTGAGAAACCAGAAGGTAGGAGAAAATAAGTAGGGTCACTGTTACTTTATCAGTTGAGGTAATTAATGCTGATATGATTGTTAAAGAGCATACAACCCAGATATGTTTGGATGGAAGAAGGGGAAGTGGGATTTGTTGTTGTTGAGAATCGTATTGGCAAAGTATCTCATTGGCAAAGTACCTCAGTTTTTTTTTTTTTTTTTTTTTTACTATTTGTCAAGATGACAATGGATTACTTCTCAGTACTTTACTGGAAGATCTTTGAATAAGGGTTACTATGGTTGGGATGAAAGTCACCTAGGAAGAATGAGATTGTCAAAATTATTCAGTTGCCATTCCCATAGCTAAACAGAGAATGGCTGTTGACATGACTTGGTTTGATCAGGTAGATGGTGAGATATTCAGTGCTGGGTAGGCAGTAAAGACCAAGTGCCAGGTCAGGTAGATGGTGAGATATTCACTGTTGGGTAGGAAGTAAAGACCAAGTTACAGGTGTGGGATAGAAGTTACTTGATGACACTCTGGAGTTGTTGGAGAATTGGAAAGCCAAGAAGATAATTGTCTTGGATGATGGAATGACTTAGAGAAGATAATGAGCAGTGATAAATTACTGTCAGATATTGGACACCGTGATGACAGGAATGGACAAAGGGACATCTCAATGTTGTATAATATTGGACGATAGAATAGATGAATATTTGATGCTGTTAGATAACAGGTTGTTATTTAGTCATGAGCAGATGGCAGGGTCAAATATCTGGTCACTCATAAGGCTGAGGATTTGACAATTGTATAATGGTTGTCTGAGAATTCAGATGTATGATTAGATGATGCTGGGTAAAAGATCATCTGACAGTGTATGATTGAAGGATGTTTGCAAATGGACATTTGAAGACATGAATTGATTAGTAATGTTCAGCATTTTCAGGAGCAACAATGGTTAACAATAGTGGTTGAATATCAAGTAATGATAATGCCATGATGCTTTACAATCAAGGGCCTGAAGCAGCAAATCCACAAAGATTGATATGACTAGAGGTATTGATCAATAACCACTTTTTAAAAGGGGGTGATCAATTATTTAAATACAGTATGTATTAGTTTAGAGTTCAGTTGGCGACATAAGTGTGAATAATCATTCTCTGAGAAAGCTAGATAATTGCAAGAGAGCAGCAGTGTCATCAATTCCAAAGCCCCCCCCCCAAACCAAAAGGCTGAAATTGATGGACAGTTAAAAGTTGGTGATGACTAGATTGGTGTAGGGGAAGCACACCAGTTACTGTACTGTAGGTAGATGATCAACTCATATGCTCCAAAAGGCAGTCTTCTTGACTACTTTGGCATCAGGAGCTCAGATTAGTATAGTGGGCTCCCTTAGAAATGGACAACATTTCACCACTTGTGCACCTAGTTGTCATTTACTGTTGTCTCCTGACCTGTCATTCCTGGCAAGAATGAGGACCTTTTAAAGGGAAAATCCCTTTTCTGATATAGGAACTCAGTATTTCATATAAATATGCCCGGTTCAAGCAATTAAGTTTTACCTAGATGTCACAGCAAACATCCCAGGTGGTCCTATTTTTCCTACACCCTAGCACAAACAAACCACTCTTCTGTACATGGGCTGAGAATTATTTTAGTGGCCCTCATTAAAAAGGCAGACTCTCACTCCTTTCTTAAGTTGCATGACATCCAGAAGGTGAGTACATTATTAAGTTTCTTTGGAAATGTTTCCTTCAAAGAAGTCTTCAAGTGTACAGAGTGCTTATTTGAGGCAGTGTTCCCGAACCGGTGAAGGTGCAGTAATCCTGCAGCCAGACCTGACATAATTAGGTAAGTCACTGTAGAGCCACAAGGGATAATACATTTATAGGTTTGTGTGTTTCCTGTTCCTTATTGCCAGACCCTAATGGGTATCTGGAATAAAGAAAACGGTCGATAACCTGTGACTTTACCTTGAATCAAAAATTCCTGAAACACTGTTTCCATGAGAGTGGTGCTGATGCTGAGATATTGCTTGGGAAGGCGCAATAATCCCGCAGCCAGACTGACATAATTAGGTAAGTCACCTTCTTACCACTAGAATGATACACATATTGGTTTGTGTGTTGTTTCCTGTTCTTTCTTGCCAAACCCTATGGGTATCCATAATAGAGAAAATGGTTAATAACCAGTGAGTATACTTCAGACCAAAAATTGATCTAGTTTGTTGGGATTTATTTATCAAGAGCTAAGCCATATTGTCACCTGTCAATTTCTTTTGTAAGCTCCTTTGAGGATGAACATTGGCTACGCTATCAAAGAACAGGTTTCGACATAGGAAAAACCTATTTTTGGTAGCCGTCTGTGAGTCCTCAAACCCACCCACTTTCCCTGACGAAAAGGCATGGGGCTGGGGAGAACATTTATCCTGCATAAACCTGGCATGTAATGAGGAAGATGGCCGATATTCGTGCCATTGTCATATCTGTGCAAGTGGGTCACAGAGAGCTGGGGCAGTCACTGTAAGACAGGAAATAGAGCCCTCCTGTCCTGAACCCTCTAAATTCTATCACTGTGCCAACAAGCACTGTTCTGGCCAAGACCAACCGTAAGAGAGTTCTTTGTAATTGGTTGGTCTGTCTTATGGAGCCCTGTGGGGACCTTGAGAGTGTAACTCCTTTGAGGACGAACAGTGGCTGCCAAAAGAAGGTTTTTCCTATGTCAAAACCTGTTATATTGATAGTTTGTGATATCATAACCCATGCCTATGCAGGTCATTGCTGTTATTAATACTCTCAGAAACCCTATCGTTGTAAGGACAGGCTAGAGAGTAATTTGCTGTTTCTGTTATGTCATATCAAGATATGAGATACCACTGATTGGAGAACTTTTCATTTCGTTTAAGGGGTGAGGCTTTTTGGCTTTTTGATTTTGTATTTTATCATTTAAAAAGAACATGTTTACTTAGAATTCATATTGTGCCTCTTCCTTATCCTAGGTTCCCAATAACTCACTAACCAGCAAGTAGTGCATCATCAATTTGAGGCAAATGTTGTGGAGTAATTTCTTATCTTGCAAAAATGGAAGCAAATTGATACCTTGCCAGTTAATGTCGAATTGGGATTGGTTATTGTACTATGTATATACAATTTATGTAAATATTTGTTTTATTTTCAGATTGTGTTTTCTTCAGTTTACAAAGTTTTAATGCCATTCACTAGAGATTTTGATGCTATTAAAAATGCCTTGAACCTGGTTGATGAATGTGACAGGACAAGCATTGAAGTTGGGCTGATGGGAGCAGCACAACATGTCTTAGAAGAATGGGGCAATGGTACCCCATGTCAGGTAGAGTAAAGGCTTATTTGTTAGCAAATCTAATTTAGAACTTATTTTTTGATTTAGTTAATATTCTGTACTCCAGTTTGTCTATAAAAATAAAAAAATATTTTCTTACCTTTTTAGTTGTGATATTCTTAAAGAATGCATTAATGACAAACTCCCATATTGTAAGTCAAGGTCCTGAATGTAATCATATTATACTTAATAATTAAAACTGAGGATGCAGTAGCCAAGCTAATGAGTGCTTGTGTGAGATTATCTTGTTGTTTTCAAAATTGTGTTTTATTTACTGTACAGAGTTCTGTCACTAGACTTATTGGTATGGGTTGAGGATTAGGCAGGTATTTATTATTTAGTTGTGGCAGTGTGTTTTGCCTTTGATCCTTATTCACTTAAGCAATTTTCTTTAATAAATTAGATCTATTTCTCTTATAGGCAGTATAATGGCTTTAAAAAGACTGTATAGCTTCAGTGAGTTATGTTAACAGAATGAGAGATTTAACTGTGAAACCTTGGGTGAATTAATCAGAAATGAATGAAAGGGCCTCCAACATATACATGATCTAATGCTTTCATATTAGATTTATTTTGTACGGGGTGAGGTGTTTGATGAGTCCTCTCCATTCTCTGCTATCGTGTGCTTTCTCTACCTGATTACCCTTTGATCCAATCTCAAATCAACCGGTATGCCTTTCCTCCATAATTTTCTGGTTCCTTGGCTAATTTATTTATCACTTCTTTTGTTAATTTCTGCTTTTCTCTTCACAATATGTGCCCAAACCACTTCACTCAGTTTATTCTTGGAGGTAAATGAACTTTAAAACTCTTTCCTGCACAAGAAGGGTCACTTTCTTGGAATCTTTTGTTTTTGCATATTTCTATTGTCATTTTTAGGGGGGATTTTTGCTATATCTTTTTGGCCCCAGCCGCATCACTGCTTCCCTTTTACTTTTCATCTATTCCTTATTGTCTCTTCCTGCTAAAGTTTTCAGGTACTGTACTGTAATTTTATCTTGTTCCAATTTCCACTTTCCGATCAAGAACAAATTCTTCAGGCAGCCCTGGGATAATTAGAAATGTGACTGAGGAGTCATGTTTAAACAACAACTACTTGACAGTGGCAATGTATATGTAAAGATAATACAATACAAAATCAATAATAGTATGTATGTATCTTTTTAAACTCACAGTAAGGTTTGAGTCAGAAATACAACAGTAGGAAATTGCTGAGATATTCTTGATATACATGAATTAAGCTCCTTGCAGTGCATTTGAGCCAAAATGGCATAGTAATGATAATGCTTTCATTACAGATGAAAAATGCCGTCTGATTTCCATATTTTCCTTGCAAATGTGGCAGGTTTTCACTAATAATAAATAAATAAATAATAATTATAACTGACTTTCAAGCAGTTTTGAACAAAGTGCAAACAATCCTGAGGTTCCGGAACCTTACCTTACAGTATTTTATCTTCTTAAGAGCTATCTTAGACTCTCCAGATGTCAAATTCTCTATCAGACCCTCAAGTTCATATTTATTCTCTTTATTTAGTAGGTTCTCAAAGTATTTATTTTATTTAGTAGTTTCTCAAAGTATTGTCTCTGTCCTGCTAGCATATCTTTATTTCCAGCTGTATTTTCTAAATTTTCTTCTTTTATTTACTTGTCCACTCCACATCTTTCTTCCTTCATTTACTATGCTATCCAAGTATTTTTCCTTGTGTTGTTTTAAGATTCTGATTTCATTCTTCCTACTCCATGTTAATCTTTGCTCCATCCTATTGGACTTCCTCCTTTTCTCCCTATAAACCCTTCTATCCTCTCTAATTGAATGCTCTTTTCTTCAATTGTGCTATTTTCATTTTGCCATCATGTCTTAATCTATTTTTATATTTTCTCCCAGAAGTTATGCTAAACACCTTTTTTATTAAAGCCTAGTCTATTAGTGCTTTAGAACCTTATTTCTTATAAATTATCAGCTTCCCTCTGGTCTTTTTACATACTGAGACTAGCATTATTAATCTATAGCTCTGGTAGAATTTCAGACCTGCTTCTCTCATTGTATCCATAGAGCCAACACTTCTCTGTTTTGACATGTATTTCAGGTTCCTTTCACTAGCATACTGTACTTCAGTTTGTTCATATTTTGGTCACTGCATTTTATGACATTTCTCAAACTCTTGTTTCTCATGGACATTACAGTAGTTTGTAGTGTGTATATACAGTGTAAGAAGCCATACAATTAACATATATTTAGGATTGAGAAGTTGTGGGAAGCATAAGATCATAAAAATAATTTTAAATTCTCTTATTTTCAGATTGTTTTGATAACAGATGGCAATGCAGGAGCTGGACAGCATAATCTTCAGAAATCAATGATGTCTGCTCACTCTCGGGTTGCTTCCCAGTTCCCGCTGCCTTTTCCTTTTCCAGCCAAATTGAGCATTGTCTGCATTGCTAACCCAAATGAACCATCTCTACAGGTGATTTTAGGTTATTTTCCATTGGCTAAAAATGTGTTTCAGTTATTGCAATGTCAGTAAAGTTTTACTGTGATTATGTATAGCTTTTGTCTATTATGTTAAGGCAGTAGGATGTTCCATGCTCAAGAAATGAATTCTTTTTATACAGATATCAAATTCGTTGTATCAGCGTCTAATAGAGCTAAATGGAGAGGGAGACATATTGGTCCCAGAAGGAGGTCTGACCAAAAAGGTAAACAAAAGTGAAGAATTTTTGGCCATCATAGTACAGTATTGTAGTTCACATGTCCTACTTATTAAATACCAAATTTTGAGGAGATAAAGATAAAATTGCCATTTTAGTGGTAAAGCCACTTGTCACAAAATCTTTGAAGTTGTAAATGAGCAGGTTGTTAGTGTTCTCATTATGCTTATAACCTTTGGGATTGAGGATCCACATGGATTAAAATAATATTTGCTTGCTTTTGCTTATAAGATGTTACCCATGTTTTTTGGTACCTGGATACTATATATCCTTCTTAGCGCTTAAGGTGGCAGCATTACATATAATTTAATTGGTACAAACCTCATTCATTCCTTGCCTTACATTCCATCAGTCAGTGACTTTGGTAGCTGTGATGCTAGATAATTGCAGTCAGTCAGTGCACTGATGTTCTTGCTACAGGTAATCCAGCTTACTAGTCATTCCTCTTTTCCCAATACTTTTATGACTCCAAATCATCACAGGCCGTGCCAGGTGAGCTTCTTCTTAATGCCAGATTCAGCTGCTGCTATAATTTTGTCTTTTGGCATTTTATTTGCTCTACAGTACACCCTTCTCTTCCTCCCTCTGCAACAGGTTACTCATCTCTCCTGTTTCTGCAAGGTTGTTGTTCAGGCTTATGGAAATAAGGTTAAATTGTATTTGCTTGGGAAGACACCAATTTGTTAATTAATTTAAATTTTTATATAAGTAACTTACCAAGCAATTACATAGCTACTAGCTTTCCACACAGCAGTCTTAAGAATTTAAATTTTCATGGTGGCGCTACCATCGCTAGTGTAGGTGACAGGGTCCTGCTCACTTTTGGGATTGATAGGTAGAACTCAGCAAAGAGCTTCAATTAATTTTCTGCCTGCTCCTAACTAACATCGGTGGTTTTGTGCAGTCTCATAATTTTTTGGATATATTTGTCCAGCTCTTTGGTGAAGTATTCAGGTTTTCCTTGTTTTCGGTGTGCCCCGAATATTTTTCTTAGCTATTTAGCAATTTTGTTAGCCGTGCTTAACTTTATTCTAATTAGCTAGGATGTGTTGTAGAACGAGATTAGTTAAGTTCTCTTTTCATTCTCACACTAAATGTGTGAAATGTAGGAGGGCAAGACAGTAATATATATATCTTACCTGCTCAGAATGTCAGGATTGGGACGAGCAAAAATGACTGATATCGCATTTAGTGAGTTTGGATAGGAATAGAAATAGGAAGGCGGCCCTTAGAGCTGAGAATAAGGCTAGTGTAGCTCCTGTTACATCTCCTCCTGTGTTAGGAGATTGTGTTATTTCTTTACCTCAGATCCCTGCTTTGTCTCCAATCCTTAGCGTTCTTACTTCTTTACCACATACTCCTTTACCAGGTTCCCATGCTTCCAATCTCGACACCATTGTCAGTCTTGAATCTAGGTTCATTAAGAAATTTGAATTTTTAGCCAGCACGGGTACAGAATTGGGTGTACCATTTAAAGCCTTTCTGGAAAGAACTTCCAGTGTTCCCAGTGTTAGTAGTGCAGTGCAAAGTGAGTGTTGTGCATCATGAGGAGGTGGCTACCCCTTCCCACCAGTGCTCCTAGACGAAGGTCCCTGTCCTGCTCCCCTACACCGGGGAGAAGACATGCTGGAGGTCCAAGGGAGGCTGGTGGGGTTTGCCCACAGGTAGTTGCCTCCTCCGCCGAACCTGTTGCCTGTTCCCAGGCTGCGGCTGAGCACCATTGGAAAGGCGTCTCGGTTAGTGCTAATCGTGTATCATTGGACTCGGGTGACTTGTCGCCCGACAGGACGCGCCAGCGGCTCCAAGTTGTCTCCTCTAGGCCTTTGACGAGGCATTCCGCCTTTGGGGACAGTTCTCCATCTCCTGTTAAGAGGTATAAGGAGACAAGTGCCAGTCCGCAACCTTTGTGCAGCTTCACCGTTTCATCTTCGGACAGCCAGAAATCTATGAGGTTTTCGAGCAACCAGTGCTTGTGCCTAGACGCTCTGATCTTCTTCGCAGGTGTCTATCGCCCTCTTCTCTTTGGTCTTGCGCTTCCGAGCGCCTGTCTTCTTTCATCCACTTGGCGCCAACCTTGCCGCTTCCTTACCCGTCTTCGCAGTAGGATTCTTCCTTGGCCCTGCTTTGGTTGTCAGCTGAAGGATATTATGGATTTTTTGAAGAAAAGATCTTCATCTTCAAAGAGCAAGGATCCATCTTTGTCTCCAATTTCGTTGGATGAGGAGGAAGCAGAGCACGATTCCACCCCTTCGTTGGCTTACTCCAGTTCGCCAAAG
Source organism: Macrobrachium rosenbergii (assembly GCF_040412425.1). Classification (NCBI taxonomy): domain Eukaryota; kingdom Metazoa; phylum Arthropoda; class Malacostraca; order Decapoda; family Palaemonidae; genus Macrobrachium; species Macrobrachium rosenbergii. The sequence continues at coordinate 44,618,064 of NC_089749.1, read as the reverse complement.
TTCTTCCTGGCAAACTTTCCTGACTTTTTCGAGCCTGCTTCTTCTGCTTCGCCTGCATCTACCTTCCTCATGAGGAAACGCTCTTCAGACGCTGCTTGTCTCCCCAAGTTAGTTCTTTCCTCATCTTCGAAGAAATTCCTTCGAGAGGTGTATGAGTGGTTGCCCTACAAGAGGGAGCAAGGTAAAGCTACCTTTGTCTTTCCTCCCTCTAAGCTTCTGAAGAAGAAATACCGCTTCTGTGCCACCGGAGAAGCGCTTTCATTGGGAGTCTCTACCTTCTCCCAAGGGGACTTCTCTGGTCTGTTTGATGCTATGCGCTGAGCTGCATTCGCCTCGCCCAAGGTTATGTTTTCCTCTCTCGATCTTGTCCATCTCGTCAAGAACTTTTTTAAGGTTTTGGAGATCTTCAGTTTTCTTGACTGGACTGTGGGAGCTTTGGCAAGAAAGAAAGACCTTGCTGAAGATTTTGCTTCTGACTGGCTTGGTGTTTTATTGTGCACTGATAAAACCGTCAGGGATGGTTCTGCTGAACTTGCGTCTCTTTTCAAGATGGGCATCCTCAAGAAATGGAAGTTATGGTGTTCATTTGCTACAAAGGGAGCAACTACTACCAAGAAATCGGCGCTCTTGTTTTCCCCCTTAGACAAGACCCATCTCTTCCTTCAGGAGACAGTTAAGGAAGTGTTATCAGCCCTGCAGAAGAAATCCACTACGGATCTTTTAGCTCAGTCTGCCAAGCACCCGAAGGAAACTCTCTGTTTCCAAGTATTTCTTACCCTTGCAACTGCAGCCCTTTTGTGGAGCAAGATCAAGACCTCAACCCAGACCTCGAGCTAACCTGCATCCTCCCTCGATTTCCATCAAGAAGTTTACTTTCAAGCCCGCCACTAAGAAATGAAGCTTTTGTCCTTCATGCATCCGTTGGAGGTGTGCTTCGTCTCTTTTGGGAGGAATGGAGTCGCACAGGAGTGGACCCCTGGGTGGTCCAAGTACTGAGAGGTGGCTACTCCATTCCTTTCAGAGACAGGTCTCCATTGTCCAGGTCGCCAATCATCTTGACAACCTACTCAGTGGGGCCTAAGAAGTTTTTGACTCTTGCTCAAGAGTTAGTGAAGATCCCCTCACGCCCTCTGTCAAAGAATGTGCCTTCTTTCTTCCTTAGAAGTTCGATTACAGAAGTGCATTCTCAAGTTCAGGTGTTGGCGCCAACTGTGGAGAGTTCAGAGCCAGTACATGGGCACTAGGCGTCAACAGTGGGGGGCTCGGCGCCAAATTCCGGGTGCTCAGCTCCGACTTCCGGGATCTGTGGCTGGCATAGTTGAGAAAGGAAGCAAGGAGGGCTATTTTTCCCTCTTCTGTCCTTTTGCGTTGTTGCAAGGTCGTTGAGTTTAAGGGAACCTGGGGGTAAGTGTACCTGGAGTACCCATCAGTTTTAATGGTTGGGTTAGTGGTTCTTTATTTTAGTTGTAGGTGACAGTGTTGTGTTTATTCTGGTCTATGCCCAGGGCAAGGGCACTGCTTTTTGTCTTTGTCAGCCATCGGTGAACTTCCATGGCTGCAGAGTGCCCATTAAAGTAGAGGCGACTCTTGGCCAATACTGCCACTTCCTCTACAGGTTAAGATGAGCACTGACCAGAGGTGGTATCTGCCTAAAGCAGCTCTCTTACCAGTTAAGGTACAGCAAGCATTTGCTCAATGCTAGCAACCCTCTAGTTCAAAGTCATTATTGTTATTATTATTAATATTTTGGATTAGAACATGTCCATGATTCCCACCTCCTCTGAATGTGGAATTAGCTATGTAATTGCTTGGCAAGTCAATTATATAAAAATGACATTTTTATGATAAAGTTTTTATATACTTACCAAGCAGTTACATAATCGGAGCCCACCCTTCTCCCTACAATGGACATTTGGTCATCAAACGAATTGAAGCACCTTGCTGAGTTTTACCTATCAGTCCCGAAAGTGGGAGGGACCCTGTCACCTACACTAGCAATGGTAGCGCCACCACGAAAATTTGAATTCTTAAAGACTGCTGTGTGGAAAGCTAGTAGCTATGTAATTGCTTGGTAAGTATATATGAAACTTTATCGCATCATAAAAATGTCATGTTGCTTCCACTACAAACATACGTTTAGTGGAGTTGTGTTCTTTAGTTCCCACTTACCATCTGTTGTGTGTCAAATACCAGATCACTGCAATTGGTTCCATTTAGCCATTTCACTTAATTAAGGGGGACAGTCTAACCTTTCTAACATTAATGGCATTGCATGTCAAGGGACACTAGATACATTTGAATTAATAATTTTTGGTTTCTAATTCATTTTCTTTTGTCTCCCTCAGTCTGTGTCTCAGATGTTTGAACAGTTGATAAAGACTAACTTTTCATCTTATTCTGGGACTCTTCATTGTGGTAAACTGTCTGCCCCTGTTACTTTATCACCGCCACCACAGGTAAGGATCTTTTTTACAAAGTAACTGGTTTCTAATTTATATTTTTCCTTTCTCCTTAAATTTTTTAGATCATATTCATGCAGTTAGATTTTAAAGTAATGGTTAATTATAATATGTAGGGTGACTTATGGGTACAGCACTTGAGTGCTTGTGTGTTGCTTGCTGTTCTAAATGATGCTGACTTATCTTTTCATCCAGACCATCTATGTGTCCTCAGAAAAACTTGGAGTGTAGTTTTAAGATTTTGGGTAAGTTCTACAATGTTTACATATTTACTGTTTACCCCAAATATTGACAATTCAACATAGAGGCAGTCCGTGGGTTACGTCAGGGGTTCTGTTCTGATGCCACGCTGTAACCCGGAAAATAACGTAACCCGGAACGTCTTGAGAGAAATAAAGTGATGAAAGCCTTACCTTTAATCCTCTGAGTGTACTGCACAGTATTTTACTTGCATTCTGATGTGGTGTGCATCCAAAAACCTCCAAATTTTGACTTTATATTTTAGCTGTATGTACTTTTATTATTCCATTGTGGAATAAGATGACGATGTAACCTCTGAACATCCGCTGTAACCCGGAACTGATTTTTTTATGAATATATTTGACAAGCGACGTAAACTCAGAACGACATAATCCGGGGACTCTTGGAGAGGATTAGTATGGCTCATTAAAGGATTCAAAAGCTTCATTTGTTATATGTGGAGATTTATATGTAAAGCACAGTGTGTGATTTAGTTCAAATTCCACAGACCAACTGTTCATGCGTTCTGTGTATCCTCTAATTTTGTCCTGCTAATTGAGGAACCCTCGCATATTTCCGGTAATAGATTAGACTTCATATTCACAGATATTCCAGCTATCTCCAAGTCGAAGGTCAGTGAGTGTAAAGGCACTTCCGACCATTGTGCCATTGAGATGGACATATCCATCTATCAGTATATTCCTAATGCCACCACTGGAAAAATGGTCTGGCTGAAATCTAGAGCCAATTGGGATCACATAATTGAAGTTTATCAGCCACTTAATGTTTCAGATGCTATATCAGATCCAGATCCCAAGAAGAATTGAATAATAATAAATATGTTAGTGATTGATATGGTGTTCTCTCATTTCCTTCATGTGGTAAACATCTCAGATCCAATGGCAGTCAAGAACTTAAAGTTTTGTGTGAAGAGAAAGGAGAGTCCCCATTGGTGGAGGCAGCACAAATTTTATCTTTGCATTATTATTGAGTGGTTCAGTTAGACCACAGAGCCCTGTTGCTGCTCTTCAAAGCTTACCCAAAGGATTTGCTCTTAAATTAGAATTGGATATAGACAAAGATAAAGTTAAATAAGTTGAACAGCTATGTGAGAAGGGACCAAAGGGAACAGTTGAAAACTAAAAGGCAGAAAGGAATGCAGCTGGGCCTGAAATGGTGCTGCAATGAACCATTAATAGTGGCTACAATGTGCTATGATACATTGCAAGTAATACTCTACAGTTTCTAGCTTTCATTACTGAAAGCTACAGCTTTCATACATTATATACTGTTTCAGCTCTTGGTTGGCCACCCAGTCAATTACATTGGTTGTAGTTAAGGTTATAGATATATATCTTTGAGCAAAAATCTTTTAAAATTTTGAGTTTTGGCCTGATATTCCAACTTCAGTATGAATGGGCTATTTTTGTTTTAATATTTTCAAGTGTTAAGTTTTACTGTATGTTTATACAGCAAGTTACAAATGCTGTATAAACATAAAAGGTATTGTAGCAGGGACAAGATGGCTGCATTTATTGTTATGTCTGCCATAGCATGTTCTGTGGTGACCTGAAGTAAGTATTTGTCCCCTGAAAGTTGGCTGAATCTAGTTGTGATGAGTTAATGAAATATTGTACTAAAGAAAATTGTTGACTTGCAGCCATACTGTCGTCATCATGATTTTGAGGTCATGCGAGTAAGTGTAGATTCTGCTATACATGTTTTGGGCTTCCTGAACACAGGCGATGTGTCCTCACCACCTGCATTCTCAAGACATTTAGTGCTCCCTCTTTCAGCCAAAGGTAGGTAATTGCCTATAAGCACTATCTAGATTTAAGATTTTATACATATGGTGCATGGTCAAAATTATCATAAAGTTTTTGTGTGTTGCCCTCACATATATAAGCCATGAAATGTTAATGTTCATTTGCTTTTGGTGATGTTGTTATTAAATAATTTTCACAGGGCTGGGCTAAAAGGGTTTCTTCACATCAGATATGTTAGAGTTTATTTACAAAACTGAACCCAATTAAAAATTCATTGATTGGATAAACTGAAAATATTGAAGATTACAATAAAATTTCAAGACCTGATATAAAAATTAAGGTGAGAATAGAAAGTTTGTTTGGTAAATAGGTATCTTATTGTCCTTCCATTTTTATTGAGTGTATATTTGTTTCTCTCAAATAGGTTTTTAAAACATTTTTTTATAGCGTAGTCGCTTGTTTCGTCCTCAAGGAGGAATCTTCCATGGGTCTGTCAGAGCTCGATGGTGACCACATTAATATCAAAGAATTTTCTTTTAGTTGGTCTTTTGGCCAGGTAATGTATCATAATGATAAACACTATAACATGTGATGGAGTATATAATGGACAAAAAGATAAGATAGCACTTTCCCTTATCTTCAGTAAGGCTGTACCCGGTTTTCCATCGTCAAAACCTGCTAGGTGAAGTGATTATCGCGCATGCACAGTCTGCCATATTGTCGACAAACGGACCATTACTTTCTGTGGTTGCTTTGGATCAGCTTCATTTGTCAGTACTCCATATTTCATAATGGAGTCACCTAAAGAAGCAAGTTAAGTGTGTGAAAGCCAAAAACCAGGTTTTTCGTGCAACACATGGATGGCACTTAGTCATATTCACTTATTGTTGTAAAAAGTGCAAATTATTTTTAAAATTTGTCATTTCAATTAGATGTTTTAACTAAAAGAAATGTTCCACAATTTATTGTTAATATAAAAAATCTTTTCAGATTATACGATGTCTACAATAATCTAGGCAGTAGCCTAGATCAGATTGAGAATAATTTAGACTGAATAAATGGGGGATGTTGTCTGTAGCCTATAACTTAGGATCACATATCCTTAAGTGTGAACTAAATAACCTAGATTAGGTAGTAACTTAAATTAGGGTGACTTTTAAGAAATATCCTATTATGGGCCTAAAACAGCAGCCTAACTTAGGCCAAGGACCCTACCAGGGCTGAGAATAATTTTAGTGTCCCTCATAAATTCACACTCCTTTCCTAGGTCACATAATATTGGGAAAGTAAGTACGTCGTTGGCCTTCCTCAGAAATGTCTCTTTCGAAGAAGTCTCCGAATGTACAGGGTGGTCATCAGAGAAAGTATTCTTTAAACATTATTACCACAAGCTCAAACAAATTTGACTAAACCGTGTATCAGTAGGTGGTATGGTTAGTCCTGATCCCATAGGCGCTACAGTGAGAAACCAGGGGTCTTCCTAACGGGAGTATGCTAACTATTGCTATGGGAAGGTGTGACAATACTGCAACCAGACCCAGCATGTTTAGGTAGGTCACTGTAGAACTTCACCCTAAAGCATAAGTTTGTGTTTAGTTTCTTGTTCTTTGTTACCAAAACCTGAGGGATATTTGGAATAAAGAATGGACTGGAAACTTGGCTTGACCTTGGACCAAAAATGAAGTTTTTATGATAAAACAAAGTTTTATGAATACTTACCTGGCAGTTATATATATATAGCTTAATCCCTGTCGAACCGGCAGATTTTTTCAAAACTCGGCAACCGCCGAATGGTAGGTGTCCGATAGGTGGTTAACAACCCTTATAGGGTGGTAGTTGGAATCATTCCCGTTTTCAGTTCCTCAGATCATCTCTTGCCCGACCTGTCTCCTGAGGGGAGGAGGGTGGGATTTAAATATATATATAACTGCCAGGTAAGTATTCATAAAACTTTGTTTTATCATAAAAACTTCATTTTTACGAATAGAACTTACCTGGCAGTTATATATATATAGCTGATTCACACATTTGGAGGAGGGTGAAAGACAGCCAACATTGTTGGGAAACAACTAAAAGTCGTAGGTAAACACCTTGATTCCTTACCTGTTAAGGTAGCTGACTTCAAAGGTTCCTGCCTCTTGAGCCGCTTTCCCTTAGGAGCGCCAGCCAGGTGAAAACCTGTTATACTGAAACAACTCAATCGAGTCTGTCAAACGGGGTGAGACCAACAACGTGACTAGACTTCTGTACTTCCTATTCCCCTTCTATTACCTGTAACCTTACTCAATCTAACCACCTAACCTTGCAGACTAGATATACACCTATCTAGTTAGACTGGGGTTGCTGTTCCCACAAGGAAGCTTCCTCAGACAACCATAAAAACACCAGCCCAATTACAGGTATCCCAAACAAAAGTTAAGGTTGAGGGGAGGCAGTCACTCCTTTACCCAATACCGAAGCTGTAGCTACATATGGGCCCAAGGCGTAACATTTCTCATAATCTACTCTTACCTCTCTGAGGTAATGAGAAGCGAAAACAGTCACTTCTCCAAAAAGTGGCATCCATAATTTGTTTAACTGACATATTCTTTCTATAAGCCAGAGAAGTTGCAATGGCTCTTATTTCGTGAGCCTTCACCTTCAACAAACCAAAGTTCTCCTCTTCACATAAAAGGTGAGCTTCTCTTATTGTCTCCCTCAAAAAGAATGATAACGCATTCTTCGAGAGGGGCTTTTGAGGATCCTTCACTGAACACCACAAGGAACTGGAAGAACCTCTTACGTCCTTTGTCCTGGAAATATAAGCCTTGAGGGCTCTAACTGGACAGAGTAGTCTCTCCTCCTCTTGGCCCACTAAATCAGTGAGGTTGGGAACCTCAAACGTCCCCGGCCAGGGTTTGGAAGGGTTCTCATTCTTAGCAAGGAAGTCAAGCCTTAATGCGCATATTGCTCCATTACGATTGAAGCCTACTTGCTTCTGAATAGCCTGAATCTCACTAACCCTTTTCGCTGTAGCAAGAGCGAGAAGGAAAAGAGTTTTCTTTGTTACGTCTCTCAGGGTTGCTTGCGAGATGGGTTCGAACTTCCTGCTGCACAAGAACTTCAAAACCACATCCAAATTCCAGGACGGGGGTCTCAAAGTCTGCTTCGTTGTTTGAAAGACTTTAAAAGGTCTCTCAAGTCTCTATCTTGAGACAAATCAATGCCTCTGTGCCTAAAGACGGTAGACAACAAGCTTCTGTATCCTTTTATGGTGGATACGGCCAGCTTAGAATCTTGCCTGAGGGACAAGAGAAAATCAGCTATTTGGCTCACAGAGGTAGTGGTTGAGGAAACCTTATGCTGCTTACACCAAGATCTAAAGGTTTCCCACTTTGATTGGTAAACTCTCTGTGAAGAGACCCTCCTCGCTCTGGTGATAGCTCTTGCAGCTTGAGCTGAAAATCCTCTTGCTCTGACAAGCTTCTCGATAGTCTGAATGCAGTCAGTTGAAGAGCGAGGGGTTTTGATGATACCTCTCGAAGTGGGGCTGTCTGAGAAGCCTTGGACTTGGGGAAGACTTCTCGGAAAGTCCACTAACATCTCCACCACCTCTGTGAACCACTCTCTTGCTGGCCAAAAGGGGGCTACCAGGGTCATTCTCCCTGAATCTAGGAGGGCGAATTTCTTGACTACTAGATTGATTATCTTGAACGGAGGGAACACATAAGTGTCCATCCCCGTCCAGTCCATCAAGAAGGCGTCTACTGCTATTGCTTCTCTGTCCGGGACTAGAGAGCAGTAGTTCGGGATTCTCTTGTTCTGGCTGGAGGCGAAGAGGTCTATTGAAGGCCTCCCCCATAACCTCCACAGTTTCTGGCAAACTTGAAGATTGAGAGTCCATTCCGTGGGCAGAACTTGCCCTCTTCTGCTGAGCATGTCTGCTCTTACATTCTTCTGCCCCTGCACGAATCTCGTCAAAGCTCCACCCTGTGGTCTTTTGTCCACAGAAGGAGCTCTCTTGCTGTTTTGTAAAGAGGTAAAGAATGAGTCCCTCCTTGTTTGCTGATATACGCAAGAGCCGTGGTGTTGTCGGAATTCACTTCTATTACTTTCCCCGCGACAGATTCCTTGAAGGCTTTTAAACCTAACCAGATGGCCATCAACTCTTTCCTGTTGATGTGCCATCCGATTTGTCCCTCTTCCCAAGAGCCTGAAACTTCCTTGTTCCCCAGTGTTGCTCCCCATCCCGACTCAAGCATCTGAGAACAACACTAGGTCTGGGTTCTTTCTGCGTAGGGAGATTCCTTCTCCTAAGATCGACGGATCCAGCCACCAACTCAGATGTTTCTTGATCTCTGCTGGAATGTGGAAGGAAAATGAGTCCTCCTGATTCTTCCTGTCCCAGATTCTTGAAAGGAAGTGTTGCAGAGGTCTGAGGTGCAACCTTCCCAGAGAGACAAATTTCTCGAGCGAGGAGAGGGTGCCCAACAAACTCATCCACTCCCTCGCCAAGCACTTCTGCCTCCCCAGGAAATACTGAACCTTCTCGAGGCACTTGATTTGCCTTTCTTGTGAGGGAGAAGCCCGAAAACGAGCTGAGTCCAGAACTATCCCCAAATAAAGAATCGTCTGACTCGGTTCGGTCTGAGACTTCTCTTTGTTGATAATGAGACCCAGATCCTGAGCAATCATAAACGTCTTGTGTAAGTCCTCCAGACACCTGTTCTTCGATTGGGACCTTACCAGCCAGTCGTCTAGGTACAGGGATACTCTTATCCCTTCTTGATGAAGCCATCCTGCCACATTCGACATTACTCTGGTGAACACTTGAGGAGCTGTGTTGAGGCCGAAACAAAGAGCTTTGAACTGGAAGCATTTGTCCTGGATCACAAACCTTAAAAACTTCCTTGAAGTCGGGTGGATGGGAATATGAAAGTAAGCGTCCTGCAGGTCCAGGGATACCATCCAGTCCCCTGGACGGACTGCTGCCAGCACAGACTGAGAAGTCTCCATGGTAAACTTGGTCTTCTCCACAAAACCGTTCAATGTGCTGACATCCAGGACCGGTCTCCATCCACCCGAACTCTTGGGCACTAAAAACAGACGATTGTAGAACCCTGGGGATCCTAGTTCCAAAACTGGTTCTATCGCTCCTTTCTCCAGCATCTGGTCTACTAGATTCAGGAGTGCCCTTCGTTTCAATGCGTTCGAGTACTGAGCCACTAGGGCTAGTGGCTTTGTTGAAAGTGGCGGTTTCCCCGTGAAGGGGATCTTGTACCCTTCCTTGATGACTGAGAGAGACCAGGTGTCCGCCCCTCTTGCTTCCCAAGCCTGCCAAAAGAGAGACAGCCTTGCTCCTACTGTTGTCTGGAGGACTTGTTTCTCAATTTCTAGAGCGTGTTCTAAACGTCCTTCTGTTAGTTCTACCCCTGTTTCTTGTCTTCTTCCTCTGAATTCAGCTCTAGAAGGAACTCTGCCCCGAAAGGGCTGCTGAACTCTCTTTTCCTCCTTTTTGGCAGCTGGAGGAATTGCCGAAGGAAACCTCCTAGCCGAGCGAGAAAGTAAATCTTGCGTAGCTTTATGTGCCAGAGTCAGAGAAATATCCCTGACCAAGGACTCCGGAAACAAATGCTCCGAGAGGGGGGCGTAAAGGAGCTCTGCCTTCTGTGCGACTGTAGTAGATTTTGACGTGAAGGAACATAACAAAGCCCTCTTCTTCAAAATCCCTGCAGTAAAAAGAGAAGCCATCTCATTTGCTCCATCCCTCAGAGCCTTATCCATACAGGCCATAATACTGGAAAGGTCTTCAATTCCTGTAGCCTGAATGGTTTCCATCTTCTTGGATAGAATTCCAACAGACCAGTCTAAAAACTAAACACTTCAAAAAGACCTAAAATTCCTTTAATGAGATGGTCTAGTTCCGTCATCGACCACATCACCTTAGCTGAGTTAAGGGCATGTCTTCTAGAAGAGTCTACTAAACCAGAGAAGTCCCCTGGGAGGAGGCAGGTACTCCCAGGCCAAGAGCTTCTCCAGTGTCATACCACATACCCGCCCTTGAAGCAAGCCTAGTTGGAGGAAACGAGAAGGAGGACTTTACTGCTTGCCTACACTCCTTAAGCCAGTTATCAATCCTGGTCAGAGCCTTCTTTGCAGAAATGGAAAGCTTCATTTTAATAAAGGCTGACTGCTTCCTCGATTTCTTCCTGTTAAACTGGGACTGAGGAGAACGAGGAGCAGCAGGCTTAAACTCCTCCCCATACAGCTCCAAAAGAGAGCGAGAAAGAACCTTATAGTCATCAGCCGCATTAGAAGGTTTATCTTCGTCCTCTGAAACGTCTTCCAAATCATGCATTCCTTCCAACTCTGTCTCTTTCTCTTCCTGCTGTATTGCACCCGGGGAGGACGTACGATCGCCGAAAGCGTCCTGGCGGAGAGAGCTGGTTACGTCCTGGTGGCGAGAGCTGGTTGCGTCCTGACAAACCGCCCTAGAAGAATCCCAATGTCAAGAGCTGGATGCGTCCTGGTATCGCGAGCTGGAAGCGTCCTGGCGTCGAGCATTGGATACGTCCTGGCGCCGAGAATTGGATGCGTCTTGGCGTCGAGAGGAGGATGCGTCCTGGCGTCGAGGAAATTCACTGCGTTCTTTCCTCCCTGGGGAACCGAAGTCGTAATCTTGCTGAACAAAGGAAGAATGTTCCCGGCGAGAGGAAGAAAATTCTTGTCGTTTAAGGCGTGGAGAGGAGAAGAGTCGAGCCTCAGGAGAAGAACCCTGAGGTTTTTGCTTGGGAGAAACGAGAAGATCCTTATGTTCCAAGCCAGAAGAGCGCCCCTTGTTGACTCGAACGGGAGAGGGATCCAGTTCTCTCTTATCCCTAGAAGAAACTTCAGCAGGGGACTCCCTTCTAGATCTCTTCACTGGTAACTTGGAGTCCTTCCGTCTGACCGACTGGGGGGGAGGACGACTAAAGGCCTGAACAAGAGAAGCCAATTGGCCTTGCATGACGGTCATAAATGATTTAGCCGCAGCAGCTGCATCTTGATGTTCCGAGGGAGAAGGTTGTCGAGACAAGCTGGGAGAAGGAGAAGGATTCCTCGAGAATTCTCCGAAGCAGAAAGAAGAGAACTCTCCCTCCTCCGAACAGCGAGAGGAGAACATTCGAAAAAGGTCTTGACCTTTTTGCTGGAGAAGCGTTCCGGTCGTCGTCGGAAGCAAAAGATTCAGGGCTACTCCACGCACCCGAAAGGGGAGAGCGAGTCCGGGGTTGATCCTCTTGCTGCAACCATCTTCTTTTGGTCGGTCTCGAATCCTCAAACTGCCATCTACGTCTAGGAGAGGGGCTAGGAGAAGACGTAAGCCCTTCCGACACGCCCTTTCCTGTGGCGGTCATAAGCAGCCTGGGAAAAAGTAACAGGACTGCTTGAGGCGACGGCTGACCGAGGATACGTCCCTCACACCCCTTACGATCGTCGACATACCTTCTCCCTTGGTCCTGGGAGCTTGGTAGAGGTCTAGATCTAGGGGCATGACAGGGTCGATCAGTCGCCACCTCCACTGCACTAGCACAAACATTATCACAAACTTCACTTGTACTCTTACCTTTCTTCAAGGCTTCAAGTTGATCCTTTAATTCTTTCATCTCAGCCGCCATCCTGGCGAACTGAGGGTCCATAACAGCAGATACAGTTCCTGTAGAAGGAGCGGGGGTTACCACCTCGGGAGAAGGATCTACTTCTAAGGGTGATTTAGGAATAGAAGGGTTAAAAGAAATGTCTAGGCTAACATCACTCACAGACCTAGATTTAGATTTAGAAGCCCTCCTTAACTTATCCATCTCTAATTTACGCACATAGCGTTTCATTTCCATCCATTTCTTTTCATCCAAATCCTCGCATTCTTTACATCTTTTATCCAAGGCACACTCAAAACCCCTGCACCCTAAACAAACAGTGTGAGGGTCCACCGAAGCTTTCGGCAACCTAACCTTGCATTCCTCATTCACACATACTGAAAAAACTTAGGATCAGACATCTTATCCAAGAACAGTCAAAAGAATAAATCAAAACAAGCCACAAAAGCGATTGCCAATCCAAAGGTCAATATACGTCACCAATAAAAGGTCCAACACAGCGACCTAGGGAAGCGAGCGAAAAACCCGACGGAGAACCAACAACGATGTTGTCAGTCCAACCGCAGAGATGATCTGAGGAACTGAAAACGGAATGATTCCAACTACCACCCTATAAGGGTTGTTAACCACCTATCGGACACCTACCATTGGCGGTTGCCGCGAGTTTTGAAAAATCTGCCGGTTCGACAGGGATTAAGCTATATATATATAACTGCCAGGTAAGTTCTATTCGTAAAAATGTTTTTTCTTTGGATTGTTGGGATTTAAATTTGAGAGCTTAAGCCATTTTGTCACCTGTCAATTTCTTTTTAAAGTGCCTTGAGGATGAAACAAGCAACTACACTATCAAAAAACAGGTTTTGACATAGGAAAAAACTATTTTTGGCAGTCGCTGTAGAGTCCTCAAAACCCTCCCACTTCCCTGACAAAAAGGCATGGGATTTGGACAAGGGATCATCCTGCATTGACCAACAGAAAGTTATGGCTTCTTGGTCTTTTTACCTGTCCGTTTGTCGACAATATGGCGGACTGCACATGTGCGATAATCACTCCAAGCAGATTTTGACGATGGAAAACTGGGTACAGCTTCGCTGAAGATAAGGGAAAGTGCCCTCTTATCTTTGAGTCCATGATAAACTCCATCATGTGTTATAGTGTTTATCATTACGACACATTACCTGGCCAAAAAACCAACTACAAGAGAATTCTTTGACATTAGTGTGGTTACCATGGAACTTTGACAGACCCATGGAAGGTAACTCCTTGAGGACTCAACAGTGACTACCAAAAATAAATTTTCTTACGTCAAAACCTGTTTTCTTTTAAGCAATCTGAAATCCAGTTAATGAAGCCCTTATATTTTTTTCATAGAAATTTCAAATTTTTTTACATTTGATGAGAGTGACTGTAATAATCATGTTAATTTAATTTTGAATACAATGAAATTCTCCTGCAATGCATATTTCACGTAAATTTCATGATTTTTGTTTAGGAGACATGGTTATGTTACCCAAGACAGATGCTGGGAGTGATGATGAAGGAGGAGGTAATGATGAAGGAAAGATTCCATCATTTTGTGTTTTATTACATGGAGGTTTAAAGGTAAGAAAAGATTTTTTGTTGAGAGATCATCTTTAGTTTAGTAGACATCTCATTTATCAGGAAGTGTAGTACTCCAAACCCATTTAACCCTTTGTTGTGTCTTATTGTATAGAAAGATAATTTAGAAATGGCTGAATTGTACTATTTAGGTATAGCTTGTGACAATTACCACAAAACTTTTTTTTTTTTTTCCCTTACAGCGGGAGAATATGGTTGCCCTTTGTCAGGTTGGAGAAAATTGGTTTGGTATTTTGTATTCTTGGGCAGACAACAAGAAAAAGTCAAATTTGATGCTTTCTATATTTGTACCTGGTGAGTTTAACTGATGTGCTGGCTTTGAAGTTATTCTCCTTCCATGCATTAATAATGTAATTAAAGATGATTGATATTTTTCATGAAAAATTTACTTTATACTTGGGTAGTTACTGAATGTGTAAAGTCCTTGCTCAAGAATGTTACACGATTATGTCCAACCTCTCATAAAAACATATAGAACAGGCAGTTTTGTCACATCACATTTTAAGCTTCCTTTTATGTTAGATTTGCGTTTGAAAAATTACCACATGCACTATACCTTCTTATAAATTGCGTCAATAAATTAGATGTTCTGCCACCAGTTTTACTAACCATAAATCATTGAATTAAAAACAACCTGTAATGCATACATTTCTTTTATTCATTTGTTGGTTATTTATTTTCTATCTTAGGGACTGATATCATTCCATGGATGGGTAAGTTGACAAGTCTAGGACCAGCTTCCATGTTACCTGTCAATCCATATGGAACGTCTCAAAATGCTTCACCATTCCCTCTAAAAGTGAGTTTGTGTTTTATTACATAGCTAAGGATCATTCTTTTTTGCTTATGTTAGCTTTTTCCTAGACTTTTAAAGTTCATGGTGCTCTTAGTGCAAAAGATTTTTTCATGGCACCCAAAGCAGAAAATATCTTCATAATTCAGTTTACTTGGGTATGGTTAAGTTATTAAGTTACAAAATTGATGAAATATAATTTAAACTTGAAAAAGTTATATACCTGTTTGTATCCTTTTGAAACAATCATAATTATTAGTACGATGGGTGAGCCTAATGTTCAGCAAAGTTTATTCGGTCTTGTGATAAACACTGCCACTGGCAGTACCTGTTCCATATTAATTTTTTGCCTTGTAATACATCTTAAATTCCTTTGAACTTCTCCATATTATCTTCTTTAAAGTGTTTTTGATACCAATTGTTAAGCTTTGATAAGTCCTAACCCAAAACAATTTTATATTGTGACAGAAATGAACTACTTTGGAGGTCACAAACTGCTACAGTAAAATTAGGAATATCTAGGAATATACCATGATGCTTACATGAATTAGCCATTGCTTCTTGGGCAAATACTGTACATGCATATGTAACTGTTACAGTGTGAAGTTTCTTGCAACTGTTTTTATTAATAAAACAGTTGCAAGTTTTATTAATAAAACATTTTTTAATAAATGTAAAGAAAACAAAGAGCAATTAATAAAATTACTTATTTTTGTTTGTGAGAAACATAAATACTCAAAGACTACAGTAACACTAATTTTTTATAATGGTTTAGTTATTGCTATTTCATGAATATGTTAGGTGAAGCCTACATAAGTCATGGTGTAATTAAAAATAAGAGTAAACATTTCCTCAGAAATATACTTAATATTACTTGAGGAAACCTTCAGCTTGGTAGATTTCACTGCCTAGAATTGCATTCATGCAAAAAGGTGGGAGAATGGAAGATTCTTCTAAAAAGTTCTTGGTATAAACATTACTAATCCTAATGATAGTGAGTTATTTTAGCTATTAAGCTCGAGAGTAACTATGTTTATGCAGTACTAAAGGACTTGCTTGATTTTCAATGAAAAACTGATTCTGTAAATTCAAGAGAAGCAAGTTTTGAAGGAAGTACAATTTTCTCATGAATGTTTACTTGGATGTTACTGTCCAGCCTTATATTATATTAGCTAGGATACTGTTATACTAAAAAGTATTCAGCCAGTTTCACTTGTAACTTGACAGGTCCCAGAGAAAAAGAGTTATGGGCTTAACTGTGTGGTTTGGGTTCGGCAGGGTGGCTTGCAGTCAGACATTCAGAAGATTCTGCGTCATGCACGCAAACTTCCAGACAAAACACAAAGCTTTTACAAGGTAAGATTTAAAAGTTTGGGAAATTATATTTAAGCTAAATGAAGAAAGCTATGGCTTGAAGGGACATAACACTGATTTTAACTGAAGAAAAGTTGATAGAAATGGCACTGCCATTGCTTTTCTTAAAAATATAGTTTTTTATTGTGTATTGCTATATATGTTTTACAGCAAACCCCCCATATTTGCGGGGGATGTGTACCACACCCACCCGCGAATAGCTAAAATTAAAACCCCTCTAAAAACACTTAGAACTGCCTATTTTGATAGTTCAAACACCAAAAACCTCTAAAAATGCTTATACCTGAGTATTTCAATAGTTTTATCACAAAAAGTGCATTTAGTCATGAAAATAATATGAAAATACAGTAATTAGTGAATATTTCATGGTGAAAAATACCACAAATGGGCGAATTTTCTGCGAATAATGTGTACTGTATATACGTTCCACAGAGAAATCAGCGAATAGGTGAGTCCACAAATCACGAGACCGTGAATACGGGGGATTTACTGTAATTTTAATATGGATTTCTGTTTTATACCTAAAAGTTTTGTACACAGACAAATTAAAGAAATTTTCAATGATTTTCCAGCATTGTCAGGTAACCCAGTTATAACATTTTTAAGGAACTGTAATATAAATTAAATATCGGCTTTATCATCAATAATAATAATAATAATAATAACAATAATTTCGTCATCAGCTGTATTGAGTTTATAGTAGATTTTTTCAGTCCTCCTAATTAATATTTTCTTGCTGTTACTTCTCTCTGCAAGAAACTGTTGGATATTCTTCTTCATCATTGGGAAAGAATCCATGTACCAATAAGATTGCATTAACCCTTAAACGCCTACTGGACGTATCATACATCGACTAAAATTGTCTGTTGGGTGCCAAGTGGACATACCGTACGTCGACTACAAAAACTTTCAACCTTCGGTCAACTTTGACTCGACCGAAATGGTCGAAAAACGCAATTGTAAGCTAAAACTCTTACATTCTAGTAATATTCAATCATGTACCTTCATTTTGCAACAAATTGGAAGTCTCTAGCACAATATTTCGATTTATGGTGAATTTTTGAAAAAAACTTTTTCCTTACGCCCACATGGTAACTCGGCCGAAAATTTCAGAAATTCTTTCGTCATTTTGTCGTAATTTTTGCACTAATTTATATTAGCCGTTACATAAAGTTTTATATATGAAAATGTGCGCAATTTCATGTAAAATACAGCAAAATACAACCCATGGTTGTAGCTTATATCAGTTTGGAAATATTTTCATATAAACCATGATAACTGCCAAAATTTCAACCTTCGGTCAACTTTGACTCGACCGAAATGGTCAAAAAACGTAATTGTAAGCTAAAACTCTTACATTCTAGTAATATTCAATCATTTACCTTCATTTTGCAACAAATTGGAAGTCTCTAGCACAATATTTCGATTTATGGTGAATTTTTGAAAAAACTTTTTCCTTACGTCCGCGCCAGAAATTCTTTGATCACGTTGTCGTAATGTTTGCACCGTTTATATTAGTCGTTACATAAAGTTTTATATATGGAAATGTGTGCAATTTCATGTAGAATACAACAGAAAATAACTCATGGTTGTAGCTTTTATCAGTTTTGAAATATTTTCATATAAATCACGATAACTGCCAAAATTTCAACCTTCGGTCAACTATAACTCGACGAAATGGTAAAAACGCAATTATAAGCTAAAACTCTTACATTCTAGTAATATTCAATCATGTACCTTCATTTTGCAACAAACTGGAAGTCCCTAGCACAATATTTCAATTTATGGTGAATTTCTGAAAAAAAAACTTTTTCTTACGTCTGCGCTGTGGTAACTTGGCGAACATCTCAGAAATTCTTTCATCACGTTGTCGTAATGTTTGCATCGTTTTACATTAGTCGTTACATAAACTTTTAAATATGAAAATGTGGGCAATTTCATGTAGAATACAACAGAAAATAGCTCATGGTTGTAGCTTTATCAGTTTTGAAATATTTTCACATAAGTCACGATAACTGCTAAAATTTCAACCTTCGGTCAACTTTAACTTGACCGAAATGGTCGAAAAACGCAATTGTAAGCTAAAACTCTTACATTCTAGTAATATTCAATCATTTACCTTCATTTTGCAATAAATTGGAAGTCTCTAGCACAATATTTCGATTTATGGTGAATTTTTGAAAAAAAAAAACATTTTCCTTACGTCCGAACGGTAACTCGGCCGAACATCTCAGAAATTCTTTCTTCACGTTGTCGTAATGTTTGCACCATTTTATATTAGTCGTTACATAAAGTTTTATGTATGAAAATGTGTGCAATTTCATGTACAATACAACAGAAAATAACTCATGGTTGTAGCTTTTATCAGTTTTGAAATATTTTCATATAAATCACGATAAATAGAAAAAATTTTACTTTCGGTCAACTTTAACTCAACCGAAATGGTCGAAAACTGCAATTGTAAGCTAAAACACTTACAGTCTAGTAATATTCAATCAATTAGCTTCATTTTTCAACAAACGGGAAGTCTCTAGCACAATATTTCGATTTATGGTGAATTTTTGAAAAAACATTTTTTACGTCCGCATGCGTTAATCTTAATTCATGCATCATTTTGTGATAATATTTTCTCTGTGTTGCTTTGATCGTTTTACAATTTGTTATATACCAAAATCATCGCAATTTAGTGTACAATACAAAGAAAAAAAAAATAACCCGTTAGCTTTAACCGTTTTGCTCACAGCGCGATTTGTATAAAATTATATATGAAAAAATTTTTTTGCGCTGTCATATATTTCAATATTTATATATGATAATGATATTTTTTCATTTCTGATGGTTGCATACTAAACTTCAGGCAATGACAAAAAAAGAGGCCAAAAATGAACTCTTAATCTTAAAAACTAAGCGTGCTGTGATTTTTTGAAAAAAACTTTTTTTCCGCTTCGGCGCTAACTCCCGAACGCCGCTGGCATACGGGAGACGTTTTTGTAAATAGAGGCTCGGCGTTTAAGGGTTAATAAAGAAATCAGTAGATACAAAAACTCATGAAAGGGTGAAATCCAGTGGGAAGGCTTGGGTCATCAGGTAAATCAGTCACAGTATTTCTTTTAAAATGTCTCGACTACACTGTTGTCAGGCTCTGCAGAGTATGGTTATGTCAGGGGTTGCCACAAAGACTGATCAAGGGAGTCAGGTCCTGGTTCTTTTAATACCAAGGGGTAGCATGAAACACAGAAGTTCTTTACTCCAGTCCGGTATTCTATCATTTTCTCTGCTCACAGCAAAGGCTTCTTGGGCGTGTAGCTGATTTTGTTGGGCGGTGGATCATATGAATTGCTGTCAAGACAATGTATAGGGGTTGGGAGAACAAATATTTCCTGTGCTGTGTGTAAGGCAGGTTTGTTCTTCAGAATTTTAAAGAATTCTACTATTGATAGCCATCATGCATTGGGGACACAGCTGATTATCCTGATGTTTTAGATAATGATGTCCCAAGTGATGGTGGTATTGTGCATGTTTCTCATGTGGTTATTGATTGCCCTCTCTTTGCACAACGCAGGTCCTATTTGCCAAGTGCATCATTGTCATCCAAAAATAGGAACTGGGGCATCAATGGACATGGTATTTATATTGGTAGATGATGATGACCTTTTGACAGGGTCATGTAGAGGAGAGGCAGAGTTATTTTTCATGATTAAATCTCTCTTTTATTTTGGTAACAAATTACAAATTTGATTTTCTGTTGATTGCCAGTTGGTGAGACATTGTTGGAAATTATATTTTGAAGTGCTCTCTCATCTTCTAAGTGCTTATTTCACTGTAGGGATGTTAATAAAATTCCTAATAATCTTGATTGCTGGGCTGGAGAAGATCCTGATGGTTTCTTCCTTTGGTTTTTTTTAAAAAGTTTCTTCTGTAGTGTTTTTGTCTCCCAAGATCAGTAGATTCTACAGATTTTTATGTTGTCATAGTATCTTTGCAGATGAGTGCAAGCTTAGTAATAAAGTGCCTGTTCCAAAGAGTGGTATATCTGTAGACTGCAGTACCTACAGGCCAATTTCTATTCTCCCTGTGCTATACAAAGTTGCTGAAAAACTTATTTTTAAGCCACTATATAAGTATGTGGAATCTAAAGAATTGTTAGTTGATAGTCAATATGCATACAGGAAGCAGTTAGGTGATGCTCTTTAAGACCTGACATGGCTTTGCAAGATAATTCAAATAGATTTTGGTGTTGTTTTTGATTTAGTAAATCACAAGGCACATATTTTTAAACTTCAGAATCTTGGAGTGGGTGGTTATGTTTTAGGATTACTTCAAGATTTCCTACAGGTAAGCAGCAGCAAGTTGCTCTTGACGAGATCTTTAGTGAACCAAGACCTATTGTGTCTGGAGTTCCACTGGGTAGCGTTCTTGGTCCACTGTCATTTTTATTTTATACAAATGATATGGTTGTTGGCCTGGAAAACAAGATTGTTCACTATGCCGATGATGCAACACTTGTGGGTGTAGAAAGTCTCCACTTATGGGAAATGAAGCTGCCCTCAGCCTCAACTGGGACATGGATCGGATCAGTGAATGGTGCAGTTGGTGGGGTGAGAGGCTGAACTCCAGTAAAATGAAAACACTTGATTTGCAGATCTTGTACAGATTTTCCACCCCATCTGTAAGGCCTCATATATTTATAAGTGATAAAATCAATGCAACCTGTTTTAGGTCACTTGTGCTTACTTTACTAGAATACTGTTCTCTGGTGTGGGTGTCTGCTTCTGCCAGAGATTTATCTCTTTTAGATAGAGTGGTTCATGGTGGTAGGTTTCTGTTTCCTATTAGGAAGTTATGACTTGGACCATCAATGAATGGTCTCATGTTTGTCAATTTTTCACAAGTTGTCTTTTAAGAGAGATCTTTCACTTTCATAATTGATCCCTGATCCCCTTTTCCTGCTGATAGCAACCAGGTTCGCTGAACAGCAGCACCAAAATGCAATACATGTTCCTCACTATTGAACTTTTCAGTTCCAGAGGTTCTTTATGCCTCGCACCATTGGACTGTGGAACAGCCTCCCAGAGGAGGTCGTGCAATTGGAACTGCAGATGTTCAAGCGAAGATGCAATGCATTACTACCCTAACACAATTCAGCATTATTTTAATATTTTAATTACATTTTTATTGATTAATTTGTTTATTTTTGTTTTTTTTTTATAACTGATCTCTTTCTGTATTTCCACTACCTTCTGTTACTTTTTTGAATGAACACCATATTCTTTGGAAGCTTGAATTTCAAGTCAATGGCCCCTGTTTGCTTGTTCCATATGAATAGCATTTATCTTCTGAATAGTAATAATAATAATAATAACACTGTAATTATTATACACTATATTCCTTTTATAATAGAGATTGATGGCATCCTCCCTGTGTCTTGTTGGTGTTGCTTGCTGCTGTACCACTGGTTCAACATTTAACTTCTTTCATTATCCTTGTCTGAGTATCTGTTGTAATCCAGTTCTTTGTGGGTTGCTTGTCTTTTTGTAACAGGTGAGACACTCACTCTGCTGTAAGAAACATATCATCAGTGTTCATCAAGTATGTAGGGGGCACTCTGCTGTAAGAAACGTATCATCAGTGTTCATCAAGTATGTAGGGGGCACTCTGCTGTAAGAAACGTATCATCAGTGTTCAAGTATGTTGGGGGCTTATGGGCATGGGAGAAAATATGTTCCTCGATCATGCCTACATAAAAACTCACAAAAAAGCACACCCAAAACCAATCCCATGGCTACACCATCGTTCTGGATTTATGGCCTCAGTGAGTGGTGAATGGGGCTTTCTTGGTACAGATAGCCAGAAGTAAAAGTAGTGCTGTATCTGGGGTATTCAGCTGTTGTGGAGTTTCTTTAGATGCAGTCACCATTTATAGGAATGCTGGTGAAGAGATTCCACATCCACTGAAGCGATGATACCTCCACTGGGCAAACTCTCTATGACTGTATTGGGTAGGAACATATGATGTAAGGAGTTCACTGATCTGTTTGGCCAGGTTTTATAAGCCAGAGAGAAATGTAGTCTAGATGGTCTAGGAGAAATACCTGACAACCCATGCCTTTCCACTGGATTTTGCTTTTTCCTGAATTTTTTGTACCTATCAATTTCCATATTAAATGAACCCTAATAGTGCACATACTTTTTCCAATGATGAAGAAATGAATACTGGACAGTTACTTGCAGACCAAACTAAGAGAATAAATATTAATTAGGAAGAATGAGAAAATCTGCTGTAAACTAAGTGCAACTAATGTGGACTACCTAAGTTATGGTGAAGTCTAAAGAGGGTAAATATCCAACAAAACCAGATATTTGAAACCCTGCATCATCATGGTTCTGGAAACAATGGTGTGTACTGTAGTGCAAAACCTGTTAGTTTTCATTCAGTAAGTGTTTTACTTCCTTCAGCTCAGTTTTTCACTTTATGAACAGTAGTCTGCAAGACATCAGTTTATGTTTATTTAGTTATGCAGTGTAATCTCAAAGTAATAATGAATGTCATTTCAATCTTATTACTGTTGAATATTTCCTCTTTGTTATCACAGGAATTGAACAGAGTTCGTAGAGCAGCACTTGCATATGGTTTCGGTGAACTACTAGAAGGTTTAGCCAATGTACTAGAGCGTGAATGCACCCTTTTACCTTCGACGGCTCATCCTGATGCTGCCATTCAGCTCCAGCATGCTTACGAAGCACTTCGAAATCATGACAAGAAGGATTTTAGACAAAATATTGCTCCTTTGAAAACTACTTTTTCAGCAAATGACTGAGCCAATGAGAAGCAGTAATTTATTGGTTCTTAAGCTGTGCAAAGAAATTGGGTACAGTATTATGAAAGTACTGCTGATGGGTTTGTTGAAGATCATTAAGTATAATTTAAAACTGTTGTATCCTTACTTCATAGTTTTTGTACTACAGATTGCTGAAATTAACAGTGTCTTGTAATGACATTTTTGAAATATAAACTGTTTTTGAAATATAAACTGTCTTTCAATCTTACTTTTGAAATTACTATCCATGTATTTCTTGGAAACATGTTCATGTGTTCAAGGATGTATTTTGAGAGAGAGAGAGAGAGAGAGAGAGAGAGAGAGAGAGAGAGAGAGAGAGAGAGAGAAATTGCTAATGATAAGTTCTGATGACTTTCTTAGTTCTGCATATATCTAATCTTTTTTTATTTGGTATGTAATCTTTTGAAAGTTAATACTGTATACTACAGTCATTTTCAAACCAGAGTGCTGTACATGTATTTCACCAAGTCTTTCCCCCCTAAAGAAATTGAATGCGTGGAACTGAAACACACGTGCCATTCAGATGGGCGCCTCAGCCCTTCAGGATGTTCTGATGATCTCTTCTTAGTTCTTGCAGATGGTTTTCTGGGTTCCTCCATCATGCAGGTCTAGGTTCTTCCTTTTTATTTGGTATGTAATCATTCTTTGAATTGGATATGGGTTAACCCTGGGTACCAATTTTCCAAGGACACCTCAGGGCAGTCATTTTCAAACCAGAGGGTTGGACAGGTAGGAATCAGGTAATTTTAGGAACATGGCTAACTTCTCAAGTCTTTTTCTCACTGTCTTTATAAATGTCCAATCTGATCCTCTGTGTGAACTAGATCTGGCGTGGAACCTGAGAACTGCATCCCTGTCTCTTGCAGCTTGTTCTGCTGAGGGTCAGATGAGCCAGTTGTCAGGCCCTTCAGGATGCCTCCTCTGGGACCATTCCAGCATCTGAAAGACCTGGTGAATATTTGGGGCTGCGCAAGGCCAAAGCAGAGGCCCTTGCAGATGGTTTTCTTGCTGTAGAGGCCATGGCCAAGTTCCTGGGCCATCCATTTTGAAAGGAGTCAGGTCCTCCAGGGTTGACATATCTTTGTCACGGGCTTCCATCCACCTGATGCTTTCTCCACCAAGAAGAGGTGGCTGTAGAGGCCAGTGTGTTGTCCTCCATTATTTATACTGCCCCCTTCATGTCTCCTCATTCTCCAGATGCAGGCTCTCCTTGGGATTGGAAATATGGCTCTGATGTCCAGTGGCCCTTGAAGGGAGTATCCTTTCCTGAATTTTGCTACTACCTGGCCACTTGGACACCAGGTGGTCCAATGTGGGATGGGAGGATCCAAGTCTCATCTAGTGCCTCCTCTTCACTGATTGGCGGAGGGTTGGAGGAAGGACTAGGAATCAGGTAATTTTGAAATTGGGGGAAAACGGTCTTCTAACTTACTCTTGTGTAGACTAGAGTAAGGCTACAGAGAGGGAGTCCTTCACATCCTCCTTCTCGGTAACTGTTTGTCTTTATCATGACACATCCAGGTATTCCTCAGGCTGATTGGCTGAGATGTGTCTGAGCTGATGACTAGCATCTTGAGGATGGTTTTGTGGACCACATGGTTGATAAGAAGGGCCTTCCCACTGGAGCCTACCTTCATGGAGTGCCATTTTCAGAACTACATCCCATGTCTCTTCCAGCTTGTTCTGCAAGAGATGGGTGCTTCCTAACATCACCTGGTTTGTCCCACCAGTGGATCTTCTTATTCAGATATCCACTGGGACATTGCCTGAAAGCTGGCAGATCCACGAATTCACAGTCTGGTATGTAATACTTTGCTTGGTGGGGAAAGGAAGTCGGATAGTTTGCTTGGTCTCTGGGATGCTATCCGGCATGTGTTCCAGGTAAAAGTTCAGGTGGTCTTCAGATGTCGCATTGTCTGGTTGTGGTAGATCCAACTTCCTACAGATCTTGAGTACGAAGTCTGAAAAACTCCTCTCCTCATCTGGAAGATCCAGGAGGGAGGACTCCATATCTTCCTCCAGGTATGTGGCACCTACACCTACCAGAGTAGAGGGTGCCGGTATCTCCTGGTCTCCATCCTGTTCTGCTGGGTGGTTGTCTGATACCCACCATCGTGGAGAGGCTGAGCCATATCTGGCATTCCCCTCACTGTCTCGTCCTGGTGACCAACATCTTGAGTGACAATGAGAAGCATGGGACCCTGCTCTGCTGCCACTGCCCTTGGAGTAGCACCAATCCTGGGACCTGTCTCCTGAACGAGAGAGGTGATGTTTCCCCAACTTTCCCCCACTCCGCCTTCTCAGTGATTGGTGTCAGGAGGGGTGCCGCTCTGCTCTTGTCCTACTCCTGCCTCAAGGTGCACCTATGTGACCTGCTTCCAGAACGAGATTGGGAAACCCCCTGGCCGAGTACTGGGATGAACCACTCCTGCGATGGCACCGGTGTTCCCGTTCCTATCCGTTGGAGTAGTGGGACCAGCTCCTCCTTGAGCAGCTCCTTCGTGGTGAAGAGCTACATCTGCTGGATGCTGGTCCCAGGCGATGTCTCTCCCGACACACCAAAGAAGGTCTGAAGGAGAGGTTTGACTCTGTTGAGGGGATCCCTGTCTCACCCGGCCGTGTTAACAGCAGTTCCGTTCTTCCACCCTCTGGTCACCAATCGACTGGGAAGGGCTATTGGGTGACTCCGGTCTGTTCTTTCCCGTACTTCCACTCAGCTCCCCCGACTCCGTCATGCCATTGTCCTGGAACTCTTCCTTGACGACCTGCCAGAGAGCTTGCCAAATCCTTACAGGGAGTTATGGGTAATGGAGGAGGAGTTTGTGGTGGCAACAACGGTGGGGAAGAGAGAAGGATCAGGGAAGGTTCTCTGGAGATGGGGTGGTCTTCTTCCTCCGTCTTCTTTCGTACTTTCCCAACTGGGGCAACGACCATGTTGAGCACTCTCCATATGTGGCCTCGCAGGAAAATTCATGACCCCTGCAAGAAATACACACCAAAAGGGGGTCTACTCCTATCAGCAACATGAATTTACCGCAGGACTTGTCCTTGCCTGCATAATGGGTTTCCCATTCTCTTCCATCATTGTGGGAAAAGAGAGAAAGCACACTAACACCAGGGTGTCGGGAAAACACAAACACATGTAATCAAGTGGGCCCTGAAATGTTCCCAGACCCTGGGAAGATCTCACAAAAATTACACAAAATAAACGCTTTCCACTACGTTATTAAATAAATAGTACGGCCTGGGATGGGATCACCCTTAAATAGAAACAACATTTAATCTGTGCACTGTTCTCTTTGCATCGAGAAGAAGATGCATGTGGGATAATTCTCGTTCCGTTGCTCTTTGTCCTGCACCAAGGGACATAAACCAATACACGACACAAAGAAACAGCAAAATAAACCACAGACTTGAAAAAGCAACACTAGATGTGGGAAACAGGGTGAGACAACTCCTAGGCAAAGGAGTACATACTCCCAGTCACAAAGAATATAGAAATACTATTAACGAAAAAAAGAGAGGCAACTCAGAAACATGTGAACTCTGGTACGGCTCCGAAAATAATGGACGCAAGCAGGTTGGGCCAGGTCACGCCACGTGACCCAGGTAGCGCTAGGATTTTGTTTTTCAAAGACAATTCAAGAACAGCCGAAGCTAGGTAAGCGTGGATTATTCAATATATATGAAAGCGTAGGTACTTATGTGTGTCATAACAACACCAGTTTAAAGTTCTGCTGAAAGAAGTAAGTGAGGATCTGGTATGGTGGCTCTCCAACTTGTCTTCTCCAGGGGGTGCGTGGAGTGTTTCATCATCCAAAATGCTTCTGTTCTTGGCCACTTGCAGGAGGGGTTAGGACACACAAATGAGTGGAGAGTTTGTTTCATGGATGTGGACCTTCAACATCAACATCTTACAGATGAAGGCAGTTTGACTGGCACTACAAGCCTTCCTAAGTCGGTTGCAGGGCCACCTGGTGGTAGTGATAAACACCACTACTGT
This sequence comes from Macrobrachium rosenbergii, assembly GCF_040412425.1. NCBI lineage: Eukaryota > Metazoa > Arthropoda > Malacostraca > Decapoda > Palaemonidae > Macrobrachium > Macrobrachium rosenbergii. The sequence continues at coordinate 44,591,357 of NC_089749.1, read as the reverse complement.
GGTGTTCTACAACAACAAGCAAGGGGGAAAGGTGTCCCCTGCCCTATGCCACCTAGCTGTACAAATGCATGAATGGCCATTTCTTCAAGGAATAGATCTTTGAGTCAGGTACACCCTGCAAAAAGAACATGCTGGTGGATCAATCAAGCTGTCAGGGTCAAGTAATAGCATGGACTGGTCACTACAATCAGCAGTAATGGAGAAAACTGTTTGATCTGTGAGGCCCACCAGCTGTCGACTTCTTTGCAACCAGGTTGACTAAACTTCCCATTTTTCCTGATCTGAGGGTAGCTCTACAAGATGCATTCCAACATCAGTGGGACATGGACATGTATGTCTTCCCCTGTTTCAGTCTTCTCCGGCAAATAACCTGTAGGTGTTCGTCAGTCCAAGCCTGCGGATGACCTTAATAATCCCTCAGTGGCCTTATGCAGACATGACGCTTCTGGTAGATGTGCTGAGGAGCTTCCCCAGTGGCCTATTCTCTTGTGTCAACTGCACATGCCCAGGCTCCATCTGGTGATTCATTCCCTGCAATTTCATAGGTGGAGGTTATCCAGCATATCCTGCTAGAGTGTCTTTTCTTGTAGAGCAGTGAGAGAAATGTCAGGGTATCTGATGATCCTCCACAAGTGTTGATCAAGTTAAGTGGGCCATCTTCTGTGACTGATGTAGAAAGGGTTACTCTACAGTCTATACCTCTTCAACGAATGCTAATAGACTTTCTCTTATTTCTTTGCCAAGACAAGGGCCTTTCGGTGTCAGCTGTTAAGGGTTACCAGACACAACTTTCTCAGGTTTTCTGCCAGAAAAGCATTGAATTTTCCACCTCCATGGAATTATGTATGCTTATCAGGAACTTTGAACAATCTTGCCCCACTAGAGAGGTGCATCCTCTGCAGTGGGACATCACTCTGGTACTTCAAAATTTGATGGCTCCCCCTTTTGAACCTTTATCCCAATCTTCAGATGGGGAACTCACCTTAAAAACAGGGTTCCTTTTGGCCCTTGCTTCAGTGAAGAGCATCCATGAATTACACAGTTTATTGTATCTCATGTGGCACTTGGAAGGGTGGGAACCTCTCATTCTCTTTTGTTCTGGAGTTTGGGGTTAAAACTCAGAATCGTTTGGTCCCAATGTTAGGTTTACAAGTGTTTGGTTCCCTCCCTCTGGGATTTTGTTGGTGGTGTCCCAGATGAGATGGTGCTCTGCCTGGTCTTAGCCCTTAAATGTTACTTGAAAAGAACAAAACCCCTCAGGCTGGGGTGTAAATGTCTTTTTGTTAGCAGTGGCAGCCTTATGGAAGAGTTGTTGAAAAATACTATCTCCTCCTGGTTTCGTGAAGCTATGACATGGGCATACAATTCTGTTGCAGAGGAGATGGATTTTAAGACCCACCTGAGAGCTCACGAGATTAGGGGTATTGGACTATCCCTTGCCTTTTGGAAGAACTTCTTGGTTTAACAGGTAATGAAGGCTGGTGTCTGGCAGAGTAGAATGTCTTCATTCATCTGAGGGATGTCACCTACATGTCCCTTGACACATTCTCCCTGGGACACAAGTTGGCTGCTTAACAAATAAAGCAGTATGATTACCAGGTCCCAAGCTGGGCACCAAGCATTCTCATTTTCGGGTTGAAAAAGGAATGCATGTGTATACCCTTTCCTTTACCTTAAACTTCTTCCTGATCCAGAGCATTAGTGCTGAGGTACGAGCTGTTCTATTACTTTAGAATTGATGCCCTCTGTCTCTCCTTCTGTCAGAAGGGGAAGGGGAGACATGGTAGTTTTTCTCTAACCCATCAGTTTACAGTATTCCAGGAAAACTGTTGACTGGTGAGACCTAGAAAGTCAAGTTTCTCCAAAGTTTGTTCATACAAAGGTTTATCCTTTGTCACAAGGAATTTTCTGATTTTTCATCTTCATTCCATGACTTTTCTGGATGCAGACAGGAGTGGTGAGTGTTCATTCTTAGCTATGGGAGCTACCTCCTACCTAAAGTGAGCCTCCATGTATGTAAGGTGTAGTTTTTACACCTTACACCTATGGAACTAAGGACAAATTTTTAAAGCATTTTGCATTTTTTCTGGGTACACAAATCATAGCCTTTCACTTGGGTTTCACCAACCTCAACCAGCCAACTACATTTTTGTTGCATTGTCTTTGGCTACGGAGCAATGGGTCATAGGGTGTGGGGGTTACTTTTTTTTGTTATCCAATTACAGCTAGTCCAGAGCATAAGCTGTAGGACACTCCATGCATGGAAGGCTATGGTTTGTATACCTAAGAAAATGTAAATTACTAAAAAAATTGGTAATGTTTGTAGCCTGTGCATGTGCTGGTTATATGTACATATGCAACATGTTACGAAAAACTGCACACTTACCATGAGCCCACCCCTTTCTCTCTTTCTCTTCAATTTTTTAAAATTTACTTAATGTTGTACAGCACTGTACTGTATTTAACACAATGCTGTGTGTATGTGTAAAGGGTAGGCACAAGCATATGCATCGTGTTAGTATAAACTACATACTGTGTTTTTGCTTGCCTTCTCTCTCTCTCTCAGATTTTTTATAAAGAATTTTTCAAAATGAATGTTTATGTTTTTTATACTGTAAGAGTATTGTCCACAATATTTTACATGTCTTGTAAGCAGAAGTAGTTAAAGGTATATACACATTTTTAGAAGAAATTCATTTGGGGATATATTTCTGAAACTGAATGATAAGTAAATCAGTGTTTTAAATTACAAAAAACACTTAGAATAGGCAATTAAGTATTTTATATAGAATTTTTCTACACTACATGCTAAGGAAGTTGACCAAGGGTACCATATAATGTAGGCCATGTGCCAGTCTTTGTTACTCTGAAGATTTCAGTACTTAGCAGCTTGGGCAAATGCCCTTGCTGCCTGTTGAGTTGAGAGGCATTTGTAATACTTCCTGTACATGTATCCTAATGAGTGGTTAGTGCCATGATCAACCTATTTTTAAAAAATAACACACAATATTCACACTGATCAATACTGATGGTAATTTCATCAAGTTCTAGATAATCACATTATCATGGACATATTTCAGAACATATGGTTTGAAAATGGCAAAACTGACCACATGCTTCAGAAGGCAAAAGAAAACAGAATGATGAGACGAGTACATATTCATATAAACTTGTATAGCTATTTTCTACCTAACCTAGGTGGCCATCTAGTTATTTCTGAAAACCTGCCTGGCATTTCTGATCCTATTATGATAATGAATTTCTCAAGATTTCACCTGTGATGTTAATTTTAAATTATGTTTCTATACTGGAAAGATACTAAAGAGAAAATTCCAAACAAGGTATCTTACATTCAACAAAAATACATATTTTAAATTTAAATATATAATAGTAAGTAAAGAACAGATACAGAAATAAGGAATGTGTGATCATATCACACACCTGTTATATCCATAAAAATTTGACTGCTGTCCTTCCTGATGAGTTTTTAACTGAGAAAAATTATTAATTATTAATAAAAAGATCCTCCAAGTGATAACAACTATATATCAAAATAAAAATCTCTACTTTAAATTATTATAATTTTGTATATAAAACTATACAGTATTTATGTTAGTGTAACTTAAGTTTTGAACAGTATGAATTATGAACAATCTGATGACAAGCATTACACAAGGTGAAGCAAGATCTCACATAACTACGTAATGGAACAAACTTTAAAACATTTCCCCTTGATTTAATCTTGGACTTTTGGCATCTGACAAGCCCATAGTATCATCACCTTCTTCACTTCCATTTTCTAATCTTCTTTTCTTTGTGGTACCATTGCTGTTTTTCAGATCCTGTATTCTATTCTTCAAATTTTCATCCTGAAAGGAAAGTACAAAATTTAGATGTCTCATTAAAAGTTCATAAATTTATGTACACTGGAACTTCAAAAGAATTTTGGCAAATGAAAGTTCTTAAAAATAATTATAATACAGTACTTCCTAATGCATGCTCTAAAGACAATGGCAGGTACTATATACATTATTAAAGGAATGTTGGTGCGTAACAAGAACCAGCACAAAGTCCTTTATTGTTTATCATAACATTGAAGGAAAATGCAAAGTGCAATAGGGAAGGTCTCTGGGAGCTGCTAAATGTAGATGACCTAGTATTACCAAATAAAATTTCAGCTTCAGGAAAATTATTTATCCCAGAGCTGTGCAGTTTCTTGCAGATCACATTTTTTTGCAAAACAAAAAATTTTCATTTGATTATTCAGTATAGTTATTTTGCATGCTACAGTACTAATTCTGCTGTTACAGTAAAGCTGAATAGTTAAACTTTATTTTAGTGTGTTCATAAGATTTAAATAAAATTAAAAGTATCTATGATTTGTATTTTTCCTAGGTATACAACCAGAGCCTTTCATATATGGAGTATCTTTCAGCACAAGCTGGAATAGCCATAGAATCTTGGTAAACAAGGTGAGTAAGTTCATACTCTTAAAATATTCCTACTTATTTCTATCTTCCCAGTTTCATATTTAGTATATATATTTTTTTAAATCATGCAGTATTATAAGACATTACTTTGGATACTTGAAAGGTAAAAAGAAGGAAATAAAACTTAGGTTCAAGCAACATTCAAAATTTAGTATTCTTTTTACCTTTCTAGCATCCAAAGTAATTCCTTATACTATTGCATGGTTAAAAAAATACATACTAAATATAGAAAATGGGAAATATAAAAAATGGGTATTCATCACAGGCTGAGTTACATTGGGAAGTTAGAGATAAGTAGGAACATTTCAATACCATGAACAAATATTCTCACCATTGTAAGAATAGAAGGTAGTTAATCACGAGAATACAGTAAACCCCCCATATTAGTGGGGGATGCGTACCACACACCCCCGCAGATAGCTAGAACTCACAAATACTTAGAACCCTTCTAAAGACACTTAGAACTACCTATTTTGATAGTTCAACCACACAAAAAAAAAAAACACTAAAAATGCTTATACAGGTGTTATCCTACTGATGATGGGGTAGGTTCCAAAAAACCCATCGTTCGTTGGAAAAAACGTATCTCAAATATAGCCTAGCCTACACTAGAGTAATTGGTACCATGTATGCTGTACATGTATGGTAGCCTACCCTACACATTAAAGTATACTCTATACATACATGGTATAGTGATTATTAATATCAGCTAATTCCAGAGGGTCATGCAGTGACTTATGATAATTCAATACAAAGAGAAATTGAATAACAAACAAGACTTAGCTTAGCCTACACTATGGTATATTGTAGGCATATACGGTAGCGTAGCCTACATTATACTGTACTCTATATTCACATATCTTATTATAAAAACACCAACATAACTAATATGCATCTTTTCCTTGGATCTTTTAAAATGTTATGCCTTAATTCACTGTATTCAATAATATTGTATACATTCTAATATTGTTTTTGTATTATAAATTACGATCATAGCGATCAATGTTTTGGTTTGGAAATCATTTACGCTGTGTTTATTTTGCCATTTTAACTCAGCTCAGAGCGCTTTTCTTGCTTCTAGTTAGCGTAAATGAATCTCTAGACACTTTATTATATGGGGCAAGGTTATTTTTTGTTATACTGTATGAAGTGTTTTAAAGTCGAATTATAAATTAAATATGTCTCGTTGAAATTAATTTAGCTATTTTTTCGTTAATAAATGACGTTGGCCATTTGGGGGCGTTTGTTTTGTGTAAAAAAAATCAAGATTCCATTCGCTACTTTCACTTGATTTCATCATACTATGAGCTTTACGTATTTATTGTTTATCGGCGTAGAAATAGCAGTAATGTTTTCTTTCATGCCCAGTAGTTTTGATTAAAATACTTTCTCTCCAATTTTCATTATGGTCGAGTTTCATCCATGTTGCTGATGCATGATAATTTATAGTCATTAGTAGCTTGAATATTGTTTGCTCGGTTTCAGCTACAACTTGCAGCATAAATTTAGCAGAACATTTCCTTGTCGATCTTTTATCCATTCCGAATAAGGGTATACAGGCAGTCCCCAGTTATCGGCGGGGTTCTGTTTCTGAGGGTGTGATGATAACTGAAAATCACCAATAACTGAAAAACGCCACTAACCGAAAATCAGCGATTTTTTGCGCTTTTTCGGGGGGTTATCAGCGCCGAAAAGCGCCGATTTTCGGTTATTGGCACCTCTGTTAGGTATGTATCAGTGCCAATACCCAATCATCGGCGCCGGAAAATTGCCAATTTTCGTCGCTAGACAAGCACCATAAAACTGGATCGCTGTTAACCGAGCCCGCCGTTAACCGGGGACTGCCTGTAATGTAAAAATATATGAGTCCTATTCTACTTAATGTCATTTGTACTATAACCTACGGTAATTGTGTATTACCGTGCGATGGATGAAATACAAGCAAAAGGGCTGTTGTTGTCCGATTCGGTGATAAAACAACAGTTTCTCAGTCGGTTGTTTATGGCTGTATGCATTTATGCAAGAGTATAACAATACTAACAATACTTTTATCATTCTCTGTTACTTTTTTAACTAGAAGATGGGATAAAGAGTTGGAGGAAAAGAAGCTGGTCTATTGTAATTTGGTCTTTCTCGCTGCCTGCGCCCGTGGGAAATTTAAAATTATTTAAGAATATTTCTTAGTGAAAAATACCGTGAATGGGCGGATTTTCAGCGAATAATGCATATATATGTTCCATAGAGAAATCCGTGAATAGGTGAGTTCACGAATTGTGAGATCAGGGAAGGGGTTAAAGGAACAGGTTCGTCTTCTTCCTCATGTTCTTACTAGTAGAATAGGTGCCCAGAGTAAAATTTGAATGTAATCATTAACAAAAATTATGCACTACATATGGAAAACCAACTTATGAATAATCAAGATACAAATGGCCTTTCGGAACGTAACTCGTTTGTAAGTAGGGAAGTGTCTGTATTTCATTACAAGTTTACTTGTAATGAAACACACAAGAGAATATTTTATCACTTATTTCATCTCTAATTAAACATATTTAAAATGCAAACTTGTATATGTTGGCAACATGTAGTGCTATTTAAAACTTTAGTCTTGCCACCAGCCAAAGAGGAGTATGAGGTATGTATGTATGCACATACTCCTTCACGTTTATCTTTTGGCTTCTAAAAATAAAAACTGAGAAAATACAGTAAAAATAAAAATGAGAATAGTGTAAAACAAAACAAAAGGAAGGAGTGTGTGTGTGTGTGAGTGCATCTCTTTTTTTCTTTGTGCTTGACGTATTTCATTACAAGTTATAGTACAGCAATGTACCTATCCTTTAATAAAATGTGGAAAAATTATACTTGTAAAAAAATGAAACAAAACAAGCTCTAGCAAGTCAGACATCTATCTAGCCCTCTTAACCCATCCAACACTGCATCCCCACCCACTCCTGGCCAGAGAAACTGCTCCCCAGCTCCACCCACTTTCCAAACCAACCACTTATCTGAGCGAGTTCCTCTACAAAGCCTTACTGGCCCTCCTCTCCTCTACAAAGCCTTACTACCCCTCCTCTCCCATGGCACCCAGCCACCCAACCCACTGCCCCACCTTAGAAACTTCTCCAGGCCTCCCTCATTCCCCAAAAACCCTTTCTATGTCTGTTTATGAGTGTAAATAGTGCTACAAAAATTTTCCATTTTCCTGAGGCCATGCAGCATTACCAACCATCAGTGATGTTTTTTCAAATTTTTAAAAATTTATACATATATACCTACCTTTGGGGCCTTGGTCCCAGGTCTGGGTGTGTCAGAAAATGTCGAGTTCCCGATAATGGCAATCAATATTATCGAGGGATACTATTGAAATTTGATTAAAAATATTTATATAACTACCACTATCATATCCACTACTATATTGTATTCTTGCAACACAAACTGTACCTATATACATTATTATAGTATTGGTCATGACAGTTATTGTAATTATACAGTATAAATAATAATTGACAAACAATATAAACGAATACTATAAATGCAAGAGAACAGGACAGGTAAATAGTTATGTGTTGGAAAAACTGACCATACAATCTAACTTCAGATTGAAATTATATTTACTCAGTACGAGTTTTCTTACATTCAAATTTATTAATTGACAAACAACTGACAACTGTGGACAAAATCTTCAATATTCAAAGAAGTATTTGCTAATCTGGAAAACTGAAAGTTTTCTATAAGTCATATTAAGGTACATTTAGGTAAAAAAGAGGTAGTCCTAATATTTCAACATTAAAATCTCTTCTTTTATAAATATACTACACAAACTTGTCATGCTGTAAGATTAAATTAAAATCCCTTTGTGTTCTGGAAACATATAAAAAATGCTAAAATTCACTACATTTTCAAAACCAACAGGTTTCCTCTTCATGTGATTAAAGTATAATACAAATAAAAGAAGGCTGACGTAGGAAAAACCTATTTTTGGTATCAACTGTGAGTCCTCAAAGGAGTTATATTCTCATGGTCCCCCTAAGGCTCCATAAGATAGACCAATCAATTACAAAGAATTCCCTTATGGTTGGTCTCAGCCAGAACAATGCTTGTTGGCAGAGTGATGGAATATAAAGGACTCAGGACAGAAGGGCTCTATCTTCTGTCCTACAGCAAATGCCTCAGTTCTCTACGTCCCACTCACAGATATCACAACAGCTTGGATGTCGACCATCTTTCTCATGACATACCAGGTATGTGAAAGGGGATCAGGGGCCAATTGTGAGTGTGAAAGATCTGTTGAAATACAACTTATGAAAAAGTAACAAACGAGACCATCCGTCAATGGTCCATATCATACCTGCTACTATTAGGAAACAAACCTGCCATCATGAACCACTCCATCTAAAGAGAGATAAATCTCTGGCAGAAGCAGACATCCACACCTGAGAACAGTATTCTAGTAAAGTAAGCACAAACGACCTGAAACAGGTTGCACTGATTTTACCACTGTTATACTTTTATTATTATTATTTAGAAGATGAACACTACTCATATGAACAAGCCCACAGGGCCACCGACTTGAAATTCAAGCTCCCAAAGTATATGGCACTTGTTAGGGAGTAAGAGAGAGTACAGTAATTGGAAATACAGAGTGAGGATATCTCACTTATTAAAAATAAAAAATAAATTAATAAATGGATAATAATGTATTAAAATGCAAGGAGAATAGCACTAGGTACTAATGCATTGCATCTTCGCTTGAACTTTTGAAGTTACAATTGTTAAACATCCTCAGGGAGCCTGTTCCACAGTCCAATGATGTGAGGAATAAAGGACCTAAGGAACTGAGAAGTTTGACAGCAAGGCACATTTACTGCATATTGGTGGTGCTGTTCAGCTGTGGTAGCGTGAAAATAATTGATTTGTATGAATTAATTTGATTTTTTTATTATTATTTTTGTGTTTGTGAGTGAGTGATTGTCTGGTTAATCTATTTTTTTATTTACTCACAGTTTGTCAAGTGTCAGGGTAGAGCGACTTGCCAGAGGATGGGACAGAAGTTAGGACATTTTCATGTGGGAACTGCAGTGGAAATAAAAGTCTGTACTGGCAATGACAAATCAGTCAAACAGTTCCATTTAAAGTTGTGCAGAACAGTTACTTAAGACAGTGTCTGTCCCAAACACAATGGGGATCAGAGAAGAGTGAAGTGCTTTTGTGTAGAAAAGACTACATTGAGAGATTCTAAAGTGATTTCTGCCCTCAGCTTGAATGTCATAACTAAAATAAACTCTGTGGTAATCCCCAACTTGTGTGATGACTTTGATTATTCTAAGAAGTGAAGAGAAAGATAAAGAATTATTTTTGGAAACATAAGCCAGAGTTGGAGATTGGCTGATAATTTGACTAATATCCAAATTAGACGAAGGTTGATTGGTAGGCTAAGTCCTGCATATTGCTAAGGGTGCTTGATAAGTTGCTGTTTTTCTCTAGTAGTATTAAAATTAAGGAATTAATTTTTGGCACCCAACGTGGGGTCTTTGATAGTAAAGTAAGAGTGGGGTATACAATTGGAGATGGAGGGAGCAGGTTTGGAAGGTGTTGGGTCAGGTGAAAGGGAGCAAGATTTGAACCGGAAGTTAGACAGGCTGATGAGCATGGTGATTAATATGCAGGATCAGTTGGAGAGAGCCCATGAAAGGGGAAAGTAATTTGGTGGCAAGAATGGAGGTGACGGATAAGAAAACGTGTGAGATGGCGAAGAAAGTGGCTGTAGTGGCTAGGACTGAGCCCAGTGTTGGGAAGGGAAAGGGAATAAGTTGTTAAATAACAGTAAGGGAGGACTCGCCATTGATGAGGGCAGTATGAGGTGTATGAAAGTGATAAGAAAGTCCTCCTCCTCCTCCTCCTCACCTCACCTCACCTCACCTCACCTAACCTAACCTAACCTAACCTAACCAAACCTAAACCTAAACCTAACCTAACCTAACCTCTCCTCCTCCTTCCTCCTCCCTACTAGTAGTAGTAGTAGTAGTAGTAGTAGTAGTAGTAGTGAAGCCGAGGAGAAAGAGGCCAAAATGATGTTCCTGAGGGAGGTTCCCCGGATTCAGAAATTTAACATCAGGAAGGGATGAGACATGAGTTTTTTTGATGAGTATGAAAAGTACTGTAAGCAAAAGTATGGGGAGAATGAAAATGTGTGGATGAAGCAGCCGGGAGAGTTCTTGGATGGGCGGTTGGAGATGTACTATGGGAGTATGTGTGAGGGTGAGCCAGGGTATGAGTCTGTGAAGGCTAGAGTTCTTAACCCTTAAACGCCGAGCCTCTATTTACAAAAACATCTCCTGTATGCCGGCGGCGTTCGGGAGTTAGTGCCGAAGCGGAAAAAAGTTTTTTTTTAAAAATCACAGCACGCTTAGTTTTTAAGATTAAGAGTTCATTTTTGGCCTCTTTTTTTGTCATTGCCTGAAGTTTAGTATGCAACCATCAGAAATGAAAAAAAATATCATTATCATATATAAATATTGAAATGTATGACAGCGCAAAAAAATGTTTCATATATAATTTTATACAAATCGCGTTGTGAGCAAACCGGTTAAAGCTAACGGGTTATTTTGTTTTTCTTTGTATTGTACACTAAATTGCGATGATTTTGGTATATAACAAATTGTAAAACGATCAAAGCAACACAGAGAAAATATTATCGCAAAATGATGGATGAATTCGTAATGCGCGGACGTAAAAAATTTTTTTTTCAAAAATTCACCATAAATCGAAACATTGTGCTAGAGACTTCCCGTTTGTTGAAAAGTGAAGCTAATTGATTGAATATTACTAGACTGTAAGTGTTTTAGCTTACAATTGCAGTTTTCGACCATTTCAGTCGAGTTAAAGTTGACCGAAAGTAAAATTTTTTCTATTTATCGTGATTTATAAGAAAATATTTCAAAACTGATAAAAGCTACAACCATGAGTTATTTTCTGTTGTATTCTACATGAAATTGCGCACATTTTTATATATAAAACTTTATGTAACAACTAATATAAAATGGTGCAAATATTACGACAACATGACGAAAGAATTTCTGAGATGTTGGCCGAGTTACAGAGCGGACGAAGAAAATGTTTTTTCAAAATTCACCATAAATCGAAATATTGTTCTAGAGACTTCCAATTTATTGCAAAATGAAGGTAAATGATTGAATATTACTAGAATGTAAGAGTTTTAGCTTACAATTGCGTTTTTCGACCATTTGGTCGAGTTAAAGTTGACTGAAGGTTGAAAAGTTATCGTGATTTATATTAAAATATTTCAAAACTGATAAAGCTACAACCATGAGTTATTTTCTGTTGTATTCTACATGAAATTGTGCACATTTTCATATATAAACGTTTATGTAACGACTAACGTAAACGATGCAAACATTACGACAACGTGCGAAAGAATTTCTGAGATCAGTTAAGGCGCAGACGTAAGGAAAAAGTTTTTTTCAGAAATTCACCATAAATCGAAATATTGTGCTAGAGACTTCCAGTTTGTTGCAAAATGAAGGTACATGATTGAATATTACTAGAATGTAAGAGTTTTACCTTATAATTGCATTTTTTGACCATTTCGGTCAAGTTAAAAGTTGACTGAAGGTTGAAATTTTGGCAGTTATCGTGATTTATATGAAAATATTTCAAAACTGATAAAAGCTACAACCATGAGTTATTTTCTGTTGTATTCGACATGAAATTGCGCACATTTCCATATATAAAACTTTATGTAACGACTAATATAAACGGTGCAAACATTACGACAAACGTGAAAGAATTTCTGGCGCTGGCGTAAGGAAAAAGTTTTTTTCAAAAATCCACCATAAATCGAAATATTGTGCTAGAGACTTCCAATTGGTTGCAAAATGAAGGTAAATGATTGAATATTACTAGAATGTAAGAGTTTTAGCTTACAATTGCGTTTTTTTACCATTTCGCTCGAGTCAAAGTTGACCGAAGGTTGAAATTTTGGCAGTTATCGTGGTTTATATGAAAATATTTCCAAACTGATAAAAGCTACAACCATGGGTTGTATTTTGCTGTATTTTACATGAAATTGTGCACATTTTAATATATAAAACTTTATGTAATGGCTAATATAAAACAGTGCAAAAATTACGACAAAATGACGAAAGAATTTCTGAAATTTTTGGCGAGTTACAGCGATGGGAGTAAGGAAAAAGTTTTTTTCAAAAATTCACCATAAATCGAAATATCGTGCTAGAGACTTCCAATTTGTTGCAAAATGAAGGTACATGATTGAATATTACTAGAATGTAAGAGTTTTAGCTTACAATTGCATTTTTCGACCATTTCGGTCGAGTCAAAGTTGACCGAAGGTTGAAATTTTTTGTAGTCGATGTACGGTACGTCCACTTGACACCCAACAGACAATTTTAGTCAACATATGATACGTCCAGTAGGCGTTTAAGGGTTAAGCGGGTGAAGAGAATGAAAGGAAGTATTGCATACAAGAAGGATGATAGGTTTGAGGAAGCAAAGATGAATGCTGGAGAGGAAGTGGGCTTGTATGCTCATAGGTTAGAAGTGGGAACTGTGGAAAAAAACACCTACGGAAGTTCTTGGCCACCATCCCCGAGAAGATTAGCGTAATTTTAAATCAGAAGAAAAAAGACTAGAAGCGGTGGTCGGGAAAGAGCTTAAATTGGGAGGAAGTTTCACTGATCTTGAAGAACTGAGAGTAGATGAGGATGAACCAAAGGAGATGTACGCTGGGTCTGAGGTGGTAAAGGAAAGGACATATATGGACGCTTTGGTGAATGAAGAGCTAAGTGTGATGAAAGCCTTGTTGGAGGAGTGTAGGAGAGACCGGGTGGAAAGAGGAAGAAAGAATGTGCAAGTGAATGTGTGGAGTAATGGGAAAAGGAGCTTGGTGGGTGGAGCAAATGGGAATATGAGGGGAAGGCAGATGGGAGTGAGTAGTAGTATGGAGTGTCTCAGGTGCAGAAGGACTGGGCATGCGAAAGCAGATTGCAGATGGGCCAATGGCAAGTGTTTCGGCTGTGGAAAGAGGGCATATGTTGAAGGACTGCCCACAAGCGAAAGAGTGAGTTGAAGTGTTTCGGCTGTGGAAAAGTTCCTTGTTGGACAGGTTGGTAGCGTTCTCGGCTAGCAGTCTGCTGAGCCCACGTTAGATTCTCGGCCAGCCAATGAAGAATTAGAGGAGTTTATTTCTGGTGATAGAAATTCATTTCTCGCTATAATGTGGTTCGGATTCGACAATAAGCTGTAGGTCCCGTTGCTAGGTAACCAGTTGGTTCTTAGCCACGTAAAATAAATCTAATCCTTCGGGCCAGCCCTAGGAGAGCTGTTAATCAGCTCAGTGGTCTGGTTAAACTAAGATATACTTACTTTTTCACCACATTCAACTTTTAAAGACGACTTTGGTGATAATCTAAAGACTCCTGAACATATTCTACGGCCTTCATTATGAACTGGGTCTAACATTTTCAGTGTTGTGTCTGATGCTGAGCCATATACTGTATTTCACTTCCATAATCAATGCTGGACAGCACTGTTGCTTTATACAGGTCCGTAAGGGTATGTCTATCAGCTCCCCAAGTAGTATTCCACAGTTTTTTAATTAGGTTTAATGCTCTTATATTTTGATTTCATGTATGTTATGTGGGCCTTCCAGTTCAAGTGAGTATCAAATACAAATCCGAAAAATTTTGTTGTTTGGCCAATTGGTATACTATGGTTTCTGAGTTTTAAATCTAATTCTTCACCCTTTCTCCACTTTTTATTTTCATAAAACATTACTGCTTGAGTCTTTTGTATCAATAATTTAAAGCCTACAGATGAGGCTCAATCATCTATTTTTATTATGCTTTTATTAATGATTTCTGCATGTTTTATTCAAGATGCTGAAGAATATATGGCAAAATTATCCATATACAAGTCACTTTTATTCCCAATAGGTAGATTTTCACTGATATCATTTATTGCTAAAGTAAACAGTGTACCACTAAGGACGCTTCCTTGTGGAACACCATTTTCAAGTGGAAGTGTACTTGACAATGCATCATCAACTCTACTTGAAACGTGAGATTTGTCAGAAAGTTTTGGATAAACCTGGGTAAATGTCCACGGATGCTGTTTTTATGTAACGTTTTTAATATTGCATATCTCCATGTAGTATCATATGCCTTTTCAATGTCATAAAAGATGGCTATAGTAATTTGTTGTCGTTCAAATCCTCTTTGTATATGGTCTTCTAAGTTGGACAGAGAATCCAATGTAGATCTGTTACACTGTGACCTGAATTGAGTGGGAGCCAAAATTTTATTTTCTCAAATGTGCCAAGTTAGTCAAGCATTTACCATTTTCTCTAGTAATTTGCATAAACAACTTGTTAAAGAAATTGATCTGTAATTGTTTAATTGTTTACATTACTGGGATCCTTTCCAAGTTTGGGGATATGAACAATTATAGCTTTACCCCTTCCATCAGGAAATAAATTTCGAATCCATAAGTGATTACAAAACTGTAATAAGTATGACTTTGCCAAACGTGCTAAGTGGCAGATCATTTCATAACAAATATTGTCCCCTCCAGGGGTAGATTATAGCTGCTCAAGAGAGCAAATTCCAACTCTTCCATACTAAATTTTCTATTATAATATACAGGTAGTCGCCGGTTATTGGTGGGGGTTCTGTTCCCCACAGCGTGACGATAACCGAAAATCGGTGATAATAGCGCCGATAACTGGAAATCGGTGTCGAAAATCCAGTTATCATCGTCGCTAGACAAGTGCCGTAAAACTGGATCGCTGAGAACCGGGGACTGCCTGTATATCTTCTGTTATTTCAAAATTTATTGTTAATCACTCTACACTTTTGCTAAGTTTTCTCCTATTAACCCTTAAATGCCTACTGGACGTACCATACGTCGACTAAAATTGTCTGTTGGGTGTCAAGTGGACGTACCATACGTCAACTAAAAATGCTTTTTTTAAATACTGGCGGAAAAATAATTATAGGCCTAGTTTGCGAAAGGTTTTAAATCACGTGCCTTGAGGGATGCTGGGAGTTCACGGATCAAGCTGTTGTTTTGTTTATAAGCGTCACCCAGACGCGCATGCGCGAATTCCCTCCTTCTCGTACCAGAAAGCATCAGCACCACATCGTCCGAGAGCGATTTTTTGACGCATCCGTGTTTTGCAGAACTTTGGCGAGTGTTTGCGTATTTGTGAGGCAACAGGACGTTTGCAGAGATGTCTCAACGTTGTCAGGACCATGAAAGGCGCATACTGCCTGTCGGTAGTGAGCGTGTGAGACGAGTTTTAGACTGGGATGCTGGAGAGGGACCAAGTACCCAAGATGACCCAGCTTCTCAACGCCGTGTTGTGCAGCCACGTGTGACCGAAGGGGACCAAGGACCACATCCCGTGCCTTTTACGACACCTAGGAAGCATCGGGGTGTCCTAAGGGGCATCTGGGAGGCCTCCAACAAAAGGACATTGACGAGTACTGGTCGGAGCTCGATCGAGAGCAGGTGGGAAGTCCTGATTTCGGTGGCAGTTGGTCATCCAGTGATGAGGACATCACGCCTGATGTTAGCGATGACGAGTACTTGCCCCCAATGTCCGTATGGGAGCCACAAGAGGAAAGTGAATTGGAATTTAGTGGTTTCAGTGCGTATGACAGAGAGTCTGAGGAGGAGGAAGAGGAGGCCCCAGAAAGTGATGGTGAAAGTGAGGGAGACGGACCAGCTGGGAGGGTGGGAGTGCGTAGACGTGCCCGTGCACGTGCGCGAGCACAGGCCCGTAGAAGGTCGCAACGTCGCAGCAGCTTGGGTGAAGGCCGTTCGTCCGAAAGTGATGAGGGGTGGTTGGAGGACCCCACCCCACCTAACATGCACCCATTCACGGCAGCACCTGGACTGACCGTCCCTGTGCCTCTCACTGCACTGGGGTTCATTCAGCTCTTTCTGACGCGGGAATTGCTGGAATTCCTAGTTGCAGAGACCGCAGATTACGCTCGGTACTGCCGTGAGGAACTGCAGACGACGACATCGTATCGCTGGCGGGGCTGCAACCTCACGGACATGGCGCATTTTTTGGGGCTCCACATTTTTTTTGGAATGATGCCTGCTGCCGACGTCAGGCAATATTGGAGGCGGAATTTTTTTAAATACGCCCAATGTGCCCGGCATTATGCCCGTGATAGTTTCCTGGCGATGGACAGGTATTTCAACGCCTTCAACCGAAGGGCTGTACCCCGAATAACCCCAACCGCCTCATCTTAGTCCGTCCAGTGTTGGAGTACATTCGTGAACAGTGCCAGTTTCTTGTGGTTCCTTCCAAGAACCTTTCTTTGGATGAGGGGATGATGCCATACAAAGGGCATCTAAGTATAAAAGTGTACAACCCCAAGAAGCCAAAGAAATATGGTGTAAAGTTATTTTTCATTACGGAAGCCAACACTGGATACGTCGTGGACTTCTCGGTGTATTCTGGGGTCTTCTCCACGCTGCGTGACACTGTCTTCGGTCTTGTGGATCGTTTCCGTAACCAGGGATACCACCTGTTTATGGATAATTATTATAACTCGGTATCCCTGGCCCAGGAACTGTATGAAGCAGGTGTGCACGTCAGTGGTACCCTTCGGTTGGTGCGTGGGGCCCCGAATGTCCTCAAGAGGTTTGCTAGCCAGCCGCAACATCTGGCAAGAGGAGAGACAGAGTGGGGCAGAAGGGAGATGTCTTCGTCATCTGTTGGAAGGGGTCCGACTCATGCCCATGATTACAACCAGTCATGAGCCCAACCAAGAAGAGATTATTCAGCGGAAGAAGACACGTCGGCAGGGCCGAGTTACGTATGAGGAGTTTCGTGTCCAACGCCCTACTGTCATCGGGCACTACAACAGGCACATGGGAGGAGTTGATCTCTTTGATCAACTCATCCAGTATTATCCCTTCGCCAGGAGAACCAGGAGGTGGACACAGAAGCTCATCAAATACCCTCTTCAGTTTGCCCTCCAGAATGCCTACATCCTTTACTGTGGGTACAATTCTACGCTCGGAGGTTGTCCCACATCCAGTTTCTTGAGGTGGCTGGGAATGCCCTCATAAACTTCAAACCCAGAGGAGTGGCCTTCCAACACCGCCCCCCTGCCCCGAGCTCCAGCTCTGCCCCGAGAGGAAAGGGCAGATGTCGCTAGGAGGGCCAGCCTCGGTCTTCCTGCTCCTGCCGACGCTGCCCCTGCTGCCGCCACCCTTGAAGAGATGCGCGCCGTTGATGATGCCGCCGCCCTTGGTCATGCTGCCGCCCTCCTCCCTCACATTCC
Source organism: Macrobrachium rosenbergii (assembly GCF_040412425.1). Classification (NCBI taxonomy): domain Eukaryota; kingdom Metazoa; phylum Arthropoda; class Malacostraca; order Decapoda; family Palaemonidae; genus Macrobrachium; species Macrobrachium rosenbergii. The sequence continues at coordinate 44,573,530 of NC_089749.1, read as the reverse complement.
AGTGTCCCGTCAGGTAGTCGACCCTATGTGTCGGCTGCAGGCAGGAGATCACACACTGGAGCTCCTAGAAGGGCGTAAACAGAAACGGTGCCGGGTGTGCCATATGAATGGCAGAAGGAGAGACACCCACGTCCTGTCGCACCTGCAAGGTAGCATTTTGCAGGTTCGAGGAGTGTAACCGCAAGTACCACACTGCGGTTATATATTGGAGTGCGCCTACCCGAGCGACACCGGAGGGTGCAGCGGGCCGCTGAAGTGCGGCCCATCCGCAGGAAGGGCGCGCGTCTCCCTCCTCCGCCTGTGCCTCGTCATGTCGAGAGGAAAAAATGCAAGACTCTTCAATGGAGGAGGGAGAAAACAAGAACAGAACGAAGAGTCAGGATTACGAGTGAGTATTCTGCATTGAATTTATTTTTAGTTTTATATTTATTACAAGTTTTTATATATCTGTATTTATTGGTGTTTTGTATATTATTTCGTTTTATGCAAAAACAAAGTTTTTCACAAGCATTCCTTTTAGTTATGTATCCGTACCAAAGTAAAAAACAATATAATATTATATATATGTGTATGTATGAATGTATATATATATATATATATATATATATATATATATATATATATATATATATATATATATATATATATATATATATATATATATATATATATATATATATATATATATATATATATATGTATATATATATATATATATATATATATATATATATATATATATATATATATATATATATATATATATATATATATATATATATATATATATATATATATATATATATATATATATATATATATATATATATATATATATATATATATATATATATATAAATATATAATATATATATATATATATATATATATATATATATATATATATATATATATATATATATTTTTTTTTTATATTTATTTGGGTCTTTTTGGGTTATATATATATATGGTATATATATATATATATATATATATATATATTTTTTTATTTAAGCACAAAAATCTAATATTCTGGTGATATTCAATCCTTTACCTTCATTTTGCAACAAACGGAAAGTCTCTAGCACAATATTTCGATTTATGGTGAATTTTTGAAAAAAACTTTTCCTTTGCTATATATGGAAATCCACTGAAAATGTCAGCATTTCTTGAGTCACCTTGTCGTAATTTTTTCGCCATTTTATATTATTCATTACATAAAGTGTTATACATCAAAAATGCGCAATTTCATGTAGAATACAACAAAAAATAAATCATTCTTTTAGCTCTTAACAGTTTTCAAATATTTTCATTTAAATCACGATAACTGACAAAATTTTAACATTCGGTCAATTTTGACTCGACAGAAATGTTCGAAAAACGCAATCTTAAGCCAAAATTTTACATTCTAGTAACAATCAATCATTTACCTTTATTCTGCAACAAACGGAAAGTCTCTAGCACAATATTTCGATTTATGGTGAATTTTTAAAAAAACTTTTTCCTTCTCTTCCACGCGTGGACTCCCTCTGAAAATCCTCATTTCTTGAGTCACCTTGTCGTAATTTTTTCGCCGTTTTATATTATTCATTACATAAAGTGTTATACATCAAAATGTGCGTAATTTCATGTAGAATACAACAAAAATAAATCATTCTTTTAGCTCTTAACAGTTTTCAAATATTTTCATTTAAATCACGATAACTGACAAAATTTTAACATTCGGTCAACTTTGACTCGACCGAAATGCTCGAAAACGCAATAAGGCCAAAATTCTTACATTCTAGTAACAATCAATCATTTACCTTTATTCTGCAACAAACGGAAAGTCTCTAGCACAATATTTCGATTTATGGTGAATTTTTGAAAAAACTTTTCCTTTCGCGCATGGAAATCCACTGAAAATGTCAGCATTTCTTGAGTCACCTTGTCGTAATTTTTTGCCGTTTTATATTATTCGTTACATAAAGTGTTATACATCAAAATGTGCGCAATTTCATGTAGAATACAACAAAAAATAAATCATTCTTTTAGCTCTTAACAGTTTTCAAATATTTTCATTTAAATCACGATAACTGACAAAATTTTAACATTCGGTCAACTTTGACTCGACCGAAATGCTCGAAAAACGCAATCGTAGGCCAAATTCTTACATTCTAGTAACAATCAATCATTTACCTTTATTCTGCAACAAACGGAAAGTCTCTAGCACAATATTTCGATTTATGGTGAATTTTTTAAAAAACTTTTCCTTCGCTCCATGCGCATTGCGGAATCCACTGAAAATGTCATCATTTCTTGAGTCACCTTTGCTATAATTTTTTTGCCGTTTTATATTATTCGTTACATAAAGTGTTATACATCAAAATGTGCGCAATTTCATGTAGAATACAACAAAAATAAATCATTCTTTTAGCTCTTAACAGTTTTCAAATATTTTCATTTAAATCACGATAACTGACAAAATTTTAACATTCGGTCAACTTTGACTCGACGAAATGCTCAAAAAATGCAATCGTGAGGCCAAAATTCTTACATTCTAGTAACAATCAATCATTTACCTTTATTCTGCAACAAACGGAAAGTCTCTAGCACAATATTTCGATTTATGGTGAATTTTTGAAAAAACTTTTCCTTTGCTCCGCGCGCGGAAATCCACTGAAAATGTCAGCATTTCTTGAGTCACCTTGCCGTAATTTTTAGCCGTTTTATATTATTCGTTACATAAAGTGTTATACATCAAAATGTGCGCAATTTCATGTAGAATACAACAAAAATAAATCATTCTTTTAGCTCTTAACAGTTTTCAAATATTTTCATTTAAATCACGATAACTGACAAAATTTTAACATAAGGTCAACTTTGACTCGACAGAAGTGTTCGAAAAACGCAATCGTAAGCCAAAATTCTTACATTCTAGTAACAATCAATCATTTACCTTTATTCTGCAACAAACGGAAAGTCTCTAGCACAATATTTCGATTTATGGTGAATTTTTAAAAAAATTTTTTCGCTCCTCCGACTCCGCTGAAAATCCTGGCATTTCTTGAGTCACCTTGTTGTAATTTTTTCGCCATTTTATATTATTCGTTACATAAAGTGTTATACATCAAAATGTGCGCAATTTCATGTAGAATACAACAAAAAATAAATCATTCTTTTAGCTCTTAACAGTTTTCAAATATTTTCATTTAAATCACGATAACTGAAAAAATTTTAACATTCGGTCAACTTTGACTCGACCGAAATGCTCAAAAACGCAATCATAGGCCAAATTCTTACATTCTAGTAACAATCAATCATTTACCTTTATTCTGCAACAAACGGAAAGTCTCTAGCACAATATTTCGATTTATGGTGAATTTTTTTAAAAACTTTTGTTGGAAATCCACTGAAAATGTCATCATTTCTTGAGTCACCTTGTCGTAATTTTTTTGCCATTTTATATTATTCGTTACATAAAGTGTTATACATCAAAATGTGCGCAATTTCATGTAGAATACAACAAAAAATAAATCATTCTTTTAGCTCTTAACAGTTTTCAAATATTTTCATTTAAATCACGATAACTGACAAAATTTTAACATTCGGTCAACTTTGACTCGACTGAGAAGTGTTCAAAAAAATGCAATCGTAGGCCAAAATTTTTACATTCTAGTAACAATCAATCATTTACCTTTATTCTGCAACAAACGGAAAGTCTCTAGCACAATATTTCGATTTATGGTGAATTTTAAAAAAAACTTTTGGCCTTCGCTCCGCATGCGGGAATTCCACTGAAAATGTCATCATTTCTTGAGTCACCTTGTTGTAATTTTTTCGCCATTTTATATTATTCGTTACATAAAGTATTATACATCAAAATGTGCGCAATTTCATGTAGAATACAACAAAAAATAAATCATTCTTTTAGCTCTTAACAGTTTTCAAATATTTTCATTTAAATCACGATAACTGACAAAATTTTAACATTCGTCAACTTTCACTTTCGACCGAAATGCTACCTACAAAAACACAATCGTAGGCCAAATTCTTACATTCTAGTAACAATCAATCATTTACCTTTATTCTGCAACAAACGGAAAGTCTCTAGCACAATATTTCGATTTATGGTGAATTTTTGAAAAAACTTTTCCTTCGCTCAGCGCGCGTGGATCCACTGAAAATCCTGGCATTTCTTGAGTCACCTTGCTGTAATTTTTGCCATTTTTATATTATTCGTTACATAAAGTGTTATACATCAAAAGTGCGCAATTTCATGTAGAATACAACAAAAAATAAATCATTCTTTTAGATCTTAACAGTTTTCAAATATTTTCATTTAAATCACGATAACTGACAAAATTTTAACATTCGGTCAACTTTGACTTGACCGAAATGCTCATAAAAGCAATCGTAGGCCAAAATTCTTACATTCTAGTAACAATCAATCATTTACCTTTATTCTGCAACAAACGGAAAGTCTCTAGCACAATATTTCGATTTATGGTGAATTTTTAAAAACTTTTTCCTTCGCTCTGTCTTAGTACAAGGAAATCCACTGAAAATGTCATCATTTCTTGAGTCACCTTGTCGTAATTTTTTTGCCGTTTTATATTATTCGTTACATAAAGTGTTATACATCAAAATGTGCGCAATTTCATGTAGAATACAACAAAAAATAAATCATTCTTTTAGCTCTTAACAGTTTTCAAATATTTTCATTTAAATCACGATAACTGACAAAATTTTAACATTCGGTCAACTTTGACTCGACAGAAGTGTTCGAAAAATGCAATTGTAAGCCAAAATTCTTACATTCTAGTAACAATCAATCATTTACCTTTATTCTGCAACAAACGGAAAGTCTCTAGCACAATATTTCGATTTATGGTGAATTTTAAAAAAAAAACTTTTTCCTTCGCTCCGCGCGCGTGGACTCCGCTGAAAATCCTGGCATTTCTTGAGTCACCTTGTCGTAATTTTTTCGCCATTTTATATTATTCGTTACATAAAGTGTTATATATACATCAAAATGTGCGCAATTTCATGTAGAATACAACAAAAAATAAATCATGCTTTTAGCTTTTACCATTTTTGAAATATTTTCATATAAATCACGATAAATAGAAAAAATCAACCTTTGGTCAACTTTAACTCGATCGAAATGGTAAAAAATGCAATTGTAAGCTAAAAAACTTACAGTCTAGTAATATTCAATCAATTTCCTTCATTTTGAAACAATTGGAAAGTCTCTAGCACAATATTTTGATTTATGGTGAATTTTTTGAAAAAAACTTTTTTACGATCCCGCACGTTTAATTCATGCATCATTTTGTGATAATATTTTCTCTGTGTTGCTTTAATCGTTTTACAATCTGTTATATACCAAAATCATTGCAATTTAGTGTACAATACAACTAAAAAAATTAACTCATTAGCTTTAACCGTTTTGCTTACAGCGCGATTTGTATACAATTATATGCGTTTTTTTTCGCTGTCATATATTCCAATATTTATATATGATAATGATATTTTTTTTCATTTCTGATGGTTGCATACTAAACTTCAGGCAATGAGAAAAAAGGAGTCAAAAATGAACTCTTAATCTTAAAAACTAAGCCTGCTGTGATTTTTGAAAAAACTTTTTTCCATTTCTGTCTGCATATACCTCCAACGCTGCCGGCATACGGGAGACGTTTTTGTAAATAGGGCTTCGGCATTTAAGGGTTAAACAGCACACTGCTTATTTCTTTCGGATCAAGTACAGGTAGTCCCTGGTTACTGGCAGGCTTGGTCACTGGCGATCCAGTTTTTTGGCACTTGTCTAGTGATGAAAAACTGCGATTAGAACGGAACCCCCACCGATAACCAGAGACCACCTGTATTTGTTTCCCAATTTTTGATATGGCATGTCTAGGTGGTTTAACATGGGCACCATTTATTTTCCTGAGTTTTTCCCATATTTTTTGTAGAGAGTATTATTAGAGAGATCTGATACATATTTCTTCCATGAAATGATTCTTCCTCGAATTATTTCTTTTTAAAATTTGGCAGATATTTTGTTGTATAGAGGTTTTAATGTAGCAATTTCTATTAATAATATAGTCAGTTTTTGTAGTAAATTTAATTCTGATGTCGTAATGTTTTATTTATTTTACTTAACTTTCTATTCAAATTATCTAATCGTCTTCCAATCTGGCATTATTTTTATTAATTCTGTTAGTTCTTCAGCCCATCATGGGACCTTTGTGCTTTATTGGATGAGACTTTGATTTTGGTATTGTTTTATCAGCAGCATTTTTAATGAAATCAACAAGAAATCTATTTTTTTCATTATGATCTTGCACATACTCAAAGGGTGGGATATTCCTAGCATGGAATTCATATAGTTCCCAATCTGCTTTATAAATGTTATATTGAGGGACATGCTTGGCGGGTGTCAAAACTTCAACAAGAAAGATTGTACTTTTCCACAAGTTGTGGTATAGTTTTATGTAATCTTTCTAAATTTACGTAAAGTGGAAGTGCATATTATGTAGAAGAAGGATATTATGTTTTGTTGTGTTTGTATTTAGTTGTGAAAAGCACTGTGCTTGGCTGTTTCATGTAATAGGCTGTTTCGTGTAATAGTGCTTAAGTATCGGTTGTCGGTTGTTAGTCGAACGTTTGGTGTTGGTTAACGACTATTGTGAAGTCAGTCTCGTTACAGTTTTGGTGCAGTGTGTCTGTACCTAGGAAGGACTTGAGATTCAGCCATAGTTGTTAGTGCTTTCAAATCTTTAAGTTCATTTAGGGAGATTTCCTTTAAGAGATATGCATATCAGGTTATGAAGTAGAGATTGTACTCATGCCAATCCCAATCTCAATTCAGGCTACGAATATCAAACGTGACATTTGAGCTAACAGTAAGTTTGTACCATTTATGTCTTGGATAACGTAAACAACGCAATATGGTTTTGATTGTCAGTTAGAATAATATAGTTGAAGTAACCTGGGTGTCATAGCATAAAACTTAAGCTAAGATTAGGTTAGTACATTTCAAACTGTTTTGGCTTTATGATCATTTTACGATTTGAAATGCTATACTTATTCGGAACAAGTCGGAATAAATCTGTGCTGTGACCAGGATTGTAGTGATTGGTTGTTTTAGTAGTGATCTGTATAGTTAGTGTTTATGACATTTTAAAGACTATTGACATTTGACGATAAAGATAAAGCGTTGCAGGCTAATGGTGGCGGCCATTTTTAGAACTAACCTCATGTTAGCCTGAAATGAACAAGTAGTAAGATCAATCAGGCCAATAAACACCCAGCCTAAGCAGCAGATGCCTATGCCTTCAGTCAGGATTGGTAAATACCATATTGTGTTCACACCAACCCAGAAATTCAGGTTAAGTTGGGTTAGGCGAATGATGGTTGACGCACTTCCACTTCATAAATTCTTTATTTTTTCCTTCTTTGTAAATTGCAAGGTAATGAAGAGAGGAAATATTAATGTAAAATCATTTTATAGGGTTTATGATAAGTTTTGAAGTACTTAAGTGAAGTTTAATTTGTAATAAAACCCTAACTTGTACATTGTATATATGTATGTGTATACTCAAGGGCACATATACATAATACAGGCAGTCTCCGGTTTATGACGGGGGTTCCGTTCTGACACCGAGTCTAAGCCGAAATTTTCGTAAACCAAAATAATCGGCGAAAATCATAAGAAAACCTTACTTTTATCCTTTGAGTATCCTTTGGGTATCTTGAAAATGACATAACCTGCATTTTTAGTGAGTCTTCCATAAAAAAACCTCCAAAATAAAGAGAGAGAGAGAGAGAGAGAGAGAGAGAGAGAGAGAGAGAGAGAGAGAGAGAGAGAGAGAGAGATCCCCAATTTTTATGTGGGAACAGGTTCCAGAACCTACTGTGGAAATGTAAAATACTCAGAAAAGCATGCACATTAGTCACTTCCTCTTCTAAGCAGGTTTTGAGAATGGAAGGTTTGGGAAAGTGCCCCTTATCTTTGAGTCCATTTTATACTCCATCAAGTGTTGCAGTGTTTATCACTATGACACAATACCCGGCCTTGAGACCAGCTATAAGAGAATTCTTTGACATTAGTTTGGTCACCCATGGAGCTCTGGTAGACCATGGAGGGTAACTCCTTGAGGGCCCAACAGCAACTACCAAAAATAAGTTTTTCCTACGTCAAAACCTGTTACCTGGATTGCAGTAAACAGCAAATACATATACATTGTAGAACTTACTGGCAACTACACTCCAAATTTTTCTAACGATAAATAGGTCATCTGGACTTAGTGTATACAGCCATACCTTGTGCATGTGGGATGTTACAATAATATATAAAGTCAAGGCCATCATACCCTGGGATTAAAAACTCAACTTTTGACTTATTACTACTTACAAGAGCCTCAGATAAAAACATCAAATCTTAGTTACAGACACATTTCTGGAGGTAATACAGCAAGCATCTGGTTATGTCAATCTTGCTTCTTTGTTATAATGCATATAAGTCACAGAAGTTTCTTATAATGAAGATATCAAAGAATTATACGAACCTGAAAGAGTTAACAATAGGAAGTGTTCAAAAGATGTCAGACTGGAAAGATGAAAAGAGTACTGAAAACCAGTGCAAGCAAAACCAAGCTTGTGGTAACAATAAAGTAAGTATAAGAAAATCTCCAATTGGGAAAGAGGCCTTAAGGATGCTAAGGAAGTATAGCGTTAAATGTAATACTATTGACTGTAGCCAACAGTATCACAAGATTTTCAAAATTGCAAAATATAATAGGGAAATTAAATTACAGAAAGCATTTACTTCCATTTCTAGATTATCATACAGTTCATCAAAATGTATAAAAAAGAAAATTGGGAAGAAAGTGATAAGACCACACAGTGATAGAAAGGCAGGCCTTGCAGAAGTTAGCACACTTGTTACTTCGCCATCAAGAAGCCAGAAATAGAAAAACTAACAGCCAGGATGAAGTGAAGAAAGATTGCATGGTTCCTAGTAAATAAGGGTACATCATTTTTAAACAAAACAAAAACATCACTAAGTTGTGTAAAAGAGGCTGGAAAACTGGTTGCAATCTTAAAAGATCAAAAGGTCTGGAAACATGAAGAGAAGAAGAGAGGAAAATTTAGTCAGAAAAAGTTGATACGGAAGCAGCAAGACTCAGCCCAAACAGATGGCCAAGAAAGTCATGAAGAAAGACAAGATGAAAACCACATGGGAATTCAGAAACTGTACAAGACAGAAGGGGCAAAAGCTCTCTTTCATCTTTAATCTCATAAAAATATAAACTGATACAAAAATGATATTTTAATGATAAAATAAAGTTTGTTCATACTTACCTGGCAGATATATATATAGCTGTATTCTCCGAAGTCCGACAGAATTCCAAAACTCGCGGCACACGCAGTGGGGCCAGGTGGTTAATACCCATTCCCGCCGCTGGGAGGCGGTATCAGGAACCATTCCCATTTTCTATTCAGATTTTCTAGTGCCACTGTCTCCTGAGGGGAGGAGGGTGGGCACTATGATTATATATATCTGCCAGGTAAGTATGAACAAACTTTATTTTATCATTAAAATATCATTTTGTTCATGCAACTTACCTGTCAGATATATATATAGCTGAATCCCACCATTGGAGGTGGGAAGAGACAGAATAGGATTTAGGAAACAAATATATGTAGGCGATTGACGCCTTGGTTCCTTACTTGTTAGCATAGCTGACTTCGTGATTACAGTCACCGAAGCCTGCTTCTGCTTTACTACAGTCTCCAGCAAGGTAGTGACCTATATAGCTGGTGAGTTCTAGATGATCTGTCCACGGGGCATGACCACAATGGGACTAGATCATAAGACCAACTGAGAGGAAAGCAACGACCAACCACCTGACCCCTCTCCCTGGTCCTGGGAGTCCGACAGAGGTCCAGGCCTATGTTAGCATAGCTGACTCCGTGATTACTGTCACCCAAGCCTGCTTCTGCTTTACTAGAGTCTCCAGCAAGGTAGTGACCTATATAGCTGGTGAGTTCTAGATGATCTGTCCACGGGGGCGTGACCACAATGGGACTAGATCATAAGGCCATACTGTGAGGGCAAAAGGAGCAACGACCAACCACCTGACCTAGAGCGTCAACAGGTCCTGCCGAAGGGACACCAGATCGGGGGAAGCCTCCGTAACCCTCTTGCAGCTTTCGACATGCCCTCTCCCTGGTCCTGGGAGTCCGACAGAGGTCCAGGCCTAGAAGCGTTATGGGACGGATCTGACGTAAAAAAAAAACAAAATCAAGATTAAAATATACTTCCTAACCTCTAAAGGATAGGATGAGAATCGCTCCCTGCCCGCAACACTGTGTCTGCAGAAGCGACAACAGGTCCTGCCGAAGGGACGCCAGATCGGGGGAAGCCCCCGTAACCCTCCTGTGGCTTTCGACTTGCCCTCTCCCTGGTCCTGGGAGTCCGACAGAGGTCCAGGCCTAGAAGTGTTATGGGGCCGATCTGGAGTGCGGAAACGTATGGTCCTAGCGAATAGCAGTCTTCGTATGTCGTCTTCACGTCCTTGCAAGTAATGTGAAGCTAACACCGAATTGTTTCGCCAGAAGGTGGTACCCAGAAGATCGCAAAGGGACATGTTCTTCTGGAAAGCCACCGAGGTTGCAATGGCTCTAACTTCGTGAGCCTTAACTTCAAAAGACTCAAGTCACTGTCTTGAACGCCGGAAAGTGCGTCTGAAATGGTGCTTCTAAAAAAGCACGCCAGTGCATTCTTAGAAAGAGGCAAACCGGCCTCTTGACAGAGCACCACAGACTGTCCGAAGGACCTCGACTTTCCCAAGTCTTCTGCAAATAAAATTTGAGAGCCCTGACAGGACACATGACTCTTTCTGGTTCATGTCCGAGAATTTCCGTCATACCCTTAATCTCGAAGGTCCTGGGCCAAGGGGTAGACGGGTTCTCGTTTTAGCAAGAACATACGGCTTAGAGAACATACTGCATTATGGCCTCTAAAACCTACATGATTATTGATAGCCTGAAGTTCACTAACTCAGAGCCGGGAGGCAGAGCAGTTAGGAAAAAAAACCTTCCTTGTCACATTCTTGAGACGCCGAAGAAAGAGGCTAGAAGGTATTTGACATAAAAATTTAGGACGACATCCAGGTTCCAGGGAGGCGTCCTGGAATGAGGTACCTTGACAGTCTCAAAGGATCTCAAGAGATCGTGAAGATCCTTGTTGTCGGCTGATAGTCTGAATGCAGTTAGACTCAGAGCAGGGGAAGTTTTGAGGTACCTTTCCGAAATGGGGCTGCCTGAGCAGATCTACCAAGGACGTCCCCATAACCTCCACAGCTCCCGACATACTTCCTCGTGAAGGGTCCACTCGGTCGGTAGAAGCTGCCGCTGTCGACCGAGAAGGTCCGCGCGGATATTCTCCACTCCTGCAACGAACCTCGCAAGGATCGTGATCCCCCGCGCATGGGCCCAAAGCAGGATCTCCTTCGCCAGGCGAACAGGGACCGGGAACAAGTTCCTCCCTGTTTCTTGAGGAATGCCAGGGCTGTGGAGTTGTCTGAATTTACTTGTACGACTCGGCCTGACACTTGGCTCGAAGGATTGAAGGGCCAGCAGGATCGCCCCTAATTCCTTGAGATTGATGTGCCAGGACACCTGTTTCCCCTCTCCAGGTGCCTGACACTTTCTCCTCCTAGTATTGCTCCCCATCCCTCCCTGGGAGCGTAGGGAAAACAACACCAGGTCGGGGCTCTGAAGGCAGAGAAACCCCTTCCGCCAACCTCGAGGGTCGAGCCACTACCTCAGGTGAATCTTGAAAACGGAGAGATCTTCAGGGTCTCCTCTAGATTCTCCTTGTCTATTCAGTTTTCCGCCAGGAAAAACTGGAGCGGCCTGAGATGAAGTCTTCCCAGGAAACAAACTTCTCCAGAGAGGAAATGGTCCCCAGCAAACTCGTCCATTCCCTCACCGAGCATATTTCCTTCCTTAGGAAGGATGAGACTTTTTCTAAGCATTGCTACTGACGTTCCTGGGATGGAAAAGCTTGAAAAGCCACTGAATCCATCTGAATCCCCAGATAGACGATGGACTGCGTCGGGATCAGATGGGACTTTTCTTCGTTCACTAGAAGTCCTAGGGACTTTGTCAACTCTAAATTCGCATTCAGGTCCTCCAGACACCTTGACTGTGAAGAGGCTCGGATGAGCCAATCGGCCAGGTAAAGCGAGATACGAATACCCGCCAAGTGAAGCCATCTCGCCACATTTCTCATGATAAACGTGAAGATCATGGGAGCTGTGCTTAGCCCGAAGCAAAGAGCTCTGCATTGAAACACTCGTCCCCCTAGTACAAACCTCAAATACTTCCTCGACTGGGGATGTATGGGAACGTGAAAGTAAGAGTCCTGTAAGTCCAGAGCGACCATCGAATCTCCTGGTCTTAATGCTCCTAAAACAGACTGGGACGTCTCCATCGTGAACTTCTCCTTCACCATGAAGCGGTTCAGTCTACTGACATCAAGGACTGGACTCAATCCTCCCGACTGCTTCGGAACTAGGAACAGTCGGTTGTAGAATCCTGGGGAGTCCAGCTCCAGGACTTGCTCCACAGCTCTGGCTCGAGCATTTGCTCTAATAGCTCGAAAAGGATCTGTTGCTTCTCTTGAAGGAATGAGGACGACAGATCCCTGGGCGACGTGCACAGAAGTGGTGAGTCGAGAAAGGGGATCTTGTATCCTCTCTCGATAACTTCAAGGGACCATGTCTGTCCCCTCTTACTCTCCAGGCTCGCAAACGAAAGAAGCCTGGCTCCTACAGGTGTCTGGAGGCGCTGCAAATCACTTCCTGCCCCAAGGTTTAGGCGGGGCTCCGCCTCTGAAAAGACCTCTACCTCGGGGAGAAGATCTAGAGGAAGAAGCTCCTCCACGAAAGGGCTTCTACTTCCTGGAGGTCTGGCCCGACAACGACATCAAAGGGACTGCCGGGCGTCTTGACGAGTGGGCCAAGAGGTCTTGAGTGGCCTCCTTCAAGCTGGAGGAGAGATCCTTGAACAAGGACTGGGGGGAAGAGATGGCTCGAAAACGGGGAGAACAGCAAAGCCCTCTGCGACGGAGAAACTGACTTTGCAAAAGTATGACGCCAAAGGCATCTGGTGTTCCCAGGCGGTCACCCATCCAAGTACTGACCAGACCTAACGTTGTTTAACTTCGCTGATCGCACGAAGCGGTGCTTAACGTGGTATGGCCGTTGGCTGGTAGGGCCATAGGCTGTAAAGTTACAGTACAAGGCCCTCTTCTTCAAGAGGCCCGTACAAAAGAGGGAAGCCAGTTCCTCTGAGCCATCCCTGACTGCCTTGTCCATGCAGTTCAACACGCTGGACAGCTCCCCCAGGCAGATCGAGTCGGGACTCCTAATCCTGACGTCTAGAGCCCCCAAACACCAGTCCAGAAAATTGAAGACCTCCATGGTTCGAAACAGTCCTTTCAAATGGTGATCCGTCTCCGACATAGTCCAGGACACTTTGGCAGCCGACAGGAGGGACCTTCTAGGCACGTCGACCAAGCTAGCGAAGTCTCCCTGGGACAACGAAGGAACTCTTGAGCCGACGTCCTCCCCGGTCTCTTACCACATACCTGCCTTGCCGCTCAGCTTGGACGGAGGCAGGGCAAAAGAAGTCTTGCCTTGGGTCTTCCTTCCTCCATCCAAGTGTTAACCTTCTTGAAGGCCTTCTTCGTCGCCAGAGACGAAGTCATCTTGACAAACCCCGGCGCTCTCCTCGTCTAGGACGAAGCAAACAGCGAAGGAGGAGAGAGAGTGGCCGAGGGTTTGAAACTTGTCGCCAAACAAGTCCTTAAGAAAGGCCGGCTAACACCTGGTAGTCCGTAGACGAGGAAGGGGGAGGCTGCTCAAGGACTGCAGGCTCCGACTCACAAGAGACTTCTCCCTCTTCAATGGGAGAAACGAAGGCCTTGCGGTCCAACACGCAGATGGGATCTACGCTTCCCCGCAGACTTTGATTGCTCTGAAGCTTCAGCAACCAAAAAGAGGCGTCCTCCCGAGAGTCCATCCGAGCGCCCTGCACGGCAGCGAGAGGAGCGCCCTGACGAGCAGCTACAGAAGCGCCCAGGATAGCTGCTTGCGGAGCGTCCACGATGGCGGTCCAGCTGAGCGTCCTGCACGGCAGCGAGAGAAGCGCCCTGACGAGCAGCTACAGAAGCGCCCAGGATAGCTGCTTGCGGAGCGTCACGCTGGTGGTCCAGCCTGGCGCCCTGCACGGCAGCGAGAGGAGCGCCCTGAAGAGCAGCTACAGAAGCGCCCAGGATAGCTGCTTGGCGGAGCGTCACGATGGCGGTCCGGCCGAGCGCCCTGCATGCAGCAGTGAGAGGAGCGCCCTGTCCAGCCGAAGCTACAGAAGCGCCCAGGATAGCTGCTTGCGGAACCTCACGATGGCGGTCCAGCCGAGAGGCGTCCTGCACGGCAGCAGAGAGGAGCGCCCTGACGAGCAGCTACAGAAGCGCCCAGGATAGCTGCTTGCGGAGCGTCACGCTGCAGCAGAGCGTCACGATGGCGATCCAGCGGCGGTGAACACGACTGGGAGACGAAGCATGCTTGACAGAAAGGCCCCCCAGTCAATATATTGTGAAATAGGCTACCTACTTGGGAAGTCTCAACTCCCGCTTAGCCTACGAGTACTAGAATTTGGCTCGCCCACGTTAGGCAGGTAGATTTAAATCAGTCTCAGGCGAGATAAAACCTATTCTCGCCGTTTTAACTAAAATTATGGTAGGTTATCTCCTCACCCTGACTAAAACTAATGTTTGATACCGACCTGAGTAAATTATGGCATCTTTAACGTTTCCGTGCTACTTTGAACTCGCGAAAGCGTTTGTTTACTTTTACTAGAGGCAGCCATTTGCCTCACGTGACGTCACTCTAGTCCCGCTGCTCGGTAGACTATCTCCAAAAACAAACCTTACATTTCCTTTAATAACTCCATAAGTGTTTGATTTTGTTGTAACAACATAGTTACGAAAACTTTATTGGACATATCCTCTTCAGCGTCCGCCTTACGAGTCCGTTTTCACGACGTGCACTTTGACTGACCCAGCGTTACTATTGTTTCTTCTTTATTATCGCTTGACTCGCTCAATCTATGCACCTTCGCAATAGATAATATTTGTTAGCCATCTTCCAGATGCAAAAAGGAGCACTATTAGTGCGAGAATGAAATCCTGAACTAATAAATTAGCAGGGTGGGAGGCAAAGGCGATCATTTATCAAGCAAACCTGCCCCTACACCTCATGCATGTAAAGTGAGGATCTACCGAAACTTTCGGTAGCCTCACCTAAACTCATTCACACAACATACTCTGAAGCTAGCATAACTAGATCCAGACATCATCCAAAGAGCAATCAAAAGCAAATTCCACAAAAGCGTATGCCAATCCACAATCCAAAGACAAAAACCAAAAGTCAAATAGAATACTTAAGTGGAAAATAACGAGTTTACGAAATCCAAAGACGGAGGTACTGAAAACAGTTGTTGACAGTACCGGCGACAGAGAAAATCTGAATAGAAAATGGGAATGGTTCTGATACCCGCCTCCCAGCGGCGGGAATGGGTATTAACCACCTGGCCCACTGCGTGTGCCGCGAGTTTTGGAATTCTGTCGGACTTCGGAGAATACAGCTATATATATATCTGACAGGTAAGTTGCATGAACAAAATATGAATTATTGAAATACCTGAAGCCATGGATGATTCATTGTTTCTGTAGCACTTAGTCTGCTATTGGGATCCTTAACCATTAACTTCTTGATGAGATCTTTGGCTTCATCTGAGACTGATGTCCATAATTTGTGGTTGAAGTTGTACACTGCATTCTTAATCTGGTACCTCAGCTTGGCATCATCACTCAGATTAAATGGGGGATACCCAGCTAAACTATAAGGAAAATTGAAAAGAAAAAACATTAACTTGTTTTAAAATAAAATATTTCAAGCTGAACTAACCTACCTAAACAATTCAAGTTTAAATTTCATACAAGTCTAATCTGCTGAATACAATACTCACTTCAAATAAAAAGTGAGGAAAAGCTACTTTCTTGCAGACAAGGAAAATGCAGTAGAGATTATAAATTGTGTTCTCTCTCTCTCTCTCTCTCTGGACAAGGTATAAAATTCTTTTACAAGAGATAAGTGCCCTACCTTACATAAAGTAATACACCTAAGCTCCACATATCAACTTTGTTTGTGTATGAGAGCTGCCCAAATTCTAAGAGTTCTGGAGCTATGTATGTTGGAGTGCCACAAAATGTGGTCATCTGTGAGGCATCAGCTGCCAGCTTGGATAATCCAAAGTCTGTTAGTTTGACAAGCGTCAATTCTTTATCCGTAGCTAAAAGGACGTTTTCTGGCTGAAAAGTTCATAAACAGCATTACAACAAGAAGTTTTAGTAAAATATTAAAATACAACGTTGTCAGCAAACACCATGATAACTGGACATGAAAAAATTCTGTACAAAATCCACTGCAATAAAAAAAAAATCCCTAAGCAAAATTATGAAACTTTCACAATAATATTTACTATTTGGATACTTACCTACTGTTACAGATAACTATATCTAGTTCACCTGTTCCCAACCAGGTGTGTCTGAATGTTTTAATACTCATTAGGATTCTTTGACAATCAACTAAGTTGTGGGGAGGCTGGGTGGGTTCTAATAAATTTCACTGTGAAAATTTTCATTAATTTAAGATGAATCTTACCCACTCTTAACCCCTACAGGCTAGGCTAAAATGTACAGTAAGAACACCCATAGACTGGGCAAATTTTACGGTTGGCCACTAAAAAAAAGAAAAATGAGGAAGCTATACAAATGTATATGGTCTAAGAAAAAAAATTCTAACATATTTTCTGTAACTTCCACAGGAAGTGTAAAGTTAATATTTCCAAACCTGTGAGGAGCCTCTTTTCCAAGACACTTGTAAAAATTTGCTATTTTTATTGAGTTATACATGTTCTTTCCAATAATTTTTTACAATTTTATTTTGTAATACAGTATTACAATTGCAGTTCACATAACAGAGAAAAACTAAAATGAGTAACAATCTCTTTGATAAAATATTTATGAGTTGTACTAGGATGCAGAGATGTACTGTAGTACCTTTTGGTGAGTTCTAATATTTTTGTTGTACTTTACCTTGCAAAATTACTATTAAGGCTAACCTACTATCGTAAAAGGTAATAACTAAAACCAACAGCAATCTCTGTGCATATTTATGGGCAAATAGATGTACTGGGCCAGGGAGATGTAGAACATTCCCCTCTTAAATCTCAAGTCACACTAATTATCCTGTATCCTGATCTGCGGTGTGAATCTTGCCACGTGTTCCAATACAGTAGTCATTCATGGCCCATTTAGGTGATAAGAACATTTTTGCACAAAATTCGTTTAAATATATTGGCACAAAATAAGTGATCATATGAGATTAAATATATTGGCACAAAATAAGTGATCATATGAGATGAACCAGAGTTTCACAAGCAAAAGAGCCATGCTGTCCATGTAGGATTAATGATAGCTGATTCCCACATTGAGATTAGGATAGTGGATTCTTGCAGCTAGACAAGAATCTGCTCAGCCAAGGCTCTCTGGTATAAGACAAGGTATGGGTGGTCTTAAGGAGAAAGCCGCCTCTACAGAGCAGTCTTAATGAAGTCCCTCTGCCTGGGTCAACAGCCTAACAAGTAATGGTCAAAACTAAAAGAATACCCATTGAAACAAAAGTATGCCCTATACTGTACAATTAATGCACCCTGATGCTCCCCAACACTCAAGACCAGTCTTTAAAATTATGGAAATAGACTATAAAGCTGCTCTTTAATTTGGTTCAGGCAAAGACTGTACTGTCTACAACTAGTGGGCTTAGGGCTGCAGTCTCAAACTGTTTCCAGGTCTTAAGACATGCAAAATGTCTTGGTTCTCACTTTTCATGAAAGACTATCTGAAGCTTAATCATACAAGAATATTTCTCAATTACCTGTTACTTTTCTCCTGAACCACATAGGAAGCAAAAGAAGGTGGAGCAGGAGTGAGAGAGGAATTAACTTAGGCTACCAGGTAGGCTAATGAAGGAGGAGGAGAAGCAACACAAGAAGACAAAAGGAAAAGACTGAGTAAGCTTATGGTGTGCCCTAACAAAGAAAACCACACTCGTGCTTCAACAGCTAGGCTAACACATACATGACCATCATGCACAACTGAAACATTCGGTTTCCACAAACTCTTTCCTATACAGCCTAATGCTTTTGTCTCTGCTTGTTGTAGATGACACAATGCAAAAACAGAAAACAAGCACAATACCCTACAGAAGAAAATCAGCAAGAAATAGCCAACATTATTACTAATGCCGATTCACACCGTCTGCACAAGGACACAGCATGAAAAATTCTGACTAGAATATTGTAAACATTCCAGTGCCACCTGACGGGAAACAGGTGACTGCAGATACAGTCCTAGTGGGTCAGCCAAGCATTATTTTGTTTTATTTTGAATGCCAATCGCACCTAATGGCATGAAGATATAAGCTAACTTCAACAGTAGGTATGATTCATTCCAAATAATAAATAACTGATCAGATAAAATTTTTTTTTTATTATACTATACATATAAATATAAGATACACTCTATTTTTATTCACAGCAACAAACCATTTACTATATCATGCATACATATATAAGATAAACTTTATTTTCATTCACAGCAACAAACCAATCACTATAATACCATTACAGCATAAGAGAGGGGATTAAGGAAGGTAATTAGGTGATGCAGGAACCAGCAAAAAAGCAGGAAGGAAAGTAAAATGTACATAATTTTCTAACTGCTTCAAAATGACTCTCTCCTCTCTTCTTATACATGATGAATTTTACATTTTTCTGATCACTCCTTGCACTCTTAACACCTAGTTGACATCCCTACAACAAGCACAAACTGTCTATCTAAGACCACAGCATATTATTTTTATCTAACTCCATAGAAAAGTACAATCTGCTTATGCAGAAAACATTCTGGCAAAAGCTGATGTTTTGCTCCTACTGTCAGTTGAAGACATCCTGAGTCAACAATACAAAGTCAATACAGTACAGGCAGTCCCCGCTTATCAGTGGCATCGGCTAACGACATCGTTAACCAGATTTTCGGAGCTGGTAAGCGATTTTCGGAGCTGGTAAGCAGTTTATCAGCATTGGTAGGCAGTTCATTGGCATCAGTAACAACTTTCGGTGCCGGTAAGTGGTTTATTGGCATCAGTAAGCAGTTCATGGGCACTTACAGCATTGTAAAAGCCATTTATTACCATAATTACTGTGATGTTCCACTTATCGACGATTTTTGGTTACCGCTCGGCTGGGAACGGAACCCCCACCGTTAACCGGGACTGCCACTGTGAAAAAGCAACCAACAGCAACTACAATTCACCGACAACTATCCTGCCCTACAAGAAGAATAATTCTGATGAGAACTAAAACATTCAAAACACACATGGTGGAGAAAATGTGAACTAGACAGTCATTTGGGTCAGCCAAGCAATCTCCTTTTTATTTTGAATGCCAACGGCAACTGCTGGCGTGAAAATATAGATATCTGTAACAATATGTAAGATTCATCCTAAATAAAACAAAAAAAGTGTTGTCACCAGGTACCAACTAAGCTTGTAATATGAAACCAAATTTGAAAAAATTACAAAAAAGTCAGACACATGACTGATAATTATCACAATACTGACAAGAATGTCACAACTTTCAAATATCTATATAAATAAATATATAACAGACAACCTGATACCCTTTTGTAAAGAGGGAAGAACACATATTTTAAACAATATATCAAATACAGAATGAAAACACATATGGCCAAAAGTACAAACCTTAATATCCCTGTGAGTGATGTTTTTCATGTGTAAATACTGAATAGCTAAAACCAACTGATAGAAGTAAAACTTCACAGTCATCTCTGGGAGTCGCCTTTGAGTTACCAACCGATCAAACAGCTCTCCTCCTTCTGCCACTTCCATAATGATGAATATCTTTTCTGGACTATCGATGACATCTTCAAGTCTTATGATGTTAGGCTGTGGGAGTATGAGGAAAATTTGAAAGGAAAAAATAAAAATGACATTACACAGCAAAGCTTATGTTACAAGCAAGACTTGCAACAAACTTGCTTTTGCTGTTTGTTATAGGGCTTTGGTTACTTATGTTAATGTAATAAAAAATCCACAAGAATCCTGATATTCATAACTTTACAGGAACTCTAACAAAAGGAAACAGTTCCCCCCAAAAATTCCAATCTACAGATAGTTTTCATCATAACTAGCCTGCCTAAATATAAGTGATATTACTCCATCCACAAATCATAATTACACTGTGGCAAATTTTATTCTCTAAAAAATTGATTTGATAGTCTGGTCCCACTTTCTCTTTAAGGATATCAAACAAGAGAAGTTTGTGCCTTAGTAATGATGGCCAATTTCCTGAGAAAGATTGGTCTATCTGTCTGGTCCTCCATCCATATCACAAATCATTTTTTCACATCTGATACAGATCCCTCTTGCATGTTCACTTGATATGTAGCTTTCAGTGGAACTGATCCTTTAACAATTTACAGAATTATTCTTTGTTTTTCAGGGCAGCTGTCATTCTTGGGTGAGACATTTAAGCTGAAAGGAATACCAGCTACTGATTTCCTACTGTTGTGTAGTTTACTAATCTTTTGTTTCACTTCTAAATTGATACTTCTGCTTTGCCTCTTTCTGCTGCCACCAGTAGCACTGGTTTTGCTGCATTTGAGAACCATGAGGCAATTCACAATATATTTTGGTAAAAAAATTACAGCAGACATTACAATGCTCAAAAGACAGGCAACAAATGAAATTAGATGCTGCTGCCTATGAGTCAACACTATTATCGAGTAAACTATTCATTTGTAATTAGGGTAAGTTCATTTAATTAATTACAGAAAGCACAACACAGTACACACATTAACCAGTATCACATATACTTATTATAACTATCTAGACATGCATTACAGGTAGCACAATTACTTTGTTTACAAACAGACATGTTGCATTGCTACATCGGTTACATCTGATTTGTCCTGTTCGCCAATCTGAACTTTTTAACTGTTATAACCTTATGTAACCAGACATTTCATGATGCATGATTGTACTATATTCCAGTGAATGTTCAATTATAAGTTGTTCAATTGCTACCCTGTCAGTGTTATTACTGTTAACGTAACCAGGTATTTTATTTACCTACTACCTTGAACAAATAACCAATCTAGCAAACTTCCAAGTTTATACACTTCACAATATGCATTGGAAAAAAGACCACTGATCTTCAAACAAAGCTCCTATAAAACTGACAAAGTCAAGATGGGAAATGCATGGAAACAAAGGCGGCAAGTATGAAATCCAAATTATTTGAGAACAAAAGACAGACTTAAATAAAAAAAAGCTGGCATCTCATAACTGATAACATGAACAACTAATGCCATCATGTGGTAAACACAATCTACAGTTGATCCTTGAACCTCAAAGGTTTTAGACTGGTAAATTTGATAACTGTACTGTACAAGCAGAATCTTCATCAGTAACTAAAGGGAATATTTTTTTTAATTTTGT
Source organism: Macrobrachium rosenbergii (assembly GCF_040412425.1). Taxonomy (NCBI): domain Eukaryota; kingdom Metazoa; phylum Arthropoda; class Malacostraca; order Decapoda; family Palaemonidae; genus Macrobrachium; species Macrobrachium rosenbergii. The sequence continues at coordinate 44,551,829 of NC_089749.1, read as the reverse complement.
GGCCAAACCCACAGAAGATATGCATAGGTTAGAAAAGTAAAAAATTTAGCAGGTCATAAATGTGTAAACTACATGTAGATACCAGTCTGCTTTACCATTAAAGTACAGTAATGTATCCACAAATTTATTTCAGTACATTAAAGCTGTAAAAAAAATGTCGCACACACTTACAAACCAAAAACATCATCTGCAGTACAGAAAATGTAAACAAATTTAGCCCCTTGTGGACAGGTAACATACATATATGTTTAATTATAGCTTTGGGTAAATTTTGGGTAACATACATGTACGTTTAAGATTTCATGCCATACTTTTTTAATTAATTTTGGTGGAAAAGAGCTCAGATCACTTCCACGGGCCATAAATGACTCACTGCAACTTTTATGGCAAATGTGATAACTAGTCGGCACAGGAGAGGGAGTTCAGTTTGCCTTGAGATGTCATAGGGGAATGTTGTCCAAAATTCCCATCTATTGACGTCTCGTAACATACTTTACAATAAATATACTCAGGGTTTCCTACTGACTGTAGTTCTTATTTGTTATGATATTGTGTGAGCTGTAATTATAATTTTAAAAAATAAGATAAAAAAAATATTAGAAAAAACACTTATAAACTTGGTAACATTAGCATATCTTTACGACTGTTGTTTGGAAAAGAGGCTGCTAACAGGGTCGGAAATATTCACTTTCAACTTCACCTGGAAGGTACAGAAAATTTTAAAAATTTTTTTTCTTGAACCATGTGCATATATTCCTTTCCACTGATGAGTTTTTTTAATTAGCCATCCATAAATTTAGCCCGGTCTAGGGGTGTGCTTAATATATATTTAGTCCAGACTGTGAAGGTTAAACTTGCAGACAATGCACATAGGTCTGGTAATCTAGAAGTTCTCACTGTAAATGCTGTGAATCCTCTAAATACGTAAGGGTTGCTATATTTGCCTGCATATTAGAGACACTTTTTTTTATTTCTGAATGTATAAAAAACTGCCCTGTGTCCCATGCAGCCGTGTTACAGATGGGTAGGCACAAAAATTGTTGCTAATAATAAAACGCTGAAAAACAAGCCTAATTATTACAATAAATTGTGTTACTGGAATAAAGTATGAAATCATATGTAAATTTACACTCACATTTAAAGGAAATTAAATGAAATTTACCAAAAATAAACAACGTTTATGCGTTACTGTGACAGGCCACCAGGGCGGTGCTATGATTTGTTTAAATCCACTTATTGCAAATGGCTGACAGGCTAACTGCCGACATATCATAGGGAATTTTTTCGTAAGTTTATAAAAACAGACGGATAATTCGCCTTGTTTTCAATATTTTATTATTCAAAAAAATACTGAAAACAAGCCACTAACTGCCAACATATCGTAAGCAATTTTTCATAAGTTTCGTAAGCCTGTCAGCCACTTGAAATGAGTGGATACTAACAAAATCATGGAGCCGCCCTGTTGGCCTGTTGCAGTAACACATAAACGTTGTTTATTTATGATGAATTTCATTTAGTTTCCTTTAAAGGTCAGCGTAAATTTACATATGATTTCATACTTTATTCCAGTATACTCTCACAATATTGCATATCATGCAAAGAATCATACATTTTTCCCCACATATCACTTTAAAATATCTTTCATTAAATGTATGATGAAAAATATTAAAATGGTTTTTTCCACAAAATATCCTGATAAACTAGGGGTGCGTCTTTATGTGAGGGTGCGTCTTATACATGCTGTAAAATATGCTAAGTTCCTGAACCCATTATGCAAGCTTAAAATTTATGTTGGCCAAAAACCCTCAAAAACCAATTATAAAAGGAACACATCAAAGAGCAAATATGGTATCAGGTGCTATGGGTAACTGTCATAGGCCTAATTATTTATACATACACATAGAGGCAGTCCCCAGTCATGTTAAAATTGGGGTTCAGTTCTGAGGGTCTGATGATAACCGAAAAATCACGTACCAAAATCGCGGAAAATTAGCGATTTTCGGGGCTTATCAGCACCTCTGTTAGGTATATATCAGCACCAATACCCAATTATTGGCATCGATAAGTGGAAATCGGTGATTTTTGGCGCCAAAATTGCTGATTTTCATTGCTAGACAAGTGCCGTAAAACCGGATTGCCGTTAACCGGGGACTGCCTGTACTTGTGTGCAAATAAAAGGCAAATAATGTTCACCAAGTGTATTTTGGCTAAGCCTACACTGTCCTAAACAGTGGGTATTAGATACTAACTAACTTGGCCCAATAAATGCATCACCCAAATTTATCGGAAAACAATCAGTTCTTTGATGCATCTCCTATAACTTATGTACTATAGACTATGGTGAATTCTGACATTCCCTTAATAAAAAATAGTAATGAATATTTCTTACACAAAAGAAACGAACAGAAATCTGGTTTGATATGTTTGTTGCTATGGTTCTACACAAACTGCAGTGATAGTAACATAATCTTACCCTTGAAGTTGGGTGCAAAAAAAAAAAAAAACAAAAAAAAAAAATTCCAAGTGTAACTTTTTTTATATATTTTTTTGTTTCAAACTCTCTGCGACAGGAAAATCTCAGGTACAATGAAGGTTCTGTGAATTTACAGACTGATATCTATAATGAAGAATAAAATCAATAAACTGATAATGTACATATTAACTAGATGCTTAAATCCGCAGCAAGTAATCATATTTTTTAAAAGTTATTTTGGGTGAATTTAGGCAACTATAAAAAAATCTTTAAAATTTTACTGATCTAAAGTTATCCATATACACTGATCTAACTTATAAAAAATGGTGTTGTCTTAAATATATCTACTGTTTATCAGTGTGATTGGCGATATAGCAAATTTTTTATTAATTTGTATTTTTCCTAACATACAAACCTGAGGTCTTTACATTTGGATAACTTTCAGTGAAGTTGGAAAATCCAGCTGTTAAAATTTTGCAAGGCGGTTATGGTAACATTTAGCTAAGTAGGGGTGGAAGTACTGCCCACCCAACTGATATGCATTCAATCTCTTCAGTTTACCTTTTGGCCTAGGTAAAAGAATAAGGGGTGGTAAGAGGTGGCCCTTTTATGTAAAGACCTCAGGTTTGTATGTTAGGAAAAATACAAATTAATTAAAAATTTGTCAATTCTTCCTTCATGAATAGAAAGGGAGGATTCCAAGTAATTCTCTGAACTAACTGGCAGTTCGGCTCACCTGGTATTCTCTTCCTGGTCAAGAGAGAGCAAAGGAAGGATACCATACCTCTGATCTATTGAACAAGGGATGTTGAATTAGACTTCTGGGCACCTTGAATAAAAGGAAAGTATGAAAACCATTGATTCGAAAGGTACGGATGAACCCACAATGTCAAAGACTATGTAGCTAAAAATAAACAACTGGCTTGCCTAAAGTCAGTCTTTCTCTCACCTCGCTAGAGGGAAGGTAGGAAATGCATCTGTTAATCCAAACAAAACTGGATTATAGATAGGATATTCAAACATGCAGATCACCTGCAAGCACACCAGTCCAGCTTGTGACAGCTTGTTCACTCTTCCTCTGTCCACTGAAAGAGGACAGAAAACAGGAGGAAGGTAGGACGCCAGTCCCCTCCTACACCTTCCCCATGTAGCTGCACAAATTAGGCGAGAAGCAACCTGTCCTTAAGAGCTGGGTATACTATATGACTTATTGAGCATCCACCAAGGATCCAAGGAAAAGGAGTCCAAGGGCCCATGGGTAATAACTCAAGGCAAAAGGATAAGAATGTGAACAGCACAATTACATTCTTATCCTAGTACTGTACAAGATCGATGGGTTCTTCCTGAATGCCATATATCTATGGACTGTGGCCCCTAAAGATGCTGCCTCAAATATACTGATGACCACCAAGAAATTGCAGGGTACATTCGGAAGGTCATTCCCTAAGCAGAGAAATGATATTTTAATGATAAAATAAAGTTTGTTCATACTTACCTGGCAGATATATATATAGCTGTATTCTCCAAGTTCGACAGAATTTCAAAACTCATGCGGCACACGCAGTGGCCGGGCAGGTGGTTAGTACCCATTCCCGCCGCTGGGAGGCGGTATCAGGAACCATTCCCATTTTCTATTCAGATTTTCTAACGCCACTGACTCCTGAGGGGAGGAGGGAGGGCAATATGAATATATATATCTGTTAGGTAAGTATGAACAAACTTTATTTTATCATTAAAATATCATTTTGTTCATGAGACTTACCAGCCAGATATATATATAGCTGAATACCACCTTTGGAGGGGGTAGAGACAGCCAAGAATTAGGAAAAAAACCAATTATTGGTAAAATTATTTTGGTTCCTTATCTGATAGCGTAGCTGACTGAGTGGTTACTGTCACTCTAGTCTGCTTCTGCTTTACTAGAGACCCCAGCGAGGTAGTGACCTATATAGCTGGCGACTTCTAGATGATCTGTCAACGGGGCGTGACCACAATGTGACTAGATCATAGACCATACAAAGAGGACAAAAGAGCATTACTAACCACCTAACCAACACCTAAAGCGTTAGTTTGCAAAGGATTGGGAAGACTGCCTCCAGTAGTCGACCCAACAACCATAAAAACACAATTAAAAAGGGGATAGGATCAGAGTTACCCCTGTCCCCAAGGTTGCTGAAGCAGCAATGTATGGTCCCAGCTAAAAGCAATTTTTTCGTATGCTACCTAAACATCTTGCCAAGAGTGTGAGGCAAACACCGAATTGACTTCGCCAAAATGTGGCACTAAGAATGTCACTGAGTACCATATTTTTCTTGAACGCCATGGAGGTAGCAACTGCCCTCACCTCGTGAGCGTTAACTCTCAACAACTTGAAGTTGGAGTCGTCACAACTAGAGTGTGCGTCCTTAATGACGTCCCTAATGAAGAATGCCAGTGCATTCTTCGACATAGGTTTAACTGGTTGCCTCACAGAACACCATAAAATATCCAAGGGACCACGAGTGTCCTGTGTTCTTTTAAGGTAGTACTTGAGAGCTCTAACTGGACATAGAACTCCCTCAGGTTCCTGTCCAATAAGGTCTGCTAAACCTTTAATTTCAAAGTGTCTAGGCCAAGGGTTAGAAGACCTATCATTCTTAGCCAAGAACTTAGGGCTTAAAGAATAGACAGCATTGTGTTCCTTGAAGCCCACATGACGGCCTCGAACTTCGCTCACTCTCTTCACCGCCGCCAGAGCCGTGAGGAATGCCGTTTTGAGTAACATCCTTAAGAGATGCAGAGTGGAGAGGCTCAAAAGGACTAAACATCAAAAACTTGAGCACTACGTCCAAGTTCCAAGCAGGGGGAATTAGCTGAGGAACCTTGGACGTCTTGAAAGAGCTCGTAAGATCGTGGAGGTCCTTATTGTCAGACAAATCTAATCCTCTGTGTCTGAATACAATCGAAAGCATGCTCCGATAACACTTGATAGTCGGAACTGCAATATCGAGTTTTTCTCTTAAGTAAAGGAGAAAATCCGCAACCTGGATCACAGTGATAGAGGAAGAGGAAAAGCCCTTCTTTCTACACCAACCTTTGAAGGTTGCTCACTTCGCTAGATATATCCTTAGATGAAGAACTTCTGGCTCTAGCGATGGCCCGTGCCACCTGGCCAGAAAAACCCCTTCGCTCTGACCAAGTTTCGATAGTCTGAAAGCAGTCAGGTTCAGAGCGGGGAGATTCAAAGATATCTCGCGAAGTGGGTTTGTATGAGCAGGTCTGCTCTCATAGGAAGGGTCCTCGGAACGTCTACCAACCAGAAGAGAAACTCCGAGAACCAGTGGTTCAAGGCCAAAACGTGGGGATGAGAGTCATCCTCGTCCCTTGTGAGGCCGCGAACTTGCGTATGACTTCTCCCAGAATTTAGAACGGGAAAAAGGCGTAAACATCTATTCCCGTCCAATCCCAGGGAAGAGCATCTATCGCAACTGCCCCCGGGTCGAGTACAGATGAGCTTCAGAGGGGAGCCTCGCTGTTCTTGAGGTCGTGAAAATATCCACAAGCTGGCGACCCCAAAATTTCCAAAAATCTTGGCAAACCTCCTGATGAAGGGTCCATTCCTTCGACAGGAGTTGATGGCGCCAACAGAGCAGGTCTGCTCGAACATTTTCGACCCTGCAACAAAACTTGTGAGAATCGAAATGTTGCGAGCATAGGCTCAAAGAATAATCTCTCTTGCAAGGCTGAACAGGGAACAAGTAGTATTGTCGCGTTTGCTAGAACTACACGATTGCAAACTTGGACCTCAAGAATTGGAGAGCTAAAAGATAGCCGCCAAATCTTTGAAGTTGATGTGCCAGGACACCTGTTCCTCTCTCCAGGTTCCTAACACTTCCTCTCCCTCTAGTGTTGCCCTCAACCTGTTGACGACCCGTCGGAAAAAAACACTAGGTTGGGGTTCAGAAGCTTGAGGGAGATCCCTTTCTGCAATTTCGTTGGATCGAGCCACCACTACAGATCCTCTTTTATATAAGGAAGAATTCTCAATTCCTCTTTCAAGTCTTCCTTGCTTTGCCAGTTCTCCAACAGAAAGAACTGAAGAGGCCTGAGATGCAGACTCCCAGAAAACAAACTTCTCCAGTGAGGAAATGGTCCCCAGCAGACTCAATCCTTCCCTCACCTAGCATGTTTCCTTTTCCAAGAAGGCCGAGACTTTTTCGTACATAGAAGTTGCCGTTCTTGCGACGGAGACGCTTATAAAAGCCGCTGAATACATCTGAATTCCCAAACACAATGGACAGTGAGGGGATCAGCTGCGACTTCTCCACAGACCAGAAGTCCCAGGGACTTCACGAGTTGCAGAGTCAACTGAAGGTCCTCCAGATACTTCGCTTCGACGACGCCGAATCAACCAGTCGCCCAAGTAGAGTGAGATCCTGACGCGTGCGACAGGTGCAACTGCATCGCAACGTTTTTCATGAGACGTGTAAACACCCTCGGAGCAAAATGTGACGCCAACAGCATCTGGTGTTCCCAGGCGGTCACCCATCCAAGTACTGACCAGACCCAACGTTGCTTAACTTCGCTGATCGGACGAGAAGCGGTGTTTTCAACGTGGTATGGCCGTTGTGCAGAGTCCAAAGCAGAGAGCCCTGAACTGGTACGCCTAGTCCCCAAGACAACCTGAGATACTTCATCGAACGTGGATGAATTGGGGCGTGAAGATAAGTATCTTGGAGATCCAAAGATACCATCCAATCCCCGGGATGAAGGGCTCCTAGTATTGACTGCGAGGTCTCCATCTTGAACTTTTCCTTCCGGACCAAGTTGTTCGACCTGTTGACGTCCAAGACGGGTCTCCAGCCTACTGAAAGTTTTGGGACTAGAAACCATCTGTAGTAAAATCCCGGGGAACACCGAGTCCAAGACCTGTTCCACTGCTCTCCTCTCGAACATCTGTTCGAGCAGGTCAAACAATTTTCTGTTTGACAGGAAGGCAGTTGGGAAACAAAAAACAAAGGAGGAGGAGACAGGAAGGGAATCAAGTAACCTCTCTCTAACAGTAGGAGGGACCAAACGTCTGCCCCCTCACTCTTTCCAGGCTTGTGCAAAATGAAGCCTGGTTGCTAAGGGAGTCTGGAGATGAAAGGAGTCACTTGCTACCTCTCTTGAAGTGACATTCCTTCGGGAAAAAACTCTCTCTCGTGGTGCGGGTCTCATGTTGCTTCCCATGGAAGCCCCTTTGTTTGTAGACAAATATTTAGCTTTCGTTTACTTTTTGTATCATTGAGATCGGTGCAATCGTTATGAAGGAGATGCAGTTTGAATGTCGATAACTTTAGTTTTGAGAAAAACGATATTTTTTGCTTCTCTGTGTATTTATTTGCTTGCTGTTACACAGTTTGATGTTTTTATGACATATTGAAAAGCCAAAAAATAGACCTGCAAAGTAATATAACTTCGCTAAATGAAGCTAAATGAAGCGAGTGTCAAAACACGGCTCAGGTTGGGCAGCGCGACGTTTTACTTAGTCAAGCTCTGAGCTGCTACTGACTGACTGCCACTGACTGCCCTGCGGCATTCCTGTCTTTCGCTGATGCGTACTATGTCCACAGGGTTGCCATAGATCGCATTAGATATTATTTCATAGCTAAAAGGAAATTACCACCGATATACTGACAATATCATTACATTATACGAAAAATGTAATTTTGACTATGATAGGGTTACTGTTTTATTTTTAACTCCTAACTGTGGCGAACTTTTAAATAAAACTTTCTGAGAAGATAGTCAGGACATGTATGATGCCATATATAAAATATCCCAGAAAATTTGATTTCCGATTTTTTCGTCAAACGTTCCCCTTAAGACAAAGACAACTGCGAAGGTGGAGAGAGAGGAGCCGAAGGTTGAAAAGTCTCAGGAAACAGATCCTTAAGAAAAAAGCCAGAGTCTGATAATCAGAGGAAGAAGAAGACGAAAGAAGTTTCTCTTCATACAAAGGCTGTGACGAAAGAGGATGTTCTTCCGCAGCTGGCGGGTCTTGAGTGAGTGGTGAAAGTAGTTCCGATTCGCCGATACGTAAGCGGGAACTCCCGCGAACGAAAAAAGTCGTCAACTAGACTATGTATAGTAAACATAAAAAATGTGGAACGCTTCACGATTAGCGTGTCATCCTTGCGCAGGGGCCATGCTAATCTTCTCTGTATCGTTCCAATTTTAGTATATGTACTGCCGAAGCAAGTACTGGCTAAATTAAGAAGGACATCAGATGTTGAAGCGGGTAGTAGTGCGACATGATGAACAACTGGAGCGGCGTCAACTCAAGACTTGAAGCTATATGGCGGCGAGCGCGGAGCGTCATGGCGTGACGCGCGAGAGGCTCCATGGCAAGTACTAGAAGAGAGTCACAGCGCGCACCGAGCGCCAAGGTGAGGCGCGCGTGAAGCGTGAGAAGCGCACGAAGAGCAAGACGCGCTCCTGGCGCGAGACAAGAGAAAAGTCCAACACCTCAAATCGGGAAGACGAATAGGAAGCCACTAAACACTCTCTCTAGACGACAGACGAGAAGCCCCAAAACATCTAGCAGACGAGGAAGACGAAGCAGGAGACGAAGGTGAAAGTCTGTACCTCTTAACAGGCAGATTCGAATCTTGAAAGGTTCATGAGAGCATCCAGCTGTTGTTGCAAACCCAACAAAATCTTAGCGTTGGAGAAGCAACTCTCTCGGAGAAGGGCTGAACCTGAGAGAAGGAAAGGGGCGAGAGACGTAACTTCCTTCCACAGGGAAGAAGCTCTAGCCCTTGCCTTAGCGACAGGGGGTCGAGTAGCGTCATCATTCGAAAAACACTTTATTCTCTTCTGCAGAGGAATATCCACGCAACTTTCGGGGAAGAGTACAAACGTCTAGAGGAAGAGGACGTGAAGCGTCCCTCCTCTAAGCTTCTCTTAAGAGGGCGAGAGTCCAACTGAGAGCTCCAACCCAAGGCGGGGGAGGACGTGTCGGAGGACGAGAAGCAATCCTTCAGGATGCGTGCCTGAGCACGATCCCTGGCAGCCTGGGTAGCGTCATCAGGACCTGCCGAAGGGACGCCAGATCGGTGGGAAGCCCCCGTAACCCTCATGCGGCTTTCGACATGCCCCCTCCCTGGTCCTGGGAGTTCAACAGAGGTCCAGGCCTAGAGGCATTATAGGGCCGATCTGACGCCCCCTCCACAACACTAGGGGCACTAGCACTAACACTATGCGTTTGAATTGCATTCACTTTAGTTTCAAGAGCACGCATTGACTCCACACACGAGCCAGGGAATTACCTTCTGCAGCAACAAACTACAGGGTTAGTACTAAAATTTACTACAGGGTTACTAGTAGAGAAAAACCTGACTGTCCATCTAAGGATGCACTCTAGAGGAAGATTTCCTCAGCCTATCACGCCCAATTTAAGCATATAGGCTTCATATTCTTCCACTCACCCTCAGACAATCCCACACATTCATTACCGATTATCATAGAGCATTGAACACCCTTACATATCATACATAAAGTGTGAGGAACTATCAAAGTCTTCGATAGCCTCACCTTACATTCACCCAAGCTACAGACTCAATAGCTAGAGGTAAGACATCTTAATTATAAGAAAAGTCAAAAGCAAAATAAAAACGGTCCACAAAGAGCGTATGCCAAGTCACAGATCCAGTCGAATACCAAAAACAACCAAAATACTTAAGTGACAACAAATTTTGAAATCCAATGGCGGAGGAACTGACAACAGGTGTTGACAGTCCGGCGACAGAGAAAATCTGAATAGAAAATGGGAATGGTTCCTGATACCGCCTCCCAGCAGCGTGGAATGGATATAACCACCTACCCGGCCACTCGTGCATGAAGTCGCGAGTTTTGAAATTCTGTCGAACTGGAGAATACAGCTATATATATATCTGGCAGGTAAGTCTCATGAACAAAATGATCCCTTTGCCTAGGGTCAACACCCCAAGGTAAGAGGATGTAAATGTGAATTTCACAAATACATTCTATCCTAGTACTCGAACTACATGTTCTTTCTAAATGTGACAGACATATGGATGACTTTGCCTAGAGATCCTACCTGAAACGTACTGATGTCCAGTAGGAAGTTTCACAGTACGCTCGGTTGATCAGTTCCCTAGCTCAGAGAAAGGATTCATTTGCCATCGTTTTTGAGCAGCTTGAAACTAATGAACTAGTCGTTAGCTTTGGGTTGAAAGACTAGATTATGGGGGTGACATAGAAGCCATACTGTCTTTGGTGCCACAGGACCATCGATCAATCTAACTGATCACCTTCGAATATGCAGATCAGAACAGAGCCAACAACAGGAAATCGAGGGAAAAAAAGAGTATGATTAATCTACTTTCGAGGTCGAGCGAGAACTGGAAGTCAAGATCAACCGTCTTATCCCCTGACTTCATCGAAAAAGTACTAACATTCCGACCATATTACTTTTGATTCCTTGTTGGCCATCGCATTAAAAGTACTTCTGTCTGTCCGAGTACTACCACTGTCACAGACCTGACATGGAAGGGCACACAGACTTTTGTAACCATGTTAGCATCGTGGTGTCATTACCATACTGAGGATTGTAAGCAGCAATTACTGCCTACACCTCCCACTCCTTACAGGAGTAATGTAAGAGCATGAGGACCAAAGAAAGGGACTCCAGACACCCTTCCTTGACTGAAAATAAGTTTTTAGAAATTAGTCTCCAGATCAGTTGATTGATATATCTGCTAAGACAAGAAACTAAGGTATCTATCAATACGTGTCTGATATAATTCCTTTCCCTTTTAGCTACAGAGAGGAAGGGTATGCCACTGAAAGATACACTGTGTACAAAACAAATGTTATATCAGTTGGAATACTTCAGTCACGTGCATTCTATAGGTCCAACACATGATAGGTCTTTTCTTCTTACCTATCTCGGTAGAGAAGAAAGCAAACTAGAAAAGAAAGAGATCAGTGTCTCGATCAATTCCACTGTCCTTATCAGTAAGATCTCATCAATACCAGAAGTGAAACATTGAAAAATTACATATGCATGGAATCTGTGGCATCTGGCATCCGATACGTAGATGGAATGGAAGCAGATCAGAGACCTTGCTAGAACCCTTTTACGTACCAGGTCTTTCCTCCAACCCAGGGTAGGACATAAGATGGGTAGCTAGAGGTGGGCAGTCAACGTTAAAACCTTAGGTTTGTTAGCTATGAAAAATACAAATTAATTAAAATTTTGTCATTTTTTCATACGAGGAACAAATCTTTGGTCTTAAGGTTAGGACAGACTCATACTGGGAGAGAGGTATGAGAATCCTGAACTGACTGGAGGTTCAGCACACCTGATCACTCTTCCTAGAAATTAGGGTTCTAAGGAAGAGGACCGAAGCCTCTGAGCTGTTAGATATATGGGTATCTAACACCCAGTCCACTAGGTTAAAATAATATATAACATGTTTGATTCATTGTATTCTCACTCCCCTTGCTGGAGAGAGAAGTAAAGGCTGCTGGGAAGTATATTTGTATATTGTATGGAGCATAAATATGCTGTAACAGAATGACTGCAACAGTCACCTGCATCAAGCCAGTTCAGCGTATGATGTGTCTATTCTTCAAAACCATCCGTAGGTAGAGAAGAAATGAAAAATGGCAAGAAAAGAAACCTGTCATCTCATTCATTCCCTCTTCCACACTATCATCTTAGGCAAGATATAAACTGTCTCGTCAAGGGCACTGGATGAGCTACAAAATTTGTTGAGCAGCCACCACCGGACCCAAGGAAAAAGTGTTCAAGGACCTGTGGGCAAAGTCCCTCAGGTAGAAGGCAGTGAAAGTGATCTGACAGGCCAAGAACCAGCATTCGAAATCTTATGAACAGACAAGTTCTTCTTCAATACCATAGAGGAACTTATTCCTCTGATGTCATGTAGGATAGGCTAAGGACTCAACTACTTAGGCTAAGCTAAATAAGCCACCAAACTAGGATAGATAAGTTAGGTTAAGATGGGAATTGTACCCAACCTAACCTAACCCTATCCCAACCTCTTGAAGAAAGGGAAAACCATCTTTTTGTAGAAGACATGAGCCCCAAGAACACGCTCCGGGATACTGAGGGGCAGGTCTGATAAAGACAAGTTTGAATTAGGTAGGCTAGGCTAAGAACTATACTTAGGCTAGGCTAAGAAAGCCACCAAACCTAATCTCACTAAGTTCTTGAGGAACATGAGATATTTCCTCATTTGTTTTTAGCCAAGAAAATCTATAGGTATTCTTGAATCCTTTCTTGAGCTTAGAAGAGTTTCAACAGCAGTAGGAGCAATCACAGGTGGGGATTTAATCTTCAGAATTATGTGAACATTACTGAACTCATGAATGAGATCAATAACCACTTCATAAGAAGAAAGAATAACATATTCTTCAAATCCTCCATTTCCTATGGTGTAGAGAGAGAGAGAGAGAGAGAGAGAGAGAGAGAGAGAGAGAGAGAGAGAGAGAGAGACCTCTTCTTACACAAAGGGCTCCCATCATTCCGCAGACATGTTAAGAGACATCCTTGGATGGGCTTGATAGTCACACCCACGGACTGTTACCTACATGATGGAAAGGCACTGCACAGATGTGCTGCTGATGACTTGTACATGGTTGTTGCTGATGGCCGCGGTCGTGACCTGCATGGCCATGGCTGTGATTCAGATTACTGTGGATGTGATTCAGTGCCAATCTAGATGTCCACTAAAGTTATATCATGTCCTTCGCTCGAAAGGTGGTGAACAGACGGGAAACAGTACTTCAACATGGCATGGCCGTAGGCCATATCATTCTCTTCTCAACCTTTCACTTGAGCTAGATTGAAGGTCCGTTCCCAGACACACCATCTCGAGACAACTTCCACACCCCGGTGTGCAATGGCCATGTGCCAATATATGGCCGTACATCCGAATGTATGAGATGACTGACTGGGATGAACCAACTGCATGTACGTGCGTGTCTTTATGGACTCGGATGTGCGATAGGACACGGTTGTGAAAGCTTGAATGAAGATCAGAGGTCCTTCTGGAAGAGCGTGGAAAGATGGTGACCAATGTCACGGACGTTAGAACATCGAGTCGACAACAGTCCGGAAACATGCCCGCAATCATGCAGAATCCCTCACATACATCAAAGGAAAGTGCATCATTTCTTTGGCTGGACATCTTTGAACATGGGAAGACAAACGTTGAACCTGGTCATGTCCATGGATATCTGGAACTATGGTGACTAAGTCATGAATGTGCGAGCATCGAGGTGACAAAGCCTATGCTGGAAACACGTCCTCAAATGTCCAGAATCTCTCACATCCAACGAAGGATAGTGCATCAACTCTTTGGCTGGAACATCTGCTAGAATCTCCATGGCTGCTTCTATCTTGAAGCATCTGGTGAGAATTGTCGTTTGGAGTTCTGAAGAAAATCGAGTGTCCTGCTAGAGTCAAACTCCTGCCAAAGCTGAACACTCGAGACAAGCATTCCGAGTCTCGGATTTGCAAAGAAACCTAAGAACTTGGAAGGAGCTACCGAGTCACAAACAGGATGAACTCGGTTGCTCCCTCTACCTGAGTGTCTGTAGAAACACAGGCGGAGGAGATATAGGCAGTCCCCAGTTATCGGCGCCCTCGGTTATCAGTGATCTGGTTTTACGGCGCTTGTGTAGCGACGATAATAACCGGATTTTCGACACCGATTCCCGGTTATAGGCACAATCTCCGGTTATCGGTGTTGATCCCCAGTTATTGGTGCCGATAACCGGATACCGGCACAGGTTACCTCTTCAACTTGCCTTATAGGAGGAAACCGTGCACCTGGTGCTTTGTGTACCAGGGTCTCGGAGAGAGACCCATGACATGACGAAACCCCTAGTCCAAAGATGAGGGAGAGCACCGACAAAAGAAGGTGAAGATGACAATGGCGAAAGGATTCTCTTCTTTGACTTCTACTGTAACTGGAGGGCCTCACCACAGTACACGTAAGTGTGAAGAACCAGTGAAAAAAAGGTCGTACTTCTCTCGAAAGGCCGAGTCAATCAGTCAAAACTATGTCAGAGGAATCAGTTGATGACATCATAAGAACCATCTATGACATCACGACAAAAGAAGGTGAAGATGACGATGGCGAAAGGATTCTCTTCTTTGACTTCTACTGTAACTAGAGGGCCTCACCACAGTGCACGTAAGTGTGAAGAACCAGTGAAAAAAAGGTCGTACTTCTCTCGAAAGGCCGAGTCAATCAGTCAAAACTATGTCAGAGGAATCAGTTGATGACATCATAAGAACCATCTATGACATCACAATCTCATCCATGATGTCACAGGAGCACACAACTCTTACCAAAGAGGATATTACTATGTGTAAGAGCAGGTTAATCATATATTCTAATTAAACTGTGTGATAATATAAGTTTATTTCATATATATGACAAAAGGGCAACCAAAGTGAAGGGCATCAGATGACGAAACATTGGGAGACGAGAAGCCACAGAAGCATACGAAGGCTACATCGGAGAAGCAGTCCATCTAAGATTGGTACTCTTGAATGATGACGTAAACTGTGCATCTGAGCCTGGAAAAGAAGAACAAACTGGCGTTGCCCCCACCGACACAGGAGGGGAACAACCCCTATAAGTCACCACGTAGATGGGGCTCCCAGGCTCTGAAAGGAACACACTGCCCTCAGATCTGGCTTGGTTCCAAACTTCCACCACAGAACTAATGAGTTGGAGGAGGTACACCAATATATGAAGTGGCAACACTGGGGGAGTGAAGAGAATGTGGAGGGGCTCCCAGGATCTGAGCCGAACATGCCACCGTCCAACTTCAAGGCAAGCAGCAGGGCTGACAATTGTTGTGCAAGAAGACAGGGAAGTCCAGAGGCAAAACAAGTTCTGAACTGTAGGGCCTGAAAAGAAACAAATAATATGCCTTCCCCCTCATGAAGGGAAGAAACCTCCCACCCTGACAGAAAGGAAAAAAAATATATCTAGGCTAACAGAAGCTCTATGTTCAGCCCTTGAGGCCACCTTTCTTTCCCTAGCCATTTTAAGCTTACTAAGGTGAGAATCAAGAACCTTCCACTTTCTCTCATCCCAATCCTTGAGATCATCACAAGTATTCTCCTTAGAACACACTTGCCCTCTACAATTACTGCACCTAGTGTGCAAATCACAACATACCTTAACCCTTAAACGCCGACTGGACGTATCATACGTCGATTAAAATTGTCTGCTGGGTGCCGGTGGGACGCACGTGCACGCCGACTACAAAAATTTCAACCTTCGGTCAACTTTGACTCGACCGAAAATGGTCAAAAATGCAATTGTAAGCTAAAACTCTTACATTCTAGTAATATTCAATCATTAACCTTCATTTTCCAACAAATTGGAAGTCTCTAGCACAATATTTCGATTTATGGTGAATTTTTGAAAAACTTTTCCTTACGTCCACACGGTAACGCGGTCGAAGATTTCAGAAATTCTTTTGTCATTTTGTCGTAAGTTTTGCACTGTTTTATATTAGCTGTTACATAAAATTTTATATATGAAAATGTGCGCAATTTCATGTAAAATACAGCAAAAATACAACCCATGGTTGTAGCTTTTATCAGTTTGGAAATATTTTCATATAAATCACGATAACTGCCAAAATTTCAACCTTCGGTCAACTTTGACTCAACCGAAATGGTAAAAAAACGCAATTGTAAGCTAAAAATCTTACATTCTAGTAATATTCAATCATTTACCTTCATTTTCCAACAAATTGGAAGTCTCTAGCACAATATTTCGATTTATGGTGAATTTTTGAAAAAAACTTTTTCCTTACGTCCACGCCAGAAATTCTTTCGTAACGTTGTCGTAATGTTTGCACTGTTTTATATTAGTCGTTACATAAAGTTTTATATATGGAAATGTGCACAATTTCATGTAGAATACAACAGAAAATAACTCATGGTTGTAGCTTTTATCAGTTTTGAAATATTTTCATATAAATCACGATAACTGCTAAAAATTTCAACCTTCAGTCAACTTTAACTCGACCGAAATGGTAAAAAAATGCAACTATAAGCTAAAACTCTTACATTCTAGTAACATTCAATCATGTACCTTCATTTTGCAACAAACTGGAAGTCTCTAGCGCAATATTTCAATTTATGGTGAATTTCTGAAAAAAAAAAACTTTTTCCTTACGCTCATGCCGCGTAACTCGGCCGAACATCTCAGAAATTCTTTAAGTCACGTTGTCGTAATGTTTGCATCGTTTTACATTAGTCATTACATAAACTTTTATATATGAAAATGTGCACAATTTCATGTAGAATACAACAGAAAATAACTTATGGTTGTATCTTTTATCAGTTTTGAAATATTTTCACATAAATCACGATAACTGCCAAAATTTCAACCTTCGGTCAACTTTAACTCGACCAAAATGGTAAAAAAACGCAATTGTACGCTAAAACTCTTACATTCTAGTAATATTCAATCATTTACCTTCATTTTGCAATAAATTGGAAGTCTCTAGCACAATATTTCGATTTATGGGGAATTTTAAAAAAACATTTTCCCACGTCCATGACGGTAACTCGGCCGAACATCTCAGAAATTCTTTCGTCACGTTGTCGTAATGTTTGCACCGTTTTATATTAGTCGTTACATAAACTTTTATATATGAAAATGTGCGCAATTTCATGTAGAATACAACAGAAAATAACTCATGGTTGTAGCTTTTATCAGTTTTGAAATATTTTCATATAAATCACGATAAATAGAAAAAATTTGACTTTCGGTCAACTTTAACACGACCGAAATGGTCGAAAACTGCAATTGTAAGCTAAAACACTTACAGTCTAGTAATGTTAAATCAATTAGCTTCATTTTTCAACAAACAGGAAGTCTCTAGCACAATATTTCGATTTATGGTGAATTTTTGAAAAAAACATTTTTTACGTCCGTATGCGTTACTTTAATTCATGCATCATTTTGTGATAATATTTTCTCAGTGTTGCTTTGATCGTTTTACAATTAGTTATATACCAAAATCATTGCAATTTAGTATACAATACAAAGAAAAAAAAACCCGTTATCTTTAACCGTTTTGCTCACAGCGCGATTTGTATAAAATTATATATGAAAATTTTTTTTTTGCCCTGTCATATATTTCAATATTTATATATGATAATTTTTTTTTCATTTTGATGGTTGCATACTAAACTTCAGGCAATGACAAAAAAGGAGCCAAAAATGAACTCTTAATCTTAAAAACTAAGCGTGCTGTGATTTTTGAAAATAACTCTTTTTCCGCTTTGGCGCTAACTCCCGAATGCCGCCGGCATACGGGAGACGTTTTTGTAAATAGAGGTTCGGCGTTAGAGGGTTAAGCAGTCTAGTTTTACATCCTTTGCTACAACAGCAAACACCAGAAGCACTCGAATCAGACATATCCAAATCCGAAAAGCTAACAAAAGCTGACAAAAGCAAACAAAGGATTGAAAGAAACACAAAAGTAACAATACTTCACTGAAAGCCAGCAAGAAACAACCAAAAACCGGTTAAAAAAAGCTGCAGCAGACACAATGTGTTGATCGTGTGAGGCAGCAAAAACAGAATGACGTTACCGGCTATGCCGTTCCAACATTACCCGTTGAGTGGGAGGGGCTTGTTACCTAAGCTAACTATCGAAGTGCTACCACGATTTTTAAATAAAAGGCTGCCGCACAAGGTTGAAACTACTGCTATGTAATTACTTCGTAAGTTACTTATATGAAAATACAATAAAATGTGTATCTGTTCCTATGAGAATACAACTCACTCTACTTTTATTCAGGAGACTTACTCCTTAGGAGGGAGGTCAGTTCCCACAACTGGTTGGAGTTAAAAGTCATCACAGAATTGCCATGTAAGAGACCATGTTGGAAGGCAGTTTAGTTCTGGCTGTTACCAAGTAATGGGTTCAGGACTAAACTCTCCCATGTCCCCCTCCCCCCTTGTTAGAAGAGAGAGATGAGGGCAATGCCTCCCAGTTATTAAGAGGGAGAGGGTACCTGAAGCGAACTGACCTGTTCTAGTCCAACTCCTGCATGTACTTTGACTCATATGCTGCTCTTGAAAGAGGAAGTAAGGATGAAGGGAACCCACTCATTCCACTCACACATCTCCAGACTTACACCAGGCCTCAGGAACATCAGATAAGATACACGGTCTGTCGGGCAGCCACTAGAGGTCCAAAGGAGAGAGTGTCTAGGGACTTGTGGGTGACATCTCTCAAAAAGAATGAGGTAAAGATGGTCTAACTATGCCATGCACCTTCCATCATTTTCTGGAAAACCAATTAGTTCTTCCAATAAATGAGGGATGGACCCACATCTGACTTCATGAGCCCTCACACAGGAAGGGAGATCAATCTCCTCAGAGATGCAGGCCCATCTGTTACTTCAAGAGGCCAAAATGAGAGTGGTTCTAAATGGCCCTTCTTGTGGTAACCTGTACTAGTTAAAAGTTGCCAACACTCCAGCCTCCACAAGTAGGTTCTGGTCCAATGGTACCTAAAAGCATGAACCAGGCTAAGTAGTATCTCATCAGGGTACAAAATTCTTGTCTGCTATAGATGAATCCTGGTCTTTGCTGCAAACTAAGGAATAAAGGAGAACAAGAAAGAACCCCCACCCTTCTGAATGCCAAATGAGATAAGACAGGAACTCCTCCAACCTTTTTGTTGATGCCATAGCTAAGAGGAAAACAGTCTTAGGTGTATGGTCTCTGTCCATAACCTGAGACATAGGCTTGAAAATCCCCCAGTAAGACTACGAAGTACCATGGACACATCCCACTTGGGGGGGGGGGGGCTGAAGTTCCGGAGTGTGACAATGACTGTTCAAAACTTCTCATGAGCATTGATAACTCCCCTAAAGAAGGAAGGTTTGGCCCCTACAGTGTGAAAACCAACCATGAGGCAGAGTGATGGCCTTTAACTGCAGAGATTTGTTTGACTCTTGACAAACCACCTTCTTCCCAAATTTTCAATGACCAATTTCCAGCTTGCACTGAAAGATACTTCATACTACACAGTTTAAAATGCAATAGTTTTTATGTTAATGCTATAACCTGTCCAAAGTGAATGCTAGTAATCTAAAAAAAAGTTCATGTACAAAGCCAAACTTTTTTTACATCCAGTACATATGTTCTTTGTTAATGCAAAAAAAATAATTTTGTTACAAATTATCTTATTATTAAAATAAAGGCAGTCCCGGTTATCGGCGGGGGTTCTATTCCGATGGTGTGACGTTAAGCGAAAATTGCCAATAAACGAAAATCGGTAATTTTCAGCACTTATCAGTGCCAATAAGCACCAAATCTCACCAATTTTCAGTTATCGGCACCTCTGTTAGGACGTATCAGTGCCGATAAGCAGAAATTGGCACATATTGGTGCTGAAAATCGGAGATTTTCGTCGCTAGACTTGAGCGGATCACCGATAACCAGGGACTGCCTGCACATGTATTTAAAATAGGGCCTCAATTTAATTTTCATTTATGTATGGTACAAAGCCAAAATTTTTTTTTTATTTGATATCAAGCTTATTATGCCCCAAGTCAGTTATCATAATTTAATGCTTCTTTTCTGTTCACACAAGAGCCAAAAAGCTTTTTCTCATTTTGTCATAAATTAATTAGCATTAATTGGACTGCGCAATTTTTGTTGTAAGCGCCATTAAAGGCACTTATGGCCCCATAACTTGATTATGGTGCCAAAACTAGATATGTATTCTTGATGACTTTATTTGAACAAGTGCTGTAAGATCGGAACGCCGTAAGTCAGTGCTGCTGTAACTTGGGGATGCCCTGTAATCAGCTGTTTATGCTAAATATTGGTAGAGTTAATGGCCAACAATACACTGTACAGTATTAGGATTAATGGCCAAGAGGGTCAAGAGTTATTTATGAAGTTTTTAATTTCATGGAGGGATGGCACCCCTAACTCCTGAGAATTTCGAGACAACTGGAGTTCAAGAAATAAACACTTTCATAAATTGTGCTGACAACAGAACTATCATAAACTAAGAAGAAAAAATGAAGTTAATATATTATACTACTCATGTAATAAGCAGTTTAATAAGGCCTAAAACAGTTGTATCATAAACTTACATGATTGACTGACTGCAATAGCTTTATTTCATTTTCAATTTGCTTTACGTTATTCAGTAGCAGCTGGCTCCCCTTCTTTTTGAGTATCTTCACAGCAACTCGTTCTAGAGTTTCCTGTAAAAAAAAAAAATAAATACATGCATATTAGAGAAAGCATCTCTCTTTACCAGCCCTATAGAGTCACTACCCAACTTATGAACTAGTTACGTTCTGGACAGCCGTTCGTATCCTGAATTGTTCATAAGTTGGTTTTTAATATGTAGTGCATAATTTTTGTTGATGCTTACACTCCCAAGTTAACTCTGGAATTATAGATTATACTACTTTCACTGTATTTTTAAATCATGCAGCATTATAAAGAATTATTTTGGATGTTATTAGGAAGGTAAAAAGAAGAAAATAAAATTCAGATTCATGCACCACTCAAAATTTAGTATTTATTCCATGCTTTGAAAGTTATGAACTTGGAGAGAATTTCGCTGGAGCAGTGTCTGTCATTTGTAAGCTCACAAAGTAAACATTGCACAGCATCATCTATTGACAAAACTTTATCTATTGGGAGAGGATATATAGAAAATGGGAATTCATCAAAGAACAGGTTAAGTCGGGAAAACAGAAATAAGTAGGAATATTTTACGAGTAAGAACAAGTATTTCTGTGATTGTAAGAATACATAGTAGTTAATCAAGACAATACTTGATGTAATCAATGAAGGGGTTAAAGGAACAGGTTCTTCTTCCTCATGTTCTGTTCTTTGCAAAAAATTCTTATTAGCAGAACAGGCACTCAAAAAGCAAAATTTTAACTTACAGGTGGCAAAGGGGAGTGCTCCAAAAACAATGTTAACTTGTGATCCTGTCTGTTCGTAACATGAATGTTCTTAAGTAGGGTGGTGACTGTAATCCCATACTTTCACACTAATCAATTTACATTTGCAGAGGGCCCTTTTGTCTGTACTCTTTCTAATACAGTAAGTATTCTACAACTTTAAATTAATGGGAATCAACTGTTATTGAGATGCTGTATTTTGCATTTGGCTCAAATTTCTTTATAATAATGATGCCTCACTGGTACTACTACTCAAGTTTAACAACCCTGTAAGTGGCACCTCAACTTAGTGTATTTCATTACTTAACAGACTTGCCAAAGTCCAATAAATATAATAATATAAAATATTTTGTACTTAATGGACAACGGACCAAGGCTTACCTGTTTGTTGCTGTGAGAGTGAACAGTAAACGATTAAACAAATACGATCCTATTAACCAACACTTTCTTGGCTGTGCCTATGAGGGTAGATGGTGAGGAGACACACACACACACACACACACACAAAACCAATGCTTTCCTCTTCATGCATCATGTGTAGAGACAATAAGTACTTATCTCTGGGCCCAACCCCATTTCCCCATCTCTCTCTCTCACACATTATTATTAACGACTTTACTTACTGAAGTACAGTACTGCACTGTATCTAATACAATACAGTAATGTAGTGTAACACATTGTCACTGTGTGCATGTGTACAGGATATAAGTATATATGCACTGCATTACAAAGAACTATACACTTACAATGACTGCCTGCCTTTCATATGCTTTCTCTCTCTCTCTCTCTCTCTCATTTTGTTGTAAATTTTTGTAAATTTTTTGTCATGAAGAATCTGTGGTTACTCATGTTTAAAAGGCATTAGTTTAAGCATTTTTTACATTTTATGGGTTTAGTATGCAGTACTTTACACATACTGCAAGCAGAAATGGGTATAGGTACACACACATTTTTTGATGAAATTAATTTTTGAGATATATCTCCGAATTTGAATGATAAGCACACCAATGTGTTCAAACAATGATAATTAAAAAATACTGGTCAGGATAGGCTATTTAGTACTTTATATGGTACTGCACTATACTATAAGCTATGAGGGTTGGCCCTGGGGTACCCCATTGTGTAGGGTATATATCAGTCTTTGTTACTTAACAGAAGGGCCAGACCGGCCCCCCACCCACCAGGTTGTTTGTTAAGTTGAGGTGATATTGTACTGTCTAAAACCTAAGCATAATTAATATACAGGTACACAATCCTTTATCCGAAAATTCTGAAAACCGAAAAGCTCTTAAAACCAAAAACATTTTGTGGAGAGCAAAGCATCCAAAGAACTGACTTTAGAAAATCCCAAGATTAACAAAATATCCCAAGATAATAAAATAATTGTATATATGCCAAGCCTTAGAGTCCTAAATAATCTCTCTCTCTCTCTCTCTCTCTTGAAAAGATACTGCTAATTTGAGTCTCTTTAACCAATGGGTATTAGCACATATGCAGACACTGTTTGTGTGTGTGTTCATAATGTTTTAAAAATGTGTAGTACAGGTAATACATGTTTGGAAGACAAAACAACAAACATAAATTTTGCTGTTGTCAGTTGTGTGGACTATAAAGGGTGTGACCAGCAAGGAAACAGAAATGGATTAACATTCCTTGAGAGATTAAAGAGATGGTCTCTCTCTCTCTCTCTCTCTCTCTCTCTCTCTCTCTCTCTCTCTCTCTCTCTCTCTCTCTCTCTCTCTCTCAGGAAAAGATACTGCTAATCTGAGTCTCTTTAACCAATGGGTATTAGCACATCTGTGCACACTGAGTGTGTGTCTCCGTACTGTTTTAAAAAATGTGCAGTACAGGTAAAAAAAAAAAAAGTGTGACCAGCAGATAAACAGAAATGGATTAACATTCCTCGAGAGATTAAAGACAAGAATTTGGTTTTGAAGGTATGTCAACGCAGCATTAGTAAATATCTTCTGAAGAAGAAGAAAAAATAAAAAATTTTGTTGCTGAAGAATCTCTGAACCAACAATTCTGCACTCAAAATGAGAAGGAATTCATTCTATTCTTCATGTAATCAGTACAAGACACAATATTAAAGGCAGTCCCTAGTTATCGGCGGGGGTTCCTTGCCGATGGCGTGATTTTAAGCAAAAATGACCGAAAACTGAAAATCGGTGATTTTAGGGGCTTATCGGCGTCAATAAGCGCCGATTTTCGGTTATCAGTGTCGAAAATCGCAGATTTTTGTTGCTATACAAGCCCTGAAAAACCCAATCGCCGATAATTGGGGACTGCCTGTACTGTATTCAAAACATATGCACTTACGTCATCGTCAGCTTCACATGAGCAAAACATTCCTTCTCAGACAGAACACAGCTAAAACCTGAAAGGCTGGCTGGTTGCCATGGAGATCTGTAAGCCAATGACAGCTCTCTACTTCTGTTCTATTTATAGACATATGTCGTGGACGGCACTAAGTCTGAACATTGCCATGATCATGATTACTGTATTTGATGATTGCTGATGAGAAAAATTACTCAATAATTTACTTTATATAATTATTTATTCATGAACAAGAATTTAACAATAATTTTAACTTTAATATAGTGGTGTGAAAAATCCCACATTTTTTTTTTTTTCTTGCATCCAATTTCTCCATTTTTGAAGACCTTACTTATAGTTACTATAGACTTATGATGTTATTTAAGACTCACACCTTCAAACAAAAACTTCTTTCAGTTTTCTTCTGAAGATGGAAAGAGAAACCCACAAGATTCCTGTGTATAACTTGTTCACTCACACGTTCCTTCTAGATTAGAGTAATCATTGAAATAAAGATTTTTTTGCTATCTACTTTAATATGATTTGTCTCTTCTTTTATTGTTGTATATATATTGAGGTAGAACTTTTTTCTTTCACGGGACTGGCTAAGTATAGCCCAGGTGGTTACGCTAAACTGCAACCAACCCAAACAAAACATCACACAGACAATAATTATTGCATTATTTTACTGTCATTCTCAGGCCAAAACATTTGGCTACCTACCATAGCTTACTGGTAGCCTACCGTAGGCCGTAGCCTATGATTTATTAGTTTTCATCAAAGGAAACCCTTGTACCACCATTAAATATATGGCATGCAGTAGCCATGCACATATAGGCTAGTTCTTGTTTACTTACCAGGAAAAAACTTCATCATAATATTTAACGACATTAGTAATCAAAACAAATAAAAAGATAGTAAAGTTTCAAGGCAATTGTCACTGCCAAGTACAGTAAACACTGACCACTATCTTATTTTTTCATTATTTAATATGTCTAGTCTTCATTTTCACATATAGCATGACTTACATATTCATCTATCACAAAATCAAAACCATATACTGTACTGTATGACAAACACGGCATGTTTTTAAACGATGCGTAAAGCCCAAATTTTTAGTTAATCTACGCAGAATATCACTAGGATTGTGATATCTTTCACCATACCATATATCACCTCTTATAATGAGCACAGTAACCTTCCAACCACTTTCCAAGCACAACAACTGCCCACTGCCATGCTATGCACTTTTACTTTGGTTCTGGAACAGAGCTTATTGATACGAGCATGATACAAATTTCTGTTGAACATGTTTGATGCTGAACACGTGCTGTACCGTATATAATTTAAGGAACTGTTGCCAATCATACAGTTTTCACACCTCTGAATCTGATACATGTATGATACAAGTTTCAGTTGAACATGTTTGATACTGAACACATATATGTCTTGTATCACGCATACTTTTAAGGAACTGTTGCCAATCATACAGTTTTCATACCTCTCTTCCTGTTCAAATACATTGAAATTGATATAACTGACCCAAGTACCTCAAGGTTTCAAGATATGATTGAAAATAACAGTAAATTTTATATACATAACTTACCAAGTAATTACATAGCTATAGTTTCCTCTTGCACGGCAGCCTAAATTTAAAAATTCATGGGTAACGCTTCAAAGTTTAGTGCAGACGACTGGTCCTGCCAACTAACGGGAATAACAGGAACAACTTTGCAGACAACCTCAGACTGTTTCTGCCGCACTCGAGTAAAAACCGAGTTTTGATGGCGGTTTTGTTCTTAAATTTGCAGGTTGGAAACCAAATTTCTGTGAAGTATTATCACTGATTTTGGGTAGCCTTCAAGCTGACAGCTTTCAGGATCAGTATTTTATTGTTTTGTTAAGATCTGATTCAAGTTTATCATATTTTGCTAGCTATAGTAGCAAATTTGCATTCAAATGGGTTGACTTCCGGTAGTGTACTTTACAGCACTACCACCTTTACCACGGCCCCTGCTGAAGCCAGAAAATTCTTTCTACAAGAATTCAAGGACGTGCTGGTATCCAAAGAGGATCTCAAGACAGCGCCACTCCAGCCAATGACAGGCTCTCCTAAGAGGATTCACCTTAAGGAAGGTGCAGCGCCCTTTGCTGTCCACACGCCACGTCAGATCCCCTTCGCTTTCTGAAGCCAAGTCAAGGAAGAACTAACTCGACTCAGTGGTGGCCCAAGGGATCATCAAGCCTGCTGGTGAGGAACCTTCAGATTGGTGCCACCCCCTCTTCGTGGTAGCTGAAGCCTCAGGTGTGTGCATCATCGTCGACCTCACCAAGCTTAACAATCAAGTCTCCCGACCAACACACCTTTCTCCAACTCCATTCCCTGCCATCTGCAATGTTGATTCAAAGGCAAGGTATTTTACCACAGCAGATGCCTTATGTGGATATTGGCAGATGAAACTCGCTGAAGAAGATCAATATTTGACACTATTCATCACACCGTGCAGCTGATTCAAACACTATAGAGGACCAATGGATTTCACAGCTACTGGTGATGCCTTCTGCCTCTGCGGTGACATGGCCCTTGAAGGTATGCAGAATTGTGTTACGGTGGTGGACGACATACTACTTTCTGATGAAGATTACTTCACCCATCTTCTGCGAATCCAGGAGATGCAAGTTCAAGATTACCCTTAACAGGGACAAGTTTGTAGTCGCTGCACCCTGCGTGTCATTCTGTGGATACCAGCTCTCAGGAGAGGACATATCAGCTGATCCTGGTAAGGTCAGCGCAATCCATGACTTTCCCACTCCGACTAACTTGACTGACCTTCGATCGTTCATGGGGTTGGTGAATCAGTTAGCCGAGTTCACCCCAGATATTGCCGCTGCAGCTCTCAACCTCTGCGTCCTCTGATGAGCCGTAAGAGAGCATTTCTTTGGACCCCAGACCACGTTGAGGCATTTCGTTGAGTCAAGGCTGCTCTTGTCAGCCCACGCGTCCTTGCCTCCTTTGACTCAGCCCTGCCAGTTATTCTCCAGACTGATGCCTCCCGCCTCTATGGGATTGGATATGCCCTCCTACAAAACCATAGTAACGGCAGACTTTGTCTAGTTCAGTGTGGCTCCCGCTTCCTCACAGATGCTGAGTCTCACTATGCCACCATTGAGCTGGAGATGTTAGCTGTGATCTGGGCTATGCCTAAGTATCGGTTATACCTCACAGGCCTCCAGCATTTTACCCTCATGACAGATCACCGACCACTCATCCCAATTCTTATCCACTATTCACTCGATCCAGTCGAGAATCCCCGCCTTCAACGTCTAAAGGAAAAGGTTGCACCTTATCTTTACACAACAGTGTGGCGAGCTGGCAAGCAGCTCTGCATTCCTGATGCTTTGTCATGAGCCCCAGTCAGCCATCCCACTCCAGAGGATGAAATCACTTGTGCTGATGCTGCAACACACCTAAGGAGTATTGTGACTGTCAATGCCTTCACTTCGGAGGAAGACAGAACTCTCCAGGAACTCTGCGCTGCAGCAAGAGCAGACCCATTATACACCTGTCTTCTAAACTGTGTGACTTCAGGATTCCCCTCAAACCGTTATGACCTTCACAATTCCTTATTACCATTCTGGAAATTGAGGGACACTCTTTCAACTGATGATGACCTTGTTCTTTACGGAGCAAGAATTGTGGTTCCTTCCGCCCTTTACTGTCACACTCTCTCCTGTCTTCATGACAGTCACCCAGGTGTAGAAGCCACGAAGTGGCACGCTAGACAGACTGTTTTTGGCCAGGCATTGACTTCGACATCACTAGTACCGTCAGAGCCTGTGAGTCTTGTCAGGTGTTGCAGCCTAGTCTCCAGCAGGAACCCCTTTTGAATGATGACCACCCTACAAGGCCCTTCGAGTCTGTCTCAGCTGACTTTTTTAGCGTCGCTGGGAAATCCTTCCTCGTCGTCACTGACTGACTCTCCAGGTGGCCTGTTGTTGTCCTGTGTAAAGGTGGCACCACTGCCTCCAACACCATAAGGATCTTTTGTCATTACCTCAGGGAGGTTGGTGTTTCCCTCCGTCTTAGGACTGATGGCGGACCGCAATTCACCAGCCAAAATTTCTAGAATTTCTTAAAACGTTGGGGTATCCACCATGTGATGTCTTCACCGCATTTCTTGCAGTCCA
Source organism: Macrobrachium rosenbergii (assembly GCF_040412425.1). Taxonomy (NCBI): domain Eukaryota; kingdom Metazoa; phylum Arthropoda; class Malacostraca; order Decapoda; family Palaemonidae; genus Macrobrachium; species Macrobrachium rosenbergii. The sequence goes on along the minus strand of NC_089749.1, from coordinate 44,523,849 downwards.
ACAGCCATGCTGAAGCTGCTGTAAAATTCATCAAGCACCTGATCCTCAAGACAATATAGACAGTGAGGAGTTTGATTAGGGCCTCTTGGAACTGCATAACATCCCAAACATTACAGGCCACTTTCCAGCACAAATCTTGTATGGCCATCCACTCTGTACCTGTCTACCTGCTCATCCACAGTCTTTTTTCAAAGGAGTGGCAGGCCAAGTCAGAGGACTGTGACCATCATGCAGCTGCCCGCGCTGAACAAGTGAAGCTACAATATGATCAGCATGCCCGCCCGCTTCCCAGGTTGAACATTGGTCAAACAGTAAGGATCCAGGATCCGACTTCCCACCGCTGGGACAAGGTTGGTGTCGTTATGAACTGTGGCAGATCAAGGGAGTACGAAGTGCATCTCCCCAGTGGCTGTGTTCGGTGGCGTAATCGCTGCTTTCTGTGTCCAGTGCCACCCCCTGGTGATGACCCTCTTCCCCATATCCCTGTGGCTCCTTGCACGGACATGGAAAAGTCTTTAGCATCTAACCTTCCAGTGGTCCCACACAGATCTCAGAGGCTTAATGAAAAGAGCCCGCTCGAGATGGAACTACAAGCGTGAGGGGGGAGGGAGGTGTAGATAAATGAAATGTGAGACTGTACATTAACTACTATTTTACTATGCCTGTACTCATTACATTATCATGTACCCTTTACAATATATACCTGCTATGAATATTACTGATGTCTCATGTATAATAAATACACCTCCTGTGTACTTTATATTATATTTTTATGTTTCATTATGAATATGGCAGTGCCACAAGGATATGGTATCATTGTATTTTTCCTGCCTCTGGCCATTGCATGAATTCAATGTATTGTCCAGTCTTCACCCGTGACAGATGTCTCTCTGTCCACTTTTATATAAACACTCAAATGAACCTACTAGCTTATACATCGTGTTTCCTTCCTCCCTTCAAGAGAAACAGACACAGGATGTAATAAGCCCTATTATGGCTAGATAAGGAGTCTCCAACATAGTGTAATGTCAGATCTCAAAAGAGTTGGTGATTTAGATAACAGTGTAATTTAGAATTAATAATATGTTTTTAACAATAATGTAGTATGTGATTGCACGTTTTGTCTCCCAGCAACATGTGCTCTGTACTCGTGATTTTGTACATTGTGTTTTGCTTCGAGTTGTCATCGCAAAAGGTAACGTGTTGACAAGTAAGAGGATAGCATTCAAGTCGTGTAAGATTTTGTCTCATACGAGAAAAAGACTATTGATTTCGCTATGTTTCATGTGCTGTTCTTAAAACCAACTTTGGTTCCTCGTCTTGTTTTAAAAACATTCCACTCATGATTACCCAAGTGCTGTCTGTTTTGATCATGTTGAGATTCCATTAAGAGCTTCGTCCCGTACAATTTTCTGCTTGAGTCACATATGCCTTTTTGAGAGCAAATGCACATGTCTTGATCGATTATGTCATGTTTTGTAAGATTGTATTGCTCTGAAATAAAAGTTTTTGCATTATAAAAAGTTCTCTGTTCTGGCAGTGCGGTGTGTGTGCAGGGGGTACTGGTATGGTTCCCAGGGGATTAGAGAGGTAATCGGACTGTTGGTGACTGGTCAGTCATGATTCAAACTCAGTTACCCCACAAAGTCGGAAGTAACTGGATGCTAATGTGCCGGCCTTATCATGCAAGAAACTGGATGCTAATGTGCCAGCCTTATCATGCAAGAAACTTAAGTCTTTTTATTTCGTGTGAGATACAGCACACAACACTGGGAAAACACTTGAGGGCAACACTGTGTCACTGAAAGCACACACACACTACACTTGAAAAAGCACTGCACACTGAAACGCATATGTTATCCCTATAAAATCCATGGCATCTAACATGTGATGGCGGCATTGTTCGTTGTCTTCTGGCATTAATTATAAACACTTGTAAATTCATATATCACTGCCCATGTTGGGGACTCCTTATCAAGCCATAATAGGGCTTATTACATCCTATGTCTGTTTCTCTTGAAGGGAGGAAGGAAACACGATGTATAAGCTAGTAGGTTCATTTGAGTGTCTATACACAAGTGGACAGAGAGACATCCATCACGGGTGAAGACTGGACAATGCACTGAATTCATGCAATGGCCAGAGGCGGGAAAAATACAATGTTATCATATTCTCGGGGTACTGCCACATTCATAATGAAACATAAAAATATAATATAAAGTACACAGGAGGTGTATTTATTATACATGAGACATCGGTAATATTCATAGCAGGTAAATTTATATACTGTAAAGGGTACATGATAATGTAATGAGTACAGGCATAGTAAAATAGTAGTTAATATACAGTCTCACATTTCTTTTACCTACACACTATATACAATATTTCAACAATTATCAATATTACACATAACATATGATAACTAGAATGGTAAATATATCAAAATCATGGAAAGACACATTTTACAAGGCAAAATCAAGAAAATATACTTACCACGTAATTACATGATTGGAGCCCTCCTGCCTCTCCTCCGATGGACATATGGCATAAACAGACTGAAGTTGCCCGCTAAGTCATTCCTGGTATTCCCGTGCGTGGGCGGGACCAGTCATCTGCACTAAACTTTGAAGCGCTACCCATGAATTTTTTAATTTTAAGCTGCCGTGCAAGAGGAAACTATAGGTATGTAATTGCTTGGTAAGTATATATAAAACTTTATTTTATCATAAAAATGTCCCACTTGTTCCAGAATTGAAAATTTCAAAAATGTCCAACTTGTTCCATAATTGAAAAATGATATTTTAATGATAAAATAAAGTTTGTTCATACTTACCTGGCAGATATATATATAGCTGTATTTCTCCAAAATCCGACAGAATTTCAAAACTCATGGCTGCACGCCAGTGTGGCCAGGTGGTTAGTACTCATTCCCGCTGGGCTGGGTGGCGGGAATCGGGAACCATTCCCATTTTCTATTCAGATTTTCTAGTGCCACTGTCTCCTGAGGGGAGGTGGGTGGGCACTATAATTATATATATCTGCCAGGTAAGTATGAACAAACTTTATTTTATCATTAAAATATCATTTTGTTCATGAAACTTACCTGTCAGATATATATATAGCTGAATCCCACCATTGGAGGTGGGTAGAGACAGAATAGGATTTAGGAAACAAATAAATGTAGGCGATTGACGCCTTGGTTCCTTACCTGTTAGCATAGCTGACTTCGAGGTTACTGTCACCCAAGCCTGCTTCTGCTTTACTAGATTCTCCAGCAAGGTAGGGACCTATAAAGCTGGTGAGATCTAGATGACCTGTCCACGGGGGCGTGACCACAATGGGACTAGATCATATGACCATACTGAGAGGGAAAAGGAGCAACAACCAACCACCTGACCGAGCCTATCTAAGCCATTGAACCTAACATAGGCTAAAGATTGGGACGTCCACATCGGTGGCCACCCAACAACCAAGAATACAAAAACAAGATTAAAAAATACCACCTAACCCCTAAAGGATAGGATGAGTATTGCCCTCTTCTCCCAACATTGTGTCTGCGGAAACGTATGGTCCCAGCGAAGAACAGTCTTCAAAAGTTGACTTCACATCTCGTAAGTAATGCGAAGCGAACACTGAATTACTCCGCCAGAAGGTGGTACCCAGAAGATCGTTAAGAGACATGTTCTTCTGGAAAGCCACCGAAGTCGCGATGGCTCTCACTTCGTGAGCTTTGACCTTAAGAAGCCTCATGTCACCGTCTTGGCAGGAAGAATGAGCCTCTCTGATAGTACTTCTTAAAAAGAATGACAGAGCATTCTTGGACATTGGCAAGTCAGGTCTTCTAACCGAACACCACAGATTGTCCGCGGGCCTCGGCTTTCTTCGTCCTGGCTAAGTAGAATTTGAGAGCCCTGACAGGGCACAAGACTCTCTCTGATTCTTGTCCAAGAATCTCAAATCAAACCTTTGATTTCAAAAGTCTTGGTATAATGGGTTTGAAGGATTTTCATTTTTGGCAAGAAATAAAGGACTTAGGGGAGCAAACGGCATTAGGACCCCTAAAGCCAATGTGCTTGCTAATAGCCTGAACTTCACTAACCCTCTTAGCGTCGCCAGAGAAGTTAGGAAAACCGCCTTTCTAGTCACGTTCTTGAGAGAAGCAGAAGACAGGTTCAAAAGGACTCGACATCAGAAATTTCAGGACCACATCTAGGTTCCAAGGGAGGAGTCATGGGCCTAGGAACCTTAACAGTTTCAAAGGATCTCAAGAGATCGTGAAGATCCTTGTTGTCGGCTAAGTCTAGGCCCCTTGTGTCGGAAGACTGCCGACAGCATTTTTTATAGCCTTTAATAGTAGAGACTGCCAGTTTTTCTTTCTCCCTGAGATGCAGTAGGAAGTCTGCTATTTGAGGCACAGAGGTCGTGGTCGAGGAAATCCCGCTGCTCTTGCACCATCTCCTAAAATTGGCCCACTTCGATTGATAGACTGAATTAGAAGAGGGTCTTCTGGCACTGGCGATAGCCTTTGCCACTGCTCTCGAAAACCCCCTCGCTCTTGCCAACTTCGAGATAGTCTGAATGCAGTTAGACTCAGAGCGGGGAGGTTTTTATGGAATCTTTGGAAATGGGGCTGCCTGAGAAGATCTACTCTCAGAGGAGTGTCTTGGGAAGTCCACAAGGAAGGTCATGACCTCTGTGAACCAATCCGCTGCTGGCCAAAAGGGGGCTATTAAAGTCATCCTTGTTCCTTCCGACGCTGAGAATTTTCTGATCACTTCTCCCAGGATCTTGAAGGGAGGAAAAGCGTAAAGATCTAGGCCCTTCCAGTCCCAGAGGAGGGCATCTACTGCTAAGGCTCCTGGATCTAAGACAGGAGAGCAGCAAAGAAACCTCTTTGTTCTGGGCGCCGCAAAGAGGGGTCCACTAGGGGACGTCCCCATAACTTTCACAGATCCAGACACACCTCCTCGTGAAGGGTCCATTCCGCCGGCAGAAGTTGATGCTGCCGACTGAGAAGGTCCGCCATGGATATTCTCCACGCCCGCGATGAACCTCGTGAGAATTGTGATCCCCGAGCATGAGTCCAAAGCAGGATCTCCTTGCCAGGTTGAACAGGAACGGGAGCGAGTACCCCTGCTTCTTGAGGTAAGCTAAGGCTGTGGTGTTGTCGGAATTCACCTGAACAACCCGGCCTGACACTGATCCTCAAGAATTGAAGGGCTAGATGGATAGCTCTAATTCTTTGAGATTGATGTGCCAGGACACCTGTTCCCCTCTCCAGGTGCCTGACACTTCTTCCCCTCCTAGTGTTGCTCCCCATCCCTCCCTGGACGCGTCGGAAAACAACACTAGGTCGGGGCTCTGAAGACATAGAGAAACGCCTCCTGCCAGTAACAAGGGGTCGAGCCACCACCTCAGGTGAGTCTTGACAGACGGAGAGATCTTCATGGTCTCTTCCAGGTCCTCCTTGTTCATCCAGTTCTCCGCAAGGAAAAACTGGAGCGGCCTGAGATGAAGTCTTCCCAGGGAAACAAACTTCTCCAGCGAGGAAATGGTCCCCAGCAAACTCATCCATTCCCTCACCGAGCATGTTTCCTTCCCCAGGAGAGACGAAACTTTTTCCAAGCAATGCTGTTGACGTTCTTGGGATGGATACGCCTGAAAAGCCACTGAATCCATCTGAATCCCCAGACAGACGATGGACTGAGTCGGGATCAGATGGGACTTCTCTTTGTTGACTAGAAGTCCCAGGGACCGTCAACCCAATGTCTAATTTAGGTCCTCCAGACACTGAGCTTGGGAAGAAGCTCGAATGAGCCAATCGCCTAGGTAAAGCGAAACACGGATCCCCGCTAAATGAAGCCACCTCGCCACATTTCTCATGATCACTGTGAATATCATGGGAGCTGTGCTGAGACCAAAGCAAAGAGCTCGGAATTGAAGACTCTTCCCCCAGTACAAAACCTCAGGTACTGTCTTGACTGAGGATGTATGGGAACATGGAAGTATCGTCTTGTAAGTCCAGAGAGACCATCCAATCTCCTGGTCTTAGAGCCCCGAGAACAGACTGGGACGTTTCCATCTTGAACTTCTCTTTGACAATGAAGCGGTTCAGTCTGCTTTACGCCCAGTACAGGTCTCCAACCTCCCGACTGTTTCGGGACTAAGAAACAGTCGGTTGTAGAACCCCGGAGAGGCTAGCTCCTGAACTGGCTCCACAGCTCTTTTTGAGGCATCTGCTCCAAAAGATCTAAAAAGGATCTGTTGTTTTTCCCAATGGTAGGAGGGCGACAGATCCTTGAGTGACGCACAAAGGGGTGGCGAATCGAGAAAGGGGATCTTGTAGCCTTTCTCTAGAACTTCGACGGACCAGGAGTCCGCCTTTCGCTCTCCAGGCTCCCGCATATGAAAGTAGCCTGGCTCCACAGGTGTCTGGAGGTGTTGAAGATCACTTTCTGCCCCTGGGCTTCGATGGGGCTGCTCCTCTGGAAAAACCTCTCCTCTGAGTCGATTTCGAGGAAGAAGCTCCTCCATGAAAGGGCTGTTGTTTCTTCTTGGAGGACAGAACTGACGGCAGCGTAGAAGGGACTGAAGGACGTCTCAGACTAATGGGCCAGAAGATCTTGCGTGGCCTTCTCCTTAAGACTAGAAGCGAGGTCCTTGATTAAAGGCTGGGGAAGAGATGGCTCGACAAAGGGGCAAACAATAATTCAGCCCTTTGTGACGTTGTAAACTGACTTGAGGTGAAATTGCAGTACAAGGCCCTTTTCTTCAAAAGACCTGTACAAAATGGGAAGCCAGTTCCTCTGAGCCATCCCTGACGGCCTTATCCATGCAATTCAAAACACTGGATAGCTCCCCAGGCTGATCGAGTCGGGGCTTCTAATCTTGAGGTCCAAAGCACCCAAGCACCAGTCTAAAAGTTGAAAACTTCCATAGATCGGAAGAGTCCCTTCAGATGATGGTCGGTCTCGGACATCGTCCACTTAAACCTTAGCAGTCGACAGTAGGGACCTCCTGGAGCGTCGACAAGGCTGGCGAAATCTCCTTGAGACGAAGAAGGAACTCGAGAACCGACGCCCTCACCTGTCTCATACCACATGCCCGCCTTACTGCAAAGCTTAGAAGGAGGAAGGGCAAAAGAAGTCTTGCCTATGCGTCTTCGTTCCTCCATCCAGGCGTTAATCTTCTTGAAGGCCTTCTTCAGCAGCCAGTGAAGAAGTCATCTTCACAAAACCCCAGCGTTCTCCTCGCTTTGGAAGAGGCAAGCTGCGAAGGAGGAGAGAGAGGAGCCGAGGTTTAAACTTATCACCGAATAAGTCCTTAAGAAGACTGGTTAACACCTGGTAGTCGGAAGAAGAGGAAGCAGAAGGTTGATCAAATCCCGCAGGCTCAGATTCGCCAGAGACTTCTCCTTCATGAATGGGCGAACCACGAGGATCACAAAAGCTTTAGGCGAACGAAGGCCTTGAGGTCCACGTCACGGAAGAGGGATCTACTTTTCCTGCAGGATCAGAATGCTCTGGAGCGTCCCGAAGCGACTAAAGAGGCGCCCTGGCGGCGCCCTGAAGAGCATCCGATCGGAGCCCAACCTAGCGTCATGCTGAGCGCCCTGCCGAACGCCCTGCACGGCAGCGAGAGAAGCGTCTGACGAGCAGCTAATGAAGAGTCCTGGATAGCTGCTTGCAGCGCGTCGTGGATGATGACGAGAATCATGAAAGGGAACTCGCGAGCTGTGAGGACGACAGGGCGAAGAAGCTAGGGACGGTGTCAAGAAAAGGAGCAGGAGAAGGGGACTTCCTAGACTTCTTAATGGGAAGCCTCAAGTCCTTGCTGACGACGCGGTTCTGATTCCTTCTCGGCAAGAAGAGAGGCCAACTGACGCTGCATATCTCATAAGATACTCTTGGAAGGAGAGGTCTCATATCCAGGAGGAGAGGAGAACCTACGTGGAAGAAGAGGGGCGAGGGACGCCTTCTTCTTCCTTACAGGAGCAAGAACAGCCTCTCCTTAGAGCGACTGGGGTGCCTGCAAACGTCCTCCTCTGACGACGTTCTGGTCCTCTTCTGTGGCGGGAAAGCTTCAAAATCCCGCAAAGACGGAGAAAACTGGCGTGAAGCGTCTTTCTCTAAAGCTCCCTTCAGCGGCGAGTCCTTACGAGAATTCCACCTTACGAGGAGGACGCCGAGGACGAAAAAGCAGTCCTTAAGGATACGAGCCGAAGCACGATCCTCGCAGCCTGGGGGGTGACAACAGGACCTGCCGGGGCGTCAGATCGGTGGGAAGCCCCCAGAACCCTCTTACGGCTTTCGACATGCCTTCTCCTGAGTCCTGGGAGTCTGACAGAGGTCCAGGCCTAGAAGCATTATGGGGCCGATCTGACGCCCCCTCCACGACATTAGGGGAACACTACACTGCACAGCACTTTGAAGCGAAGACACTTTGTTTTCTAGAGCACGGATGGTGTTCCATGATCTCTGTCAGGCCAAACCCCGCAGACACACAACCTCAGGGCCCGCCAAGGCAAAACCACAGGACAGGTACAACAATGTCTACATTGGGGTTATCAGGTGAAGAAATAGAACCCTGACTCTTACACACACTCCTGGAGGAAGACCTCCTGATCCTGTCACGCTCTAACTTACGAACATAGGAATCATACAATTTCCAGCTCGCATCAGACAAAGGCTCACACTCTTTGCAGCGCATCATTGATCAAACATACATGCCCCTACACCATGCAAACTGAGTGAGGGTCTACCAGCTTGTAGCCTCACCTTGCACTCACTCACACAATATACTCAGCTAGCAGAACTAGTACCAGACATCATTCAAGAGCAGTCAAAAGCAAAATCATAAACAGTCCACAAAAAAGCGATGCCAATCCACAAGCCAAAGTCAAAACCAAAAGTCAAGAGAATATCAAGTGGAAAACTATGCAAGTTAACGAAACCAGATATGGAGGTACTGTAAACAGATGTTAACAGTACCGCGACAGAGAAAATCTGAATAGAAAATGGGAATGGTTCCCGATTCCGCCACCCAGCGGCGTGGAATGAGTACTAACCACCTGGCCACACTCGTGTGCTGCATTTTGAAATTCTGTCGGATTTCGGAGAAATACAGCTATATATATATCTGACAGGTAAGTTTCATGAACAAATTTCAATGTTCAAATGTGAAATATCAAATTCTAATGATATAAATGTAGTTATTTACCCAAAACACTCATAATCTCAAGTGGGTGATGGTTGAGATACCATTAGTTTTCCTTGCTTTCCCTAGTTTTTATTTTTCACACTGAAAGATTTTTCTTTCCAGTGTTAAATTGCCTTGTTACCCAAGCACTAGGCATAATATAAACACAGTTAGCCAGTTTTTGTAAAAGAAGAAAAAAAAAAGTCCTTTTTTTCTGGATTTTTTTTCACGAATAAACCTTTTCTTTTCCGAAAAAACAAGCTTTTTTTTTGAGTTGCAACCCTAAGAACAACCCTCTCCAAGACCTGATATGATGAAATATATTTTATAGTCTTACTAATTGCTAAAATTCACAAGTTGAATTACAACCATTTTGATTACATATATTTTTGCATTTTAAGAAATGTTTTTGTTGAAAATAATGTGTTAGTGAACATATGGTCTTGATTGTCCCACTATTTTATAACTGATGATCTTAATTACCTTACATTCATTTAACAGTATATTAAAATACATAATAATAAACTATAATGAATAAATAACTATAATGAAAAAATATGATAAAAGGAAGAAAATAAGTTTTGCTGCAGTAGTGATATTTGATTATGCTCCTGACCCCTCAGTTCTGAAATCAGAAAAATTCCCAAAACCGAAACACATCTGGCCCTGAGGATTTCAGATAAAGAACTGTGTACCTGTACAGTAATTCATATCAAAACAGATATAGAAAAAGATGATCCCTTTGCCTGATACCAAAGCTTATGGAAAGGCTACAGTTACAAAAGTATACCCTACATATATGTGCACTGCAAGCCTACAATAAATGCTCTATTCATAAGTTACTCAACTACTATTATTTTCTTTGTGTTTTACTTTTGTGAATTGTGTCCAATACACGTAATATTTTTCATTTCTTCCAACTTCCCTTAACAATAAACTACAATGTAAACTCTTTACACAACTAAGACACTACATTAACAAGCCTGTGTCTATCATTGCACCAGGTTTTTGCAAGGCCAACAAACCATGGAACTACATGTCGAATTCAAAACAGTATAGCAGACATATGATAAAATACATATATATACATTATACTGTACATATAAAATGCATTTGTATCTGTGAGTGTTTGTGCATGCTTTAATCCACATTTCAAGTCTGGCTACGTAGTTGATAAACGTGCTATGGGTTCTTATATGCAAACAACTGACCAACTTTTTTAAACTAAAAGTACCATAGTTTCATAACAAGTGGCATCATCTGAAGGAGAAAAATTTGCTACATTAGATTTGCAGCAAAATCTGCAAACTACATACATAAATCAGTAGTGTTTATTTTGTAATACTGTTATGATGTTCCAAAATGAACATATACATTTGTTACAGGATAATCTGCATTCTGAAATACAGGTACCCAAAATTCTCAGATACTGGTTTGCAAGTTAACAAGCCTTACTGTACTTCAGCAACTCATGTTATGCAGTTTGAATCACAGACATTTTCTATAGAGAAAAATTTGTAAAAAAAAAAAAAAAAGCAGAAGCAAATATGACACAAAAACTCCAAACTAATCGCACCTTGAAATTATTATACTTCAATAACAACCTGATTACCAGTAAAATTTTCATTATCATTAACAATGTATAACCAGAGTTAAAATTTTTAACCTTCTGGGATTGGTCAAAAGGGTTTATTACTAAAACTTATATTTGATATTTTTCAATAAACTGAAACTCCTTAAAGAGTCAACTACTAAAAATAAAATTCTGACAGTTCTGAAAAACTTCACAGATTTGTTTTCCATAATGTGACATTTGCTGTTAGTTGAAAACTAGACAACCAAATAAAATATTCTCAGGGTCATGTAGACTGTTCATCAAATAATTACACACTAAACAAGTGTGACTAATCTGATGATGAGTTGTTCTTTGAATGAAGAGCACAACAGTCTATTTTATTTCAATTTGTTATCAGGTTCACTGTTTAGAAAGCAAATCACTTATTTAAGATAATGATGATACCTATTACCTTTACTGAGAGAAAAAAAATACCTGTCTATATGCAAGACGGACTTCTCCAAAGGTACCTTCCCCCAATTTCTTTGTCATGGTGTAATGCTGAGTGAGTTGTACTGGATAATCTGCATCATTATTTTTTATACAGTCATGAAACACAAACACTGAAATTAAAAAGATAATTACCATCCATTACTAATGAAAAGACATTACAGTATAGGACTAAAAAGTAATTTGCAAAGTGACAGCCAATTCCTGCTAATTTTATATGCATTCAACATATGCAGTTTTTCTACATTACTAATCCAAATATATATATATATATATATATATATATATATATATATATATATATATATATATATATATATATATATATATATATATATATATATATATATATATATATATATATATATATATATATATATATATATATATATATATATATATTTATATATATATTTATCTACATAAGACTAGAATATAGCATTGTGTGTGGTTATGAAACCCTGTTAGCACTGTTCTAGATACTGTTGGTCTAAAGTTATCAAACATGAGTATCTTTTTTGAAACCCAATCATTATAACACAGTGGCATAAACAGTCTATATGGAAAAACTGTATCATTAGATATACTGTAACAATAACTCGCAAATGCAGTTATGAGAAATATTTTTGTAACAAAATTTATTTTTTCAATACTTACCTCTCTATTATGACAGCTATAAAGTCCAAAGCCAGCAGGAGGATGACAGAGTATGAACACAATAATTTTTACTGGGATTGTCTAGTTATACCATCTATTAACCCCTTCCCTTTGATGGTAAACCAAGGTTCATATACCTACTGTCCTCAGTTTTCTGCCCATGAGATGGAAGGTTGTTGGGGTGGAAGAGATTCATAATAACAGAGGCAAGTCTTTGAAAAAAATTTTACCATAAAAATTTCTATTTTTTGTATGAATCTTATCTCTTTATTACAATAACTGATTCTCTTATTACACAAGTAAATAAGGTGCCAAAATTTCTTCAGCACAATCAAGTTTTCTGTACAGCCGCTACAGCGTATAATCAAGGCATCAAAAATAGATCTATCTTTTGGTGGTATTGGTATAATGCCTTATGAGCTGCATCCCATGAAACTAACCAAGGTGCAGTGGGGGGCCTATCCTATATCACTGCCAGAAGCACAACTATGGCTAACTTTAACCTTAAATAAAATAAAAACTACAGAGGCTAGAAGGATGCAATTTGATATGTTTGTTGATTGGAGGGTGGATGATCAACATACCAATTTGCAGCCCTCTAGCCTCAGTAGTTTTTAAGAGCTGAGTGCAGACAGAATAAAGTGCGGACGGACAGACAAAGCTGGCATAATAGTTTTCTTTTACAGAAAACTAAAATGAAGGTAGGTAAGTGTATGAGGCCCCCAAAATTAAACCCCAAGAGAACAAAACAAATTCTGTCTGGAATGATACACTACTTACCTAATGATTAGAATATCTACGGGTACTGCTGCCAGTCAAGGACTAACTCATCAGGCCACATGGACCAATGAAAATTGTTAGAGGTTCCTTGCATGGGACATTACTCTCAGTTTGATAAGTGGGACCTTTGTCCCAAAGGCCTGCATGGCAACAATGGTAAAAGAATGGTCTTGCATAACCCAAAACTAGGCACTGTCATACTCCCCAAAACTCGATGAATTTCTAACTATATAGGAAACTGGAAAAGAACTACCCTAATCATTCAGGATATGGATCCCCTGCTCAAAAGAAGGAGCAAGAGAACTCTGCAATCTTCATACTGAATATCCACATCCCACAAATAGCGCAAGAAAAATACTGAGTTACATCTCCATTGCACAGCATTTACAATCTTCTACAGAGAAAGGGTTTCAAGGAAACCAAAAGAGGTTGCCATAGCTCTCATGTCATGGAACTTGATCTTCAACAGGGGTTAAAAGGAAGGGCCTAGATTAGTGCACATTTCCTTAACCTGGGGCCACAAAAAAAGGTTATTGACATTATGTCTAAGATCCCCAGTCCTTCCAGGAAAGTGAAGGAGCACTGACTGGACAGAGGGAGAAGTCTTCCCCATCTGGAATCTAGAATGACAGACTGAGGACTTCAAATTAACGGGGCACAGCTTGAAACTTAAAATATCATTATTCGTCCTGCAGACTGGTGAAAAGAAATGGACTGCTCCTCAGGATGTAAAGCCCACATTACAGGATAAGGTCTGAAGCTCACTGACCTATCTTAATCATTAAACTCAAGGGTTCAAACTGGGGCATGTTCAGGATTTTAGCACTACATCCAAATTCCATCCCTAAGACTTTACAAGAGACTTAGGGAGGAATCTATTGGAAAGAAGCATATAGTTTCCCTAATGTCCACTTTTAAGGAGATAACCAAACCAGACTGCCTTACCCCTGAAGCTAGTATGGAACAATACTCCTTGAGTGCTGACCCTGATAAACCTTTTGTATAGCAGAAGTAAATCAAGATTTTAATCTGATTATTTAAAGAGGTAAGGATACAGGAAATCCCTTGAGTGGCACCAGCCTCTGTAAACTGACCACTGCCTTTGGTACAGGGTGTTAGTTGAATGCCTTCTAGGCTTAGTGATGATCTTTTTACATAACTTTGATAAGGCTCTTGCTCTCAGGTGACAAACTAGTATCCATGCAGTCAGCTGCAGCATGGGAGGATTTTATGAAACCTCCTGCAACCTGGTTGTTTGAATAAATCCCTCCTTAAAGAATGGGACCTTGGCTGATACACCAGAAGAGGAAGAAGATAGAGGAACCACTGTCCTAGAAGTCCCCAAAGTCATGCGAGAATTTGCAGCTTGACAATTTTACTAGAATCCTCTGAATCATAGCAAAATGAGAAATGCATAAAGGTCTAGACCAGACCAATCTAATTACACTTTGTCTACTGCTCAAGAAAGATGATTTTGTACTGGTGAGAGATACATCAGTGGACTGTTGTTGAATTTTGTGGCAAACAGTTCCAAATAGGGTGTACCCACAACCCCTTAAGGTCCTTGCAGACTTGAAGATGCATTAGCCATTCTGAAAACAGTACTTCATCTGGTCTATTGAGGTGGTCCTCCACAATATTCATCCTCTCAATACAAACTGTGGAAGGGGAGAGACTCCTTTCTTACACCCAGATGAGGCTCTTGCTAGTACACTAATGAGAAATAAGGACCCTGATCCCATGCCTCCTTGGTTTCTCATGTAAGTGAGCAATGTGGTGTTGTCTGAGAATAATGCTACCTTCCTGCACTGAACTAGTTCTTCCAGAGCTACAACAGCATACATACTGCATCTCTAGCTGATTTCTAAAGAGCTCGCTCTCTCCTGCTGACCAGAGCCCTTCTACATGTCAGTCAGCCATGACTGCTCCCCAGCCTTCAGTCAATGCTTCTTAATGCAACGTGAGGTCTGGGGTCCTGATTTGAAGGGAGACTCCTTGTAAGAGACAAAGTCAGAGGTCCACCACCTCAGATGTTCCTTCAATTTTCTGGACACTTGAACCTAAAAGGAATCTGGATATACCTTATTGTTCCAGTACTGATGGAGATGAAACTGGATAGGCCTCATACTTAACATGACTCCAGACCCCAGCTGGGGAAGCCATGTGACCTAAGGGATAGCCACCTATTGACTAGCAAGGGCATGAAGGATAAAGATTCAATAAAGATTGACAGGAAGAAGCCCACATGCTTTTCCTCTGGAAAAGCAATGGATTCTTGGTATCCAAGATCATCCTTAGATATGTAATACTTAGAGCCAGAGTCAGGGAACTCTTCTGAAAGTTTATCATTATCCCCATACATTTGCCAATTTCAGTAGATACCATTTTGCCCTAAGAATACCCTCCAGGCTGGATGCAAGAACCAGCCAGTCATCTTGGTATAGTAACTGACATATGACCAAAAGGTAGGCCCAATTCCCCAACTGGGACAGAACTCTCATGCAAACTTCAGGGGTGAAACAGACCAAAGCACATCTCCCAAAACTTGAAAAGTTTTCCTTGGAAGACAAAGTGAAGATATATCACTGAGATAGGATAAGTCAGGATATGGAAATATGTACCCATCATATCAATCTGTATTATCCAATCTTCCTTCTGTTTGGCTGCAAGAAATGAGCTTGCTAATTCCATAGTGAATGAAGTCAAATGAATGAAAAGGTTCAACCTGGAGACATCCAAGACCAGCCTCCATTCTCCCAAGGCCTCCGATACAAAAATAAATTAGTGTATAACCCTGGGGAAGAACCTAAGATTACCTACACTGCACCTTTCATCATCGAAGAGTACACTTCTTGTTGGAGGATCTGGAGCTTTTCCTTGTTGCGTAAAAGAGTAAGTCTAAAAGAACAGCTACTAGAAGAGGCTTGGACACAAAAGGAAGTTTGTTACCATTCCCCAACATCTTCACCACCCAGGGATATACCTCCATATCCTGCTACACTGAATAAAAGAGGGTCAGCCTCCCTCCAATGGAAGCCTGAGAGTTTGAATCCTCACTTCTTAGAAACAGAAAGGATTTTTTTCCCCAGGACTTATGAGTATAATGTTCTTGAAAGTCCAAAAGGTCTGGTTCAAGGGAATGATAGCCTTTACTTCTCAGCCTATGAATTCTTAGGGCCTTGAGCCAAGAAAAGAGGAGGTTGCTGCAGAGGTTCCTTGCACCCAAACATCTGAGAGTGACATAGCAAAGACCCAGTTTCTCATTTCTCTACTCCTTGTACAATACTGCCTAAAGCCAACAAACCCAATAAGCAGATAATTGTAGAAGTTGCACAATTATATCAGCCTTCTGAGCTGCAGATAATGAAGGGGTTAAGAGCAAGCCAAGCTGTTCCTGTCAATTTTGCTATGAAACTGGTAAAAGTGAACAGAATCTCTGAAAGTGTTGCATACAACCTTGTATACTATACCATCCAAAAAAAGTCTATGAGGTCATTACCCAACTCTTGCCTAGCTGAAGGAAGAACCAAAACTATTTTCCTCGCAACCAATTACCATTTTGGTAAATGAAATGGTTCCATTATATGGACAGCCAACTTGGCATAAAATTCTAACTGCAGGGGTTAAAAACACTCTTACACAAGGGGCTGCCTTCTTATTGGGATCAAAGACATATCCAGTAATTGCTTCAACTCATAGGATGAGGCTCTCCTCTTCACAAACTACTGAATAAAGGAGAAGGATGACTCAGAAGAAACTTTCTTCTGAAACAATTAGTGGCAGAGTCCAACCTACTATGGCTAACCTGGGAGATGTCAGGGTTCAGCCCTGGGCTCTAACTAGCTGCCCCAAGTGACCTAGTGTCCTGGATTACTGAAGTCTCTAAAAAACAAGGAAACTTAACAGCACAGAGACAAAGAAGATTCTGAAAAGCAGAAGTAACATGCTCTTCTTCCCAATCAGAGTCCAACTCAAGAACATGGGGATCCCCTGCAAAGGACACACAAAACTTAAAGTTTACAACAAAAATTACACCAAAGAAGGAAGATAACTGGCTTCATCATGGGAGAGTACTTCTGGCACTGAGCCATTATTGGCACCAGCAACAGAGGGCTCTCCCTTGAAAGCCTTCACCTGAACAGAAAACAGCCCACAATGAAAAACTCTGTTGCAGACCCAAATGCTGGGCACTGGGATCAAATTTCCTCAAGTGAATGACCATCCAACCTCCCTGACAAAGGAGCCGAGAGCTGGCTTCCAGATGGGGATTGAGAATACCTCAAAAAGGAATGGTACCTGGTACTTTTGAGAACACAGACACAAACTTGTCTAAAACAGGGAGATCTTGAAAGCAAATGAGACCTCTAAAACTGCCCTGAAAGCCTACCAGAAGACCTAGGATAAAAGATATAGACTGACACTTGCAGCATGAAGCACAAGACAAACAGTAGTGTGACACCTTATGCTGGCATGGCCCAAGTGACTGCCTTTTAGAACTAGAAACTTCAATCTAGAATGACAAACTTGATACTCCTCTACCTATGAGAATACACCAACTTGCGCATCCACAGAAAGAGCCTAATGCACTTGTGATAAGAGTAAGAAAGAGAAGACCAAGGGGAATGAGTGCTATCACAAATAAGATCTTTAATATCTGGCAAAACCTCTTGAACATCAGACAAAGGACATGAAAGGTAAGGGAAATCGGTGCCATCGAAGAGAGAGGAGATCCTGGATAGGAATCATTAGGGGTTTGTGGAGTCTTTGAAGGCCTAGGAGAAAAACTCATGACCTAGAACAAGCTCGATGCTTTCGGCCTACAACATCTATTTATCTACCTGTGCTGCACTAACTCTACTAAGAGCATCTTCCAGTGACCCATCACCAACCTGCTAGCAACAAATGACAGGCTGGTGAGAAAAAGAAGACAACAAGCACAAACCACTTCCTCTCCCCAGCATATCCCACTTCCCAGTACCTCCTCCAGAAGGGGTAGAGTCCCAGGAAATGGCCAAGGTAAGGTAACTTGGAAGGGAGGGCATCAATGTTGCGGCAAGGGGAAAACCTGAAACACGATTAAAATGAAAGGGCAATGACGCTTATGTAACTGTCAGAAATGCCATAAATTTTTGTACAGCAGCCCTAATACTAGCTACTTTTATCACATATTATTTCAGTTAAGATGAGTTCTTTGCTAATGTTTCCCATCCCTATCAGCTTCTCACCTCGTATATTTCAAGAACTATTCATGACACTAATTGGCAAATTAACAATCTCACTACACAAGTCATCAAATGAACAATCCTTGCTCCTAAACCTATGGCAAAGTTCATGACTGTCTTAGGCAACAGCTAAATTTGGGTGCTATACAGTACCTACATAACTTTCAAACTCAACTTAAAATTTCAACAAAGCCAATGAATATCAAACTAAAACAATTAAGTTCAACAACATAAGTGCATTAAGCAACACTGTCTACTGGTCCTATTACTGCAATGACAGAAACACAACTGAGAAGAATAGATGCATGAATCATGGCTCACCCTGAAAGGGAAGGGGTTAACAGATATTATAACCTGACTACCAAAGTAAAAATTTAAGTGTTTCTAATTTGTCGTCTTCATGTTGGCGAGGGACTTTATAGCCATCGTATTTACAAAATAAGCACTGCAACAATACAGTAAACCCCCGTATTCGCGGGGGATGCGTACCACACCCACCCGCGAATAGCTAAAATCCACGAATACTTAAAACCCTTCTAAAAACACTTAGAACTGCCTATTTTGATAGCTCAAACACAAAAAAAATCTCTAAAAATGCTTATACCTGAGTATTTTGATAGTTTTATCACAAAAAGTTCATTTAGTCATGAAAATGATATGAAAATACAGCAATTAGTGAATATTTTTCAGTGAAAAATACCACACATAGGCGAATTTTCCGCGAATAATGTGTATATACATTCAGTAGAGAAATCTGCGAGAAATCGGTGAATAGGTGAATCTGCGAATTGTGAGACCGCGAATACGGGGGTTTACTGTACTTAAGTCATATTAAATGTCACATTACAAAAACCATGACACCGTCTAACCTTCAATTATGGTATTCCAAGTGGTCAACATTTTCAATTAATAACCAGTGTTGAATAAAATACAGTAATAATGAAAAATAAACATGAAAAAATCAATTGATACAAAACTAAACACCTCACAATTACAAAACAATGGATCAAAAATGGAACACAGGCAGTTTCACCCTGTGGGTTAGAAGCAACACCTTAACCATTACAGGCTGGCCTATACACAGTAACTACCCGACTTACAAACGAGTTACGTTCCAGATAGTAGTTTGTATTTCGAATTGTTCTTAAGGGGCGCCAAATTTTGAGGAATGATCAAATTTTAGCTATTAAAAATTTTCAACTGCTTTATGTCTAAATAAACATCCTGAAGTGATAATGCTAAAAAAATTTTTTTAGATTGGTTTATTGATAATTTTGTTCACCACTTGTATGACACTGTGAACCACAAATTGCATAAAAAGACTAGTAAAAACGTCTGTATGAATAATTCTGGATAGGATCAAGTAAGTTACACACTGTTTTGGACTATTATATGTGTAATTAAACATATCTTGCAATGTTATTGCTAAAAAAAATTTTTTTTTTTTAGATTGGTTCGTGGACAATTTTGTTTATCGCTTGTATGGCACTGAACAACCAATCATAAAAAACATAAAAGTCTGTATGAATAATCCTGGATAGGATCAAGTTTTGAGTTTTACAATTTTTTTTACTGTTTTTATGTAAATAAACATATCTTGAAACATTATTGCTACAAAAATGTTAAGACTGGCTCATGGGCAATTTTGTTCATTGCTCGTACAGCCTTGTGAATGACAAATTGTAAAAAAATCATGTAAAAGTGTTAACAAAATTTATTAAAAAATAATTGTCACCCACTAAAATATCCCATCATAGAGAAAAGGGGTTATGACGATATAAGGATAACTTGATCAAGATTTCCTGACTGTTTCAAGACTCTTGAACGTCCAAAAGTATTTTTCTTTTGCTGTTTCCTGAAAACTTACTTTTTTTCAAAACTAAATGCTTAGATCTCAAAGAAGCCTGAAACAAGACGAGAGTTTATTCAGTGTTAGTTGTGGAATAAGTGGTAAAAATTTGATGCAAATCCTTTCAATCATAAGTTTGAAACAGTCATTTACTTTATAATGGGGCCTTATGGCGTTGGCGCTCCCCATAAATATGTATTTTTATAATAAAATGAGGTTTTGTACATACTTACCTGGTAATTATATACATAGCTGTAGTCTCTGACGTCACGGCAGAAAATTGAAAATCAGCGCAGCTTAATGAATGGTCACGTGGATGACTCCCTTCCCACCGCCTCTCTACAGGTGAGCGAGAGTGAACCACAACCCAAACTCTTCATATGTTTATGCCATACCTGCCCATGAGAGGAGGAGGGTGGGCTTGATATGATAATTGTTATGGTAAGTATGTACAAAACTCATTTATTATAAAATACATTTTTGTACATATAACTTACCTGGTAATTATATACATAGCTGATTGGCACCTTGATGGAGGTGGGCCATGGCAGCTAATATGAAAGTCTAGACACTGTGAAAATAAAAACATAATGATGGTTCTTACCTGTTGGAGTGTAGCTGGATTTTGATGGATACCGACTCTTTAATCTGCTATCCTCAACTCTTGCACCAACCAGGGCATATAGACCTGAGGCTATGCTGTGAGGGCTGCTATGCCAGTCGAGGGCTCACCGTGGACTATGCATGATAACCAACCAAATAAATGCCCCTGCCCAGGGCGCAGTACACGAAAACACAAAGGGGTGTCACCAATAACCTGTACTTTAAAAATATTACCCAATATGTAAGACTGTTGGGTACTCCTAGTCACAATGTACCCCCAGACATCCCAGAAAACAACAACGCTTAACCTAAGCAAGAGAAGCATCACAATGAAGGATCAACTTCTTTATTCCCTACCAACACCGTGCCAGTCACCACACAAACGTCCCAACGCATTGCATCCATCATATATTGTCTCAATCTCTCTCAAATAATGAGACGCTAACACTGACCTACATTTCCAAAATGTAGCTTGAATAATGAATTCATGAAAGATTCTCCTATATGCCAAAGAGGTTGAGACCGCTCACCTCATGTGCTTTAACTTTAGGAAATTTGAAGGCACATCTTCTACCTGGTTATGAGCTTCTACAATCAGGTTCTCATAAAGAAGGAGAGTGATTTTAAAAGAGGCTTCACTGGATCCTCTGCAGAACACCAAAGATTAGGAGAGGGACCTCTCACTGCTTGAGTCCTTTCGAATATACTTTTAATGCTCTACTGGGCATAAAGTCTTTCTTCTCTTCATCTGGTCCCACCAAACTGAGACCAGGATCTAAAGGATCTCGCCAAGGCTTAGCCGTGTCTCATTCTTTTGCCAAAAACTCAACAATGAAGAACAGACCGCCTTTACCCCTAGAAAACCCAATTTCTTACCTAGGGCGCGGTAACTCACTGACTCTCCTTGCCAGCCAAAGCTACCAAGAAGATTTGTCTTCCTCAGAAGGTCTCTGAAAGAGCAAGATGATAATGGCTCAAACTTACCGCCCACAAGCCATTTCACACTACATCTAAATTCCAGGAAACCAATCTCTCTGGAATTCTGATGCTTCCAAACGATCTGATAAGATCTGACAAGTCCTTATCATTTGAAATATCCAGGCCCTTATGCTCAAAGACTGTCGAAAGCATTGCTCTGTAGCCCTTTGATCGAAGACGAAGACAGCTCTCTATCCACACTCAGATACAGGAGGAAGTCTGGCATCTCTTCTAAAGTGGTCTTAGAAGATGATGTGCCAGTCTTCCACACCACTCTCTGAAGACTGACCACTTAGCTTGATAAACTGTTGTGGAGGACTGTCTGGCAGTTTCTAGCGATGGCTCAGAGACCTTCCTCAAAAACTCGCTTAGCCTGAGGCAACGCTCGACAGTCTGAACGCAGTTAGCTGAAGAGCTGATAGACCTCCGTGAAATCTTCTTCGAAGTGAGGCTGTCGAGATCTACTCGTGGTAAAAGCCTCGAAGTCTACGAGAAGACTTATCAAGTCCGGGAACCATTCCTTGCTGGCCAAAACGGAGCAACCAGTGTCATTCGCGACGCCCTGTGGGACAACAATTTGTTAGAACGTTTCAACATCTTGAACGAGGAAAGACGCAGCTGTCCAGACCTGACCAGTCCATCAGCATTGCATATTCACAAGACTGCCCCCTCGTCCGCACTGGAGAGCAATAAAGAGGCAGTTGAGTTGTCTTCTGGTGGCAACAGATCTATGAGAGGACGAATTTTAGATTCCACAGTTGGAGGCAAACTTCTGATTTAAGATCCACTCTGTTGAGAGTACTGAAAGCTCCAAGCTTAGCTCGTCTGCTCTCACATTGAGCTTCCTGAATGAACCTCGTCATCAACGCCGCTTGTCTGCTACCATAACAGAAGACTTCTCGCTACCAGGTATAGCGCAGAACGCAGTGGGTCCCTCCTGTTTTTTTATGTATGCGAGAGCCGTTGTATTGTCTGATTGACAATCACCGCCTGGTTCCTTACCACCTTTCGAAAATTTAAAAGGGCTAAAATGAATGGCCTTAATTCCTTCAGACTGATGTGCCAATTTCCACGCGTTCTCCCTTCCATCGCCTGCTGTTTCCAACTTGCCTAACGTGGCTCCCATCCTAGATCTGAAGCGCCTGCACACAAGATGAGGTTGGGGTTCTTTGGGAACAGTGAAATTCCTTCCTGAAGTTTCCTCTGAGAGTTCCAATTAACTGAGGTCTGCCTTTTATCTCCTCTGAGATTTGAAAACAAACGAGTCCGGCTCTTCTTCCTGTCCCAGACTTCTCTTAAAAAGAACTGAAGGGGCCTTAGATGTAGTCTCCTCAATCATTAAACGGCCCTAAGTGGAAGACAACTTCCCAGAAGGCTCATCCACTGCTGGCCGAGCACTGGGTCTCTTCAGAAAATCTCGGTGACTAACAGGCAACGACTTTACCCCTTCCACCGACAGAGAAGCCTGAAAACTACTGAGTCCATCTGAACCCCAACAGACTAATTCTTGAGATGGCACCAGATGACTTCTGCCAATTTACCAGTAGTCCCAGTTCTTCGGTTAGATGAATAGTCTTTCCAACTTTCACACACCTTTCCTTCGCCTTCGCATGCAGGAGCCAATCGCCTAAATAAAAACTGTTCTGATCCCCAACAGATGTAGCCACTTCACTGATGACAAAACTCTGGTAGAATACCTGGGGCCGCCGAGAGGTCAAGCACATTGCCCTGAACTGAAACACTTCGCTTTGAACACAAAGCCAAGGAACTTCCTCGGCAGATGGATCGGGATGTGGAAATACGATCCTGAGGTCGAAGCGGATACCATCCAATCTTCAGAAGGATGACAGCATTGATTGAGTGGTTTCCATCACAAACTTTGTCTTCTTGACAAACAGGTTCAAAGTGCTCACGCCTAGAATCAGCCCCAGCCTCCTGATGCCTTTGGTACTACAAAGAGACGATTGTAAAATCCTGGGGAGAAAGGGGGAGAACTTTCTTATTGCTTCTTTCTAGCAAAGCTGACACCTCTTTCTAGAGCACAACATTTCTCTGTGCCCAGAGAATAAGCCATTAAGATCACTGGTTCCCTGACAAAGGAGGGTCCTTCAAGACGGAACTGAATAGCCTTCCTTTAAAACCGAGACTGTCCAAGGTTCTGCTCCCCTTTCTTCCCAGACTGTCCAGAAAGCTAACAGTCTGGCTCCTACTGGTGAGTGAAGGGAGGCGCTCTCACTTCCTGTCGGAGGGTTTGATCGCTTTAGGTACAAAACTATCTTCCTCTCGATCTGGGAACGATTTAGCAGGGGGCTCTTCCCACGCAAAGGGCCGACCTTGAGATTTTTCCGTCGACGTTGTCGGGCGAGCAACTGTTGAAGGCAATCGGTGTTTAGGCTTGCGGACTGCGCCAGCAAGTTCTTGAGTTGCCTTCTGTTGAAGAGTCGGGTTTATCTCAGATACTATTTCCTCGAAAGATGTTTCTATCTAAAGGAGCTAACAACAAAGCTGACTTCTGGGACCGAGACCCCTTTAGCGGTGAAAGAACACCATAGTTCACGCTTTCTGAGAATTCCATCGTAATCACAGGACAGGAAGCGAACTGATCGGCCCTGAAGGGCGCTAAGCTTTTAGTTTCCTCTCCCAAGAGCTCCAAACCGACCAATCGAGAAACTTATAACTTCCAAAATCTTAAAAGTATTCTTGCAGAGGTGATCAAATTCCGATGTGGAAAAAGAATACTTTGGCTGAATTAACAGCCGAATTCTCCTGGCCGAATCTACTAAACTAGAGAAATCTCCTTGGGAGGAGGCAGCCATCTCTAAACAGAAAGATTCTCCAGTCTCGCATCTACCACCAATGATTTGCATCTATTACCAAGGGGGAAAACAAAACACACAGTCTTTCCTTGTTCCTCTTCTGCAAGCCACTCCTCCATTTTCTTCAATCCTTTCTGGCCGAAATAGAAAGAACTAATTCTGTGGCGCCAGCTATGTCTGTCCTATTATCACGCAGTGTATTGAGATCTCGGAGAAGCTGGAGATACTGGTGAAAAGGAACTGAAAATTCTCCAGAAAAACACTGAAGCAGCTGCTTATAGCTCGATAGCTTCTTTCTCCGATTCCAAGCAACATCACTCACCAGAAATCGGAGAAAGAGCCAAGGATCTAGATGGAGGAAGATTTGTCTTCCGAGGAGAATGCAGCACAGGATCGCCAGAGGAAGCCGCACATTCGATGAAGGAGCATCCTTTGAAATCGGGGCTAAATCCTGCAGTTCGTTCACGGAAGGATCACTTTTTTTCCATAAAGCCAAGAATACTAATGCTTCCTATTCATTTCCGCTAAAAACAAATCTGAGTGTTGGGCGGAAGAAGGAGAATGCGGAACTGAACGAGGCACGGACCGCAGGTGTTGGAGCTTCACGAGTCACCAGGTGAAACAATTTGGCGCTGCATGGCGCCAGGAGGATCGTAGAGCGCGGCATATGGCGCGATGAGCCAGGCTTAAACGGCGGATGGCGATGGCGTGGCGCTAGATGCAGCAATCACGCCGAAGCAGCAACAACAGGCGAAGACAACACCACTCTTTCTTACGCAAGTTTCCAAGGCTTCCAACACATGCCTCTCGCTCTCCGACCGACGGAATGCGAAAACATGCGGTTCTCCCAAAAACTACCTAAGGAGGTTGATCTGAAGCGCCACTCTTTTCTTGGGAACTGCCAAAGGAGATGCCAAATCAGACCTCTTTGAATGGTCTCGAGACATCTTTACGGGCGCCAACCTCTCTTAGGCTTAATCCTCACCGACATACTCGAAGACATACACCTCCTTGATGTGCCTTTCTATGGCAATATCTGCATCCTGGGAAGCGCAACAGGACTGCTTGAGGGGCCAACTGCCGGGCAGGTCCCACTCACCTCCCCTTGCTTTCAACTTGCCTCCTCCCTGGTGCTGGGAGTTTGGACAGAGGTCCAGGCCTAGGAGAATGAGTGGGCCAAACAGCCAGCTCCTCCACTGCACTATCACAAGACACTGCACTTCTTACTACCAAAGATTCACTTCATCCGCCCATGGCAGCAAAGCATCCATCTGTGCTCCTAAGACTGGCCACGTATCGGGTTCGGGAATAACGGGTCTGGGATAGGAGAGATTTGGTTAGAAGGAATATCAGGTTAGTAACCTAAAAAGATAAATCCTGACTATCACGGAGGAAAAAAGAGGTAGTCCTAGCTGAAGCTTTTCTTAGCTCTTCTTTTTGAAGCCTTCAGATAAGCATTTAAAATCTTCCATTCTTCCTGACAAATCCTTACATTCTTCACAGGTTAATCTATTACCCAACAAACCTGTCCTCTACACCCTGAACACACAGAATGAGGGTCAATGGTAATTTCCTAATCTAGTTTTGCAGCCCTGCTACAAAACCTATATTAACGAGGGACCAGTGTCCACATAATGCTAAATACGAAGGCGGGATGAAAGCTACACAAACAATGTCTTCAAAGATTCAAATCAAACAATTGTACATCACCAACAATGTCCAACGAAAAGAATCAGCGATAATTTCTCGCTAAGCTGCACCGGTCTACCGTACCACACGGCAGAAACGTGAAGAGTTTGGGTTATGGTTCCTCTCACCACCTGTAGAGGGCGGGGAAGGGGTATCACGTGACCATTCATTAGCGCTGCCGCGATTTTCAATTTTCTGCCGTGACGTCAGAGACTACAGCTATGTATATAATTACCAGGTAAGTTATATGTACAAAAGCAAATTTTAGGTAACATATAAATCAAGAGAGAGCACAGTTCTATTCATTTGATTATATTGTAAATTTCAGGGCATATTTCTTATATAACAAAATAGTTTTAGTGCAAAATCAACTTTCTAACTGTCATAGTTTCATAGTTATTACAAAATAAGCAACTTTTTTCTTTTGCTGTTTTCTCAAAACTTACTTTATTCAAAAATAAATTTTATTTCTCCAAGAACACTGAACCAAATTCAATGAAACTTTTACAGAGTGTAGAATAACTATATATCTTGATTTTGTCATTGGCAAATTAATTTTTGAGTGAATGTTTTTATTCTGCATAATATTTTTGAAGAGTGACATCAAGATTTTTTCAACTGCAAAAAAAATTAACTTAGAGGTCGAATTTCTCAATTTCCCAACCAGAGAATTTTCATTATTAGTTGTAGAATACGTGGTAAATACTTGAAGCAAATCCCTTCAATCATAAGGTAGCAACAAGCACTTATAATGGGGCATCATGATGTTAGCGCTTCCCTTAAGTTGTTGATGTTATTTACATTCCAGAGTTAATTCGTGGGTCATCAATTACACTATTTTCACTGTATTGTTAGGTCATGCAGTATTAAAAAGAATTACTTTGGACGTACGAAAGGTAAAAAGAAAATAAAATCTAGATTCATGCAACATTCCAAATTTAGTATTTTTTCCATGCTCTAAAAGTTATGAACTTGAAGATAATTTTGCAGGAGCAACTTCTGAAATTGGAAGTTCACAAAGTAAACAATGCACAGCACCATCTATTGACAAAAATACACACTAAACATTTCTTTTGGGGAGAGGCAATATAGAAAATGGGAATTCACCAAAG
This sequence comes from Macrobrachium rosenbergii, assembly GCF_040412425.1. Classification (NCBI taxonomy): domain Eukaryota; kingdom Metazoa; phylum Arthropoda; class Malacostraca; order Decapoda; family Palaemonidae; genus Macrobrachium; species Macrobrachium rosenbergii. Next base: position 44,496,880 of record NC_089749.1, on the reverse strand, counting down.
AACGAGGTAAATTGGGAAGATAGAAATAAGTAGGAATATTTTATGAGTATGAACGAGTATTCTTGTGATTTTAAGAAGAATACATGGTAGTTCATCATGAGGATACTTGCGGTAATCAGGGAAGGGGCTAAAGGAATAGGTTAATTTTCTCCCTTGTATTCTTCTGCCCTTTGCAAAATTTCTTAATAGCAGAATAAGCGCACAGAGCAAAATCTGAACTTACGGGTAGCAAAGAGGACTGCTCCAAACGCAGTTTTAACTTGTGACCCTGTCTGTTCATATCTCTGAATGTTTGTAGGTTGGGTGATGACTGTATACATTAACAAAACCCCATGGCCAGGTAAACTTTAACCCTTAAGGGATGGGCTAAATATATGTCAAGCACACCCCCCCACAGGCAAACTTTAAGGTTGGCCAATTTAAGAAAAAAAAAATACATCAATGGAAAGAGGAAGATATGCAAATGCACACGGTGGAAGAAAAAAATAAGAAATTTTCCCTACCTTCAACAGGAAGTTGAAAGTGACTATTTACAACCCTGTGTGGGGTCCTTTACATGATGTATGAAATTTCAGTATTGGGGTCATTTTTTTGTTTACTGATTTGGAATATTCCATTATGATTAATAAATTTACTTTTTGGATAAATATTCTTAGCAGCTGGAATTCACTTTTACGTAAATTAACCTGATAATTGATGACCCAGCTTCTAAGAGGTCCTCTGGTGGTTTGCATGTAAGGATGGTAACTGCCAAATAACTTGACATTACAGAAACCATCGAATCCAAGCAGAGGTGAATGTCTTAGGAAAGGTCATTTCTTATTGTTACTGCCACACTGAAAGCATCACCTCTCGCACCTTCAAGAGGATTTTAATGTACTCTAGGCATATACTACTTTAATTATTGAATCAGCATGGGAATGGATTATTAAATAACTTTATCTTCCTGGGAGTGCTCCTGGGATTGCTCAGCGAATTGACATCATTACCACCTCTTCAACCATGGATTTTTCAGTACTGCAGAGAGCTTAACCTGCCAGTGGGTTCCCTCATTATCAGTTTAATTACAAGGTCAATTCCATAGTGAGCTTAGCAATTATTTATCTTCAGTAATTAATTCGCTGCACTCTCTGTTCTCCCTTTAATTGTAAACTGGAAACTTATCATATATTCATGCTTGTTTCCGTACTTGGTGCTACTTTGAATTTACTTTTTGTGTTGACTATGCTAGTGCTTAAATTACAGTTGTTTAGTTATTTACATTTTCTATTAATACCAGAAGCTGAAGTGTGATTCTAACATCGATAGTTTTATTAAGTGCATTTAGTGCAGGAATAAAATTTCCTGTGAGGAAGGTCTTTGACAGCTGTGTAATGTTGGAGGAGTGTAGGAGAGCCAGGGTGGAAAGAGGAAGAAAGAATGTGCAAGTGAATGTGGGTAATAATGGAAAAAGGAACTGCAGCAGAAGCCGAGAGAGGTTTAGGAGTGGAAGCATGAATAGAATGAATGCGAATTTGAGGGGAAGTCAGATGGGAATGAGTAGTAGTGATAAGGAGTGTTCCAGGTGTAAAAGGACTGGGCACATGAAAGCGGATTGCAGATTGGCCAATGGAGAGCGTTTCGGCTGTGAAAAGAGAGGGCATATGTTGGTGGACTGTACAAGCGAAAGAAATGAAGTGTTTCAGCTGCGGCACAGTGGGACATCGAGTGAGAGACTGCCAGAGTGGAAGAAGAGTAAGAGGAGTATTTGGAAGTCGTGGAAAATGTGGAATGAGGGGTAATTTTGCCAGGACATGTAAGAAAGCTCGGAGCAAGTGTGAAGGATGTGGAATGGAGGGTCACATGAAGGACGCCTGCTGTACCACACCCCAACCCAAAAGAAACTACGTGTGAAGGCTGTTTACCGTGGTGAGCCCTCTGGCATGGAAGGGGTAGATGTGAAGTTGTTACAGGAGGAAAAGGAAAAGGAGAGTGAAGAAATAGAAGATATAAACTGGGGAGACAAACAGCTAGTGTTGGTGGAACATAAGAGAAGGTCTAAAAGTACGAGTAGAAAGAGCAAGGGTACATTTACTAGGTTGTTTGGAGAGAGTACGCATGATGGGTTGTTTGATTCTGAGGGGTTTGAGAAGTCAGTAAGCGTGAGAAGTGAAAATACCCTTGTGGTGTTGTTTGGTGGTAGTACAAATGAGGGTGTAATTGATTTTGAGGAATTTGAGCACGATGTGGAAGGAGTAAACTTGGAGAGTACACGGAATATGGATGAGGATATGCAAGATTTGAGTATGTTGGATACCACTAGGGAGTGTGAGTGGGGAAGTTTTGGATAGTCGGAGCCTAGCAGAATTAAGTGAGAGTACAGAATAGATGATAGAAGCCATGTCGGGTGTTGGTGAGGTTGAAGCAGACGTAAGTCTCCAGTTTGAATGAAGTTGGTGTAAGTAGTTTAGAACCAAGACTTTGTGAGTCTAGTGCGGTTAGAGTAGAAGTGAGTGGACAAGAGGTGGTGAATGCGATGCCATGGAACGGAAGTCAAGGTCCAGTTCCAAGTATGAATGGGTAGTGAGAACGGGATTTTGAAAAAAAAAAAAAAAAAAGAAAGAAAGGAAATAAGATTTCCTATACTTTAGTAAGGGAAAGTGTGGTGGTAGTACGAAAAATTGTTTGTGAGAAGCGGCTTGTGTTTTTGAAACCAATTACATTTTTCTTTTTTTTTTTTTATAAATATTTGGTGTGTGCTGGTGTGTGATTGTTTGATAATTAAGTTTCATTTTTGTTTCTTCTTTTTTTACTTGCAGTTTGCTGAATGTGTCAGGGTAGAGTGACTTGCTCCCCTGCACCTAATTTGTGAGAGGCCTGATTTGAAGTTAGGAAACTTCATTAGCAGGAGCTATTTGGAGTTGATACCTACCGATGGGGACTACGGTGGAAATAAGTCTGTATGGTAATGACATTAACAAATCAGTTGAAAAGCTGGTGAGACTGAATCCATTTTCAGGTTCCATTCCAAGTTGTATATAGCAGTTACATAAGATGGTGTCTGTTCCAAGTAGGATGGGGATCACAGGTGCTTAAATATCTGTAAACTGACTTTGTTGCAAGTGGGATCTCAAATTCTTGTGTAGAAAATACTGCATTAATAAATTCTAAAGTGGTTTCTGCCCTCAGCTTGGATGTCATAGCTAAAATAAACTCCATGGTGATCCCCAAATTGTGTGCTGACTTAACTGATTGTCTTTGGATTACTCTGAGATGAAGTACAGGCAGTCCCTGGTTTACGATGAGGGTTCCATTACTATGCCATATCGTAGGCCGAAAAATTGTCGAAAATCATCCAAAATCCTAAGAAAACCTTACTTTTAACGCTTTGGGTGTATTGAAAACAATGTAAACTGCATTTTTATTGAGTTTTTCATAAAAAAAAAAAACCTCCAAATTTTTATTATTCTGCCATTTTGTAGCCACATTTCTTCCATTGGATCGGCGTCGTAACCCCTGAACATGCGTCATAAATCGGGAAATAATGTTTGATGAATGTATTTGAAAAGCATCATAACCTCGGAACTTCGTAAGCCGGACCCGTTGTAAGCCAGGGACCGCCTGTACTGAGAAAGATATGGAACCATTTTGGGACATACGCCACAGTTGGAGATTTGTTATTTGATTATTGGTAGTAATAAGTTAGGCTAAGTTAGGTATAGCAAGATTGTTTTGATAAACTTTAGCGGTATGTAGGAAATACGTTAAGTATTAAAAGATGATAATCGATAAACTGTCGCAAATGTAAATAAAATTAGGATAAGGTTCTTTTTGAAGGTCTTCAGACCACTGTAATATTAAGGTAATAGATTAGGTTAAGGAAAGTCAGAGTTTCATTTAATAACCTCCGAATTTGTTCCCACCATACTACATCAATTGTGTACTAAAAGAAAAAACCCTACGCGATCTTGAGATAAGGTTGTTCAGTCATGTTGGTTTGATAAAATGAATTCGTTAACGTACTAAAACAGATCAGAGACATAACTAAGAGTTGTATTAGTGTTGTTCTGTGAAAATTACTTTGTTAACCTCGGAGAAAAGTGCTGGTGCAATCTGTATTACATGTAATTACAGCACGTAAGGTTAGTGTACTTTTAGATGATGTGATACCCATTTGCAAAGTTACTGCACTCTCCAAAGATGTGATACCCCTGCATAAAGTGTTTAATTTCTGAAGTATTTTATAAGTTTTCAGGCCTTCAAGTGTAAAACATATTTTTACAAGTTATAATTTCTCCATACATCTTTACCTGTACAGGACATAATTTTGAATTGATTGAACTTTAGCTTTATCATCTGCAAACATTACGTACATGCTTTCTTCATTTTACTGAATTGTGTACGTTCGTTATGACTGTGACTTATGAAGTTTACCTAGTGAAGCAGAGAAAACAATGAGCTAGTGTGGCAAATACAATACCCATTACGATACTGTACTCTATTTTTACATCAACCATTTATTTCCTTTATAAGGGTAATGTATTAAGCTAACTTTTAAATGAAATTACAGTAAATTTAATTTCATTTAAAAGTTAGCTTAATACTTTGGGAGCAAGGTTAGGGTCATATTTAGTGTTTAAACTTTGGAAATAGCATTTATTAGCATTTCTAGTGACTGTACCAAACTTACACGAATCCTCACCTTGCATGAGGGGTTCTGGAACCTAACCTCGCAAAAGTTCGAGGTATTACTGTACTGTATTTTCGTGTTATTTTCCAGACAAAATACATTTTTATGATACAAAAATTATTTACTAATTTTCAAATAATAATAATTTAAACATAGCAAAATATCAATAAAATGTATTTTTTCAATGCATATTTAATTATATTTAGGTACAGCTCTTGGATCTACTTGTGAATTCCCAATGTTTTCCCTATGTCCTGTAAAAATAAAAAAAAGGGACAGCTTGAATGCTGTATATGAGAAAATGGCTGTGCCTGAATACAGGGGAACTTGATTTATTTCCACACATAGCTGTAAGCCATATATTTTTAAGGGTAATGTTTTAAGGTGACTTTGAAATGATATTAAGTACTTAAGGATGACATTAGAGCATATCTAAAATATTCGCTAATTATTTTCATATTTTCGTGACTAACTCCATTTAAAAAAAAATTTTTTTTACTAATTTTCAAATAATGTAAACACAGCAAAATATCAATAAAATGTTATTTTACTTATAAAATCCATGTATAATGTATTATTATGCTGACCTATTTTCATTGTAATATGTATACAAAAAATCGATCGTCCAGCCACTGGTGATGTTTACGTTCTCAGAATTAGCTGATTGAGCCTACTACTGAAAGAATTAGGAAAATAATTTTTAAGTTGCTAGAAGAAACGACTGTATTAATGGAATTATTATTTTTAATTTTGCACATAAAAGTAAAATGGGTATACTACAAACATAAACTAACATACTTTATGTTAAAGTAAAATCCTTCAAAAACACAAACATTTTACCGATGTAAATGTACCTCAATTCTCTCTCTCTCTATCAGTACTGTTCAAAAAATACGAAACTAAAACTCCAGGAAATTCGTGATGGCATCAAATGGGTACACGCATACGTTACAATTTTTTTTGCTTCGTTTGATTTACTGTAGCGTTTTTATTACAATTTTAGTTGGTTCTAAGTATGATTAACACACATAACAGTACACAAGAGAATATTTTATCCCTGTTGATTGCATTTATAATTTGGTATTTTTTTTCAATGCATACTTAAATATTTTGGTACAGTACTTAACTCTACTTGTGAAATCCCAATGTTTCCCCTATCTACTGTAAAAAGGAAATGGGACACCTTGAATGCTGTATGAGAGAAAATGGCTGTGCTTGAATATAGAGGGAACTGATTAGTTTTCACACATAGCTGTAAGCCATATATTTTAAAGGGTAATGTTATAAGATGACTTTGAAATGATATTACAGTTTTAAGATGATAGTTTAAGGTATATTTTGTGTAGGATGAGAGTTTAAGGTATATTTGCTGTTTGAACTATTAAAATAGGCTAAGCATTTTTGGAAGATTGTTAACAATTTGACACGGATTTTCGCTTTTCACAGGTGGTTGTGGTCCCCAACTCCTGTGACTGTACTGTGATAATAAAAAGTAAAATGGCAGAAAACAATCCTTTACTGACTTATAACAGAGAAACATACCTTGGAAGAGCTCAGCTTCTTTGCTATTATTCTTTTGATCTCATTATGAAGAAAAAAAGTTAAATAACTATGAACATAAGAAGGTGGCAAACTGCCAACAAATTTCTGCTTGATATGAAACATGGATGAACAAACAATGTGATGTATGAATGAAGTATGAAAAAATTAAAATATAGAAAAATGGAAATAAAATAATGAATTATGTAAACATCAAAAACTACATGCTGTATATGTTCTATTTTTTCACTACTGTTTTTAAAATCCTTACAAAAGATTAAATCTTGAAAATATGCATCAAACATTATTTTGTACGAGAGTATTGAATGTTACCTTTTCTGGTCGAGTGGGCAAGAGCTATTTCATCATTACTTTGGAGAATTTTCTTTTTCCTCTGCCTACTAACTGCTGGTTAACAAACGTTCCATTACAAGAGAGATCTTCCAGAACAACAAACACCTCCGCAGCAGATTTTCTTTCCCGGCTGATTCTGCAGACCAAGATGTTACAAATTTCTTTAAACTGTATTATCAAAAACTTCCATGCATGAATCATTATTATTAAAAAGATCTACCAAACCCATTCCTAACTCTCATATGGCTGACTCAAACAGTCCTTGCATAAAGGATTGTTATAAATCATTTTAATAAATACAGTGGACCCCTGTCTATTCATGGCTCCAGATTCGGGCTTCACCTATTCGCGGATTTTTCTGTGGAACATATATACACATTACTAGTGGAAAATTCGCCTATTCACAGTATTTTTCGTAGAGAAATATTCACTAATTACTGTATTTTCATATAATTTTTGTGACTAAATGCATTTTTTATGATAAAACTGTTAAAATACTCAGATATAAGCATTTTTAGAGGGGTTTTTTGGTGTTTGAACTATCCAAAATAGGCAGTTACAAGCATTTTTAGAGGGGTGTCAAGTATTCGCAAATTTTAGCTATTTGCGGGGGGTTGTGCTCCGTGAATACCGGGGGTCGACTGCTCATGAAAAGTAAAGCACATTTAAAAACTGAATAACAAGAAATTACCATTATTTATAACTTCAAACACTTAATTACAATTGCTATTCCTATGCTAAGGGGGTCAGTTCCTTTGGTGAGTCTTTTCCAACTATTCCAATTGGGAGCATCTTCCTTTAAACCTTTCGCTTACTGATGTCTGATGTAAATGTCATCCAAATTTAAGTCCTTCATGTATTGGTGACTTACTCAAATGTCAAAAAAAAAAGCACAAACCAGCAGATAAGATGGGGATAATTTTCAGGGAGTGTTCCAGATATGTAACATGTATGTTTATTTGCTTTGAAAAGTTTTAGATTTGTATTCTATAATTACCTGAGTGTCACATATTTAAGGAAAACGTGACTTTACTTTGTCATTTATTTTTTCGCATTTTCCTTGTAATAATTACAACTTTTGCATTGCAAAAAACTATGTAATCTATCTGGGTAATCTGTCTTTATCACAAATAGGTTTTTTGGCAATAATTTTTTTTGGGAGGAAAGCTCAAGCTGAAAAATCTTCACATACCTTGTAAGTTCTACTCATTATTTTACCTACACAAAGTAATTTTTCACAGATTTTTTTTATGCCACTGTATAGAGCAATCATTCAGCTGCAAAATGAAACAATTGAGCAGTTTACCTTGAAAAATGTCCAAACTACACATCTTTGAGAAAAAAAAAAAAAAATGTATAAAATTTTTTTTTTCATATTGTGTGGGTGACTGGCATTTTTGCTACGAAAAACATGACACTACTTTGTCATTTATTTTTTTAGTTTTCCTTGCTATAATTACAACTTTTTGCATTGCAATAACTAGGTAATATACCCTGGTGTGCTATGGATGAAAAACACAGACTTTATTGCAATTTTTATTTGGTACATTTTTTTTAGGGGGGGAATTGCAAAATTTTTTTGTATCTTGCAATTTATACTCATTATTCAACTTGCATGAAAGTTACCAGTATAGAAAAAGTCATGAATGAAAAGGTTAAAAAATCTCTCTTCTCCAAATGCTCCTTCACTTTATCACTCCATCTAATCCTTTACCACCCTCTTGACATTCTACCACTAAAAGATTCCACACAAGCCCTCTCCACTCCTTCAACCTCACTCTGCATTACCACATGTCCATACATCTTAGTTTATTTGGTATTCTTATATCATAAACTACCCCTGCCACCTCTCTTCATTTCCCCCAAGCTGCTCTTATCCTACTTTCATCAGCTTCACATCCTCCTTACTTTCATGGCTTCACACAGACCCTAATATTTGAGTCTCTACCTATTTTAAATCTACAGTAGACCTCTTCCATCCCCTCCCAGCTTGCTGGACACCAAAACCTTACTTTTACCCACATTTACCTTCACACTACCTCTTTCAAGAGATTCAGACTACTCTCTTACCCTTCTCTGCAATTCTTCAACAGTCTGTGCCATAACCATCAGATCATCTGCATATAACAATTCCCAAAGATTTTTATTCTTAATCTCTTCAATCAAAACATCCATAACCAGCACAAACAGAAATACCAAATTCTAAAGCAATTTGTATTTTTCCTAAAGTACAAACTTATGCTTTCATGGATGGAGTTACTCACACTTGGTGCACTTAGGCTGTCACTAAATCATCTCAAAAAACAAATACTGTACAGTAAACCCCCTGGGGCACACGTTCTCACAATTCGTGGAATTTTCTGTGGAACCTACAAACTACAGGCAGTCCCTGGTTATCTGCAGGCTCGGTTATCAGCGATAAGGTTTTTTGGTGCTTGTCTGCTGACGAAAATAGGTGATTTTTGGTGCTAATTTCCGCTTATCAGTGGCGATAATTGCATATTGGCACTGACACATACCTAGGAGAGGCACCGATAACAAAAAATCAGAAATTTTCGTCACTTACCGGTGCTTATAAGCCCCAAAAATGGCCCCCCCCAAAAAAGCCGAAAATCGTCGGTTTTCGCTTATCGTCACACCGTCGGAATGGAACCTCTGCCAATAACCGGGAACTGCCTGTACTCTACCTACATATACATTTTATGACAAAAAATGATTTAAAGTACAGGTAGTCCCCGGTTATTGGCGGGGGTCATTCTGACAGCATGACAATAAGTGAAAATCGCTGCTAAGTGAAAATTGATGATTTTCGGCACGTCTGTTAGGTATGTATCGGCACCGTTAAGACGAAATTAACACCGATAAGCGGAAATCTGCGCCGATATGCAGAACTCGGTGCTGAAATTCGCCGATTTTCGTCGCTAGACAAGCCCCGTAAAACTGGATTGCTGATAACTGAGCCCTCCGATAAGCGGGGACTGCCTGTACTAATTTTCAAATATTGTATTAATATTGCAGTACTAATTTTCAAATATTAATATTAAGTTTAATAAGATTAAATAATAACATTAAAAAATAAAAATAATTCTCTCTCTCTCTCTTTCTCCTTTTCTTTCTCAGTTCTCTCTCTCTTACTAAGATGAGAGAATTTTTATGCATATGCAATATGTATGTTTACTTGTTTTGTATGATAAATAAGTGATTTACCAATTTTCAAATATTAATATTAATTTAAACAACAAATTATCAATTAATTAAAGAAAATATAGTGGATTAGTAAGATTTTAGTTCAATATAAATTCTTTCCCTCATTTTCCTAAAGCTTTGAAGTGGGGGGGGGAGTGTAACTGTCAAATATCTTAACATATTGACCGCAAGGGTAGAACTACGAAGGATACTGAAAAATCCCTCTCACTCTCATCTAATCTAAATTATGTTCTTTGTATTTCATAACTCTCTCTCTCTCTCTCTCTCTCAATGAGATACATTTTTTATGCATATGTAACATACAGTGATCCCTCGTCTATCGCGGATAATGGGGACCAGAACCCCCCGCGATAAGTGAAATTCCGCGAAGTAGCATTGGCCCCTCCCTAGGGAGGCATATACTGTATATACATGGTATATATTTAAAGGCTTTATAGCCTTTCCCACACTGTTATAAACACTTCCTATGCACTTAAACACTGTATTACTATTTTGATCTCCTATCACAGTAATATGCATAAAAAAAAAGATCGTCCCATATTTGTAATGTTTACGTTCTGAGAATCAGCTGACTGAAGCTGCTCACTACTAATGAAAGAATTAGGAAAATAATTTTTTAGTTGCTAAAAGAAACAAATTTATCAATGAAATTATTTTTAATTCTGTACATAAAAGTTTATGATACAGTAATTCATATTTCATTCATTGAGAGAGAGAGAGAGAGAGAGAGAGAGAGAGAGAGAGAGAGAGAGAGAGAGAGAGAGAGAGAGAGTGAGTGTGTGTGTGTGTGTGTGTGTGTGTGTGTGTGTGTGTGTGTACTGTACAGCACAGTAGCCTGGGACGAGACTAAGTCTTGACTAAGTCTTGACAAGCTGGTGATGAGAGAGTATACAGTATCCTTGAGTTGCTTACGTATGAAATTCGGATTTTAATTATTTTTACAGTGATTTAAGATGAAACATCAACAGTGATAAGATATTCTCTTATGTACCACTCACGTGCCTTGTCCGAGTGCCTGTTATATACGAAGCTTCCAGTCCTTGCGCGTCGGTCTCGCAAGCCGTTCTTCTCACGTAACATGATGAAACATCGCTGTTTTTTCCGCAATATGGCTGCCGATATGGCGGTACTTTTAATTTTAATTTTTCGATGAATATTTCTGAAAAATCCGCGATGCAGTGAAGCATCTTTTTGTTTAATTTCATTTTGTACTGAATTATATGTCATAATGCAATGAACCAACAGTACTAGCAGATATTAATAATTATTAATGGAATTAATGAAATATTTGGGTCTTCATATATCGCGACTATTTTTGAAATTTCCGGAAAATCCGCTATATATTTTCTCTTATAATATACATACGTAATGGAAAAAATCCGCGAAGTCATGAATCCGCGATAGTCGAACCGCGAAGTAGCGAGGGTTCACTGTACAGTATATTTATTTGTTTTGTATATTGTAGTTTATAGGTAAACGTGACATAACTTCATTATTAATTTTTTTCATATTTTCCATGCTATAATTACAACTTTTTGCATTTGTGTAGTAAATTATTAAAAATTTTAAACATCATTCTTAGTCTTTTCTCGGATTCTTCAGAGCAAAGGGGGGGATGCAGGTACCTGTCAATTAACTTTGAAGTACTGACATATTGACCAGAAGGGGAAACAATGCTGCCCACAGATGGTCATACAGATACTGAAAAATCTCTCTTTCTTTTTCCTTCATGAATCACGAATTTCCATCTTTTGATATCTTTCCAAAGTTATTCTCTTTTTCTTTGTCATAATATGTAAGAACAAACACCCTCTCTCTCTCTCTCTCTTTTTCTCATGCCAAAGGATACTCAGAATGTGAGATGGATGGATAGATATATACAGATAGATAGATCGAGATAAAGGGAGAGTGGTTGATATAAAGATGTTCTCTCTCTGTTATTGGCTGGAGGGGTTAGAATTATGTACAGTGCTCCCCCATTTTTACACGGGGATAGGTTCCAGAACCTACTGCAGAAATGCAAAAATCTCCTCTAAAAATGCTTATAACTGCCAAAGACCTTGTACCCCTACAGTAAAACACTTATAACTGCCTATTTTAACATCTCATTGCTTAATTTGATAGTTCAAACAAAAATATACCAAAAATTATCATACTAAAACAATTTAATATCATTTATAACAAAAATACACTGCAAAACCTCATCCCAAAACACCCATAGTAACCTTACTTTACAGTACTCTCCTACTACTGTTACTCTTAAGTAGGCTATATACACCCCTAAAATGCTTATAACTGCCTATTTTAATTGTTCACTGCTAAAACTGACAGTTCAAACAAAAACATACCTCAAAGTGTCATCCCACAACACCCTAATATCATTTCAAAGTCATGTTGCAAAATTAAGTACACCAACCTACAACTGTTACTCTTACGTATCCCCTATCATTCAGACACGCATGTTTTCTTTGGCCTACGTAACTTTGCGCATCGTTCTGTGCATACTGTAATGCACTGGGCATACATTTTATGTATACTGATATTTTCCTGTGTTGTAATATGATTTTGAAATGATATTTACTGTACTGCTCTATACAGTACTAGTACAGAGCATCTAAAATACATGGTAGTTTAGAATGGTGGGACATGTACCTCCAAACAGAATGCTAGGTTTGTTACATCATGGTAGTATTTTCGTGATTACGCACAAATATATTTTTGATAAAAAAAAATTGATTTACTACAGTAAGCTATTGGTTTACGTCATTTTGTGGTTAGTCCTCACCATCTCCCATAAATTTATTAAAAAATTCTTGTGCCATCATTCTCTCTCTCTCTCTCTCTCAGTATATATATACTGAGAAAACACAGCAAAATATCTATGACATGTTAATCCACTTACAGAATCTATTTATACTGTATTGATCTAATCACCATAAAAATATTTAAAATGCAAATTTCACACACAGGCTCCAGTAGCAAATTTTCTGTGACAACGTAATCTCTTCTCTCTCTCTCTCTCTCGTAAATCAGTACTGTAATGTACATATTCTTTAATGGAAAAAAATGAAAATAATGTCAATTACTGTACCATAAGCATAAAAAAAACATGAAAATAAACAAATCCAGCAATTCATGACAGATCGATCAACGTAGGTAGCACTGCCATATTTTTTGCTTTATCTGATTTATTGTATGATATTTCATTACAAGTTTAGTTGACTATGATTATCGCACATAACATAATAAAACAGTACACAAGAGATTATTTTATCACGGTTGATGTTTCATCTCTAATCACAGCCATAGTTTAAGTGCCTTTAGTTCTCATCACCAGCAAGTTACGGTGCTTCGATGTACAGATAAACACTTCAGTTTTCTCTCTCTCAAACAATAGACATATTACTTTAATGGAAAAAAACAGCAAAATATCAACAAAATGTTATTTCCCTTACAGAATCCATTTATACTGCGCTGAGACTTCGATGTAAAAACCATAGTTTCTCTCTCTCTCTCTCTCTCTCTCTCAGTATACATATATTTTAATGAAAAAATACAGTGATTATTGAATAAATAGTGTTGTTCTATGAAAAAAATGAATTAGTTATAATTTTAGAGATACAGCCCACATAAAAATCCGCAAATTAGTGAAATTTCCCCCGTGGACAACTGAATGATATGTTCCACAAAAATCTGAGACCATGTGAACCACGGAAATGTGAAACACGTAAAACTGGGGGTCACTGTACTTATATATTTTTAAGGGTAAAATGTTTAAGATGACTTTGAAATGATAATAATATCATTTCAAAGATTAATACAATAAGAGGATAATAGTTTAAGGTATATCTGATTTAGGATGCTAGTTAAAGGTATACATTTGTTATTTGAACTTTCAAGATAGGCTGTTATAAGCATTTTTAGAGGGGTGTTAACTGTTCGCAGATTTTAACTATTCGTCAGGGGTTGGGGTACGCAACCCCCACGAATACAGGGGGCTTTACTGTACCTATCAAGAGGGTCTACAGTCACCCATGACCTGAGCTGGCCTTACTCTTTCCCTGTGTGAGCTACCCCTTCTGCAGCTATGTTCTGCTCCAGAGTTAGAGAGAGACCAGAACTACACAGGGTGGTACAAGGAGTGCTAAACAATGTCTATGAAAGCATAGGTTCATGTGCTAGGAAAAATAGCAAAATTTTTAAAGTAATTTGTATTTATTCTAACATACAAACCTGAAGGCTTTTACATATAAATTAATTCGCAGGTGCACATTGGAATGGTCGTTTAACTTTTCAGCAAGGTTGTTAACTACTGATGGTAGGGGAGAAGCCCTGCCCACTTGTTGGTCTGCATTCAACTTTGCCTTTTGGCCCAGGTATCAGAATGAGGGGTGGCTGAGGTGAGCCATAAATGTAAAGACCTTCAAAAAAAGTCAAGTTTACCTTAGTTTAACCAGACCACTGAGCTGATTAACAGCTCTCCTACGGCTGGCCCGAAGGATTAGACTTATTTTATGTGGCTAAGAACAAATTGGTTACCTAGCAATGGGACCTACAGCTTATTGTGGAAACCGAACCACATTATACCAAGAAATGAATTTCTTTCACCAGAAATAAATTCCTCTAATTCTTAACTGGCCGGGCGGAGACTCGAACTTGGGCCTAGCAGAGTGCTAGCCAAAAACTCTGCCGACTTGTCCAACGAGGAACTTTAGGTTTGTATGTTTCAACCGATGGACTTGGCCAAGGTAGCTCTATCGCCATTAATAGCCAAGACAAAGAGAAGCTTCACATGGCGTAGAAGGGTGAGAAAGTTTGCTACCTGCTGAATAGAAGTTCTGATTGGAGAGATACTTCATCAACTACACAAACTACAGAAGACAGTTCATTTCCCCTAGTACACAGCCGCTGAATATCCTGCAAGTATCCAGACATCTTGTTATGTGTTGAGAAACAATCCTCTTGCTTGAAGGAAATGCTGGATAGTCTCCAGGTGTGAAGTGCCATCACCCCCACTGCCTGGTAATACCTCTCACAGGCAGCAGGTGCAGAAGTCTGTGCCATGGGGGGAATATTTCTCATACAACAGAGCCAGCAGGTCCGAGACACACTCGGTGTGTGGCCACTGGGAGCCACCAGAGTAAAACCAAAATTTGGGGTATCGAAGTCTGTTGATCACCTAACGAATCAGACAAAAATGGAGAGAAAGGCATTAGCCTCTAAAATGCACCCTGGGTGATGGAAATATGTCCTCCATCACAACCCATGGTCCAGCACAAATGAGCCGCACTCCAGTAACTTCTACCGTACTGGTTACGGAGGGATCATGGCTGGGACTTTCCATAACTCGGATAGAGTCTCTGAAATGTCTTGGTATAGGGACTATGTCTCTATCACCAGGCTATGGCAACTGAGCTTGTTTGCCATCCCATTCTGAGACCCCAGAATATACCTGGATGACAGCTCCACCAAGTGTGCTACTGCCCACTTGTGTACATGCACCATCAACCTGTGAGGCTAGAAGGACACTAGTCCTCCCTGCTTGTTGATGTATGCTATTACCATAGTGTTGTCACTTGTCAACACTACAGTGTCCCACTATTTGGGCCCGAAACTCCCACTAGGCTAAAAAAGCCGCCTTGAGTTTTGGGCCACTGATGTGGTGTCTGTCGTTCTGGTCCGACACATCTGTACAAACATTCTTTCAGGTGTGCGCTCTATCCCTAGCAGATGTGTCCAGAAGACAAGAGCACCCTGGGAGGGGGGATGTCCAATGGCACCCCTAAAGAGAGTTAAAGAGAGTTTCTTGTCGTCTAGCTACCAAGCTAGCTCTCTCCCATTTCCTCTAACAGAGGATGATGAGACAGAGGTGGGTCTCTTGTTGGATACCCATCCACCTTCATCCTTCGTTAAAGGGTGTGGAGGTGAAGCTGCTTCTGAGGGCCTGATTCTACAATGGTGATGGGTGAACCAGAAGGACGTGTCATTGTGAAGTGGGTTGTTCCTGCTGAGACAAGAACTTCTACACTGCCTCTCTGAAACTGCCGATACGAGAATCCAAAGGGAGGACCCTCGTTGCTGCAGTCTCTATCAGCATGTTCAGGTAAGTATACTTTACCCTCTGCTTGCTCATGAGATCTGACTTCAAGTTGATCACTATGCCCAAGTCATGATAAAAACTTGAGAAGTTGATCTCTGTCCTAACGAGTGCGGCAACGAGCTTGCCAGGGCCAGCCAATTGCACTGATACTTCTGTACACATACTGGTGCAACTGAGCTTGAGATAAAAAATTAACACTCAAGTGAACCCTTGGGGGAGTGGTTATGAGTTCAAAACAAGTTCCTTGAACTAGAATGCTGCCCCCTTTCAAGGGTAAAGAGAAGCTACTTGAGGGAGGACTGATGGGTAGATATTGAGCATACACATTCCTCAAATCCCCAACAGCAAGATGTCACCCTCCCTGATGGAATGCAGAGGGGTAGAAGACTCAAACAGTGCCTTCACCTCTTCCCACAAAGCGGGGTCCTTCCGTGAGCCGGGAACAATCATTTGGAACCAGAACAGGAACGAGGGTGAAGGATGACGAAGACTCGAAGGGTAGCAGAATCGTATCTAATGGGCATCACTATCAGTACTTCCGCTCCATGTAGCTGCCAAGTTTGCCCAATGGTTCAACAGGCACCAACCCCAACAGCAGCAACCATGACTGCAGCACTCACGGCATCTTCCATCTTCTACCAGAGTAGAACTAGTCTGGGTACCTCTATGAGGAGTCAAGGACTTTCTCTGACCAAAGGGGAAGGGCCAGCTTGACTCTAGGGTCAAGCTGCAGTGCCATGCAAAGACCTAAAGGACTTAGCCACTGCCTGTGAAAGAACCAAAGCCTGTCCACTGCGGCCTTCCCCTCCCTCTAGCCAAGGGGTGGAGGATTCTAGAACCAGTCCGTACCCGAGTGTCAAGGCCAACTCGGGACAAACAGACCTAGAAGTTTGAAGCAACATTGTGTCTTGACCCCACAGGTTGCTGTCTAGTGGAGGATGTAGATATCACTACCTCCCAGAGTAACAGTCTCAAGGACAGCATTCTCCTCAGGTGTATGGAGCCCTGAGGGAAAAAATGATCTTGGTCTATGACAGACCCAAAGATCGATCTATGAGACTAACTGGAATGCTGCTCTGGAAGTCAATTCTGGTGTCGTTGTCTCCGCTTGCAATGGGGAGATTCCCTCAGCAAGGAGACATTCTAGGGACAGACCAGAACATAGACAAGTCAGTTCTGATCAACCTAAAGGACAGCAATGATCTCTCTAAGAAAACATATTTCCTCTGGTGGGCTAGAGGCACAGGAAGTGCCTTGCATGAACAGCTTGACCACGTAGCATTCTCTTGCCCGGGGAGGCACAGATCAAGAAAAGATAATCTCTTCCTTGGGATCATTTAAAAAGACATATTCCAATGATCCAAAATGTATCTCTCTAACTCCATAAGAGAACTACTCTCTGGAGCCTCTGGCAATCTCTTAACCATTCAGCATACATCCTGTCTAGTCCATGGATTGCACCAGGAACGTAAGCCTCCATGTCACGGGTCAGAATGGGAACAAGAATGTTTCCAGTCCCAAGGCTCGAACCTGTCTGGCTCCTGTCTCCTGGAAAAAAAATCCTGAGGAGGAGGTAACAAGTGAGAGATCGCGAACACTTGCCAAAGTCCAAAGTCCCGGCAGGTAAGTGAGGCTATGGGTGGTCATCAACCTGTTATGATGATGCCTGCCCAGGGTCAAGGAGAGAAGTCCCACTCACATGAAAGTGAGCAGGGGCTGTCCTGTGGATGTGTTTTAATCTACTCAGAAGCTGCGGTTTCTACAAGAGAAGAAGACTGAGGAGGGGACCCCTTCTTGCCTTGCCTGAGCAACCCAAGTGGTTGCCAGGCCACCGTCCTAGGACCCCTGGACCATTCTCTTGAAGAGTGTGAGAGAGAGAGAGAGAGAGAGAGAGAGAGAGAGAGAGAGAGAGAGAGAGAGAGAGAGAGAGAGCACCTGCATGCTCTCTGCTCACCTTTCCTCACTGGAATGCCCTGGCAGCTGGCATTGGGTCCGTAGACCAGGGACCCTTACCGACCCCGGTGGACGGGCCACTGAGGCTGGTACCAGTGCGGGGCCAGAACTGGCAGGCCACTCGGGCTGTTACCTGTACACCGGGGTCCAAAGAACCCCAGGTAGAGGCTGTACCTGTGCAGTCAGCAATGGGAACAGCAGTACCATGTTACTGACAGTGAGAAACCATGGATAGTACTGATGGCCCGGGTAGGTGACCTACCGGGGCTGGTACAGGTACACAGAGGGTCCGAAGAACCCCCAGGTAGTGGTTGCACCCATGTGCTCCACAACAGGAGCAGCAGTACCGCTAGAGGAAGACCTTCCACCTAATCATTGGTTGTGTTGGAAAATTAGATAATTTTGTCAAGTGCTGGTAAGTATGATGTACACCAACACTGCTCACTGTTGAGGAGGGACCACCAAAAGTTTGTGTCATGCATGGTACACCATAGGCAATGCTTGCTGTTCAGCTTCTTTGTTTTCCTTCCTCTAATTCTCAAGAGAAATCCTTTGGATCTTTTCTGTGAGTCATGAAATAACTTACAACTAAATGTTGCCCAATTTTTTCAATGTCAGTATCACATTTGACAAAATCTTTTACATCTGAAGGTGTTGCCAACCCAGGATTTTCTTTTCTTTCGTCAACAAAAGTTATTTCAATTACACTAAACTTTACTACCCTCATGTAGAGAAAATAAAGTATAAGCAGCAACTACCAACACAGCACATTTATTAAGCTAGCTTACTTTTGAGAGAACATACTAAATACTCAAAGCCTCCAAAAAATATTTTATCATTTTTTCGCTCATTTACTGTGAATTCGGACATATAACTGTAGTCAAATAGTATAAAAGTTTCATTACCATGCCCTGGTCAACACTATATCTAATTTCTTAATGGTAGGTAACCTGGACACAAGAAAACCTTCAAACTCACTGGCCATGATAATATCATGTTTCATAAAGCAAGCCCCATGCGAGTCTAGATATATGACTCAGTCTCGGACAGCAGTTAACGACAAATTTTCCAAGACTAAAACTGAAAGAGGTAAAACAAAATGGGTCAGTACTTTCTTCACTTACAGAGTGCTTCCTCACCTGAAGTGTTTAAGTGATAGCTGATATGAACTGTTCCTCACCTGAAGTGTGTTTTAGAGATAGCTGACAGGAACTGTTCATTAAACTGACTGCTGTCAAAACGATGGTCAACATTTCCTCTGCCAAATGAATAGCTATCGCCTGTAAGATCTGCAAAAAGACATAGCATGTTAATTATGACTCTGAGCCCATCTTAACAAGACTGGACAACATTGTTTATTCCATATGCTGCATAATGTCAATCAGAAAAATAATAAAAGAACTGTAACAATATTTTCTATAAAGGATACATGAAAAAATATAAAATGTAATAATTCTTCTTATTTAAACACAAATTCTCATAACTTTTGATTTATTTATTACCTGTGATTTACAAATTTAAACTTGCATAGGTTCAGTTGCAAGTTCATCTGGCTGACCAATAATACACCAATAAAAAAGAAATGACATTTTTATGATAAAGTTTTATGTATACTCACCAAGTAATTACATAGCTACAAGCTTCCTACCACAGCAGTCTAAAAATTCAAATTTCATGGTGGCGCTACCATAGCTTGTGTAGGTGACAAGGTCCTGCCCACATTTGGGACTGACAGGTACAACTCAGCAAAGAGCTTCAATTCATTTTAGCCCTGATGTCCATATGAGAGGAGGAGGGAGGGCTCTGATTATGTAATTACTTGTAAGTATATATAAAACTTTATTTTATCATAAAAATGTCATTTTTATAAAAGTGACTTACCAAGTAATTACACAGCTGATTCCACACTGACAGCAGGTGGGTAACATGGACGTGATCTACTCCAAAACATTAAGAAAGCAATGACTTTGAAATAGAAAAGTTGCTAGCATTAGTATAATGCTTGTTGTTCCTTAACTGGTAAGAGAGCTACTGCAGGCGGGTACTGCCTCTGGGCGGTGCTCATCTTAACCTGTAGAGGACATGGCAGCATGGCCAGAATTGCCTCCACTTCAGTGGGTACTTTGTAGCCATGGAAGTTCACTGATGGTTGACAAAGGTTAAAAAAAGTGTTCCCTTGACCTTGGGCAAAAACCAGAATAAAAAAGAAAATGTACCCTGAGACTTCTCTTAAACTCAACACCTTACAACAAGGCAAGAGGATAGTAAAGGGACAGAGAGACCCCCATGCTTCCTCTCCCAACACCATGCCAGCCAAGATCCTAGCGTACTACAGTTCTCAAATACAGTTTCGACGTCCTTGAGGTAATGTGAGGCGAAGACTGACTTGGACCTCCAAAAGGTTGATTGCAGGATAGCCGCTAGAGACATATGTCGAAAAGTTAGAGAAGTGGCGACAGCTCAAACCTCATGAGCCTTTACCCGAAAAGATGGTAAGACATCTTCTTGAATCTGAGAAGGTGCCTCCGTAATTAAGCATCTCAGAAAAAACGATAGGGCATTCTTCTGCAGGGGATGTGAAGGGTTCCTCACTGAGAACCAGAGATTGTTTGAGGGTCCTCTGATCTTCTCTGTCCTGTGGAGGTAGTACCTCAAGGCTCTCACAGGACAAAGTAGTCTCTCTGCTCCTCCTCTGGTCCAAGAATGTCATTAAATTCTTAATGGCAAATGAGCAGGGCCAGAGATTGGAGACATGCTCATTCTTGGTGAGGAAACCAAGGGAAAGAGAGCAGACAGCATCCCCTTGTGAGAACCCAACTCTCTTGTCTATGGCTTGGAGTTCACTAATGCGTATGTCGGTAGCCAACGCCACTAGAAATTGAGTATTTTTAGAGAGGTTCTTGAGAGATACTGAGCAAAGGGGCCCAAAGGAGGAGCTATCGAGCCACTTCAAAACCACATCTAAATGCCAAGACACTGCACCAGGTTTCTCTTGCTTGGAAGTCTCAAAAGATCTGATGAGGTCGCTGAGATCCTGATTGGAGGATAGGTCGAAAACCTCTATGCTTAAAAACTGAACTAAACATTGACCTGTATCCCTTGATTGTAGAGGGTGACAGATTCCTGGAGGCAATCTGGCTTACAGTCATTTCAGAAGATGAAATGTTATTGTGGCAGCGCCATCTTCTGAAAATTATCCATTTGGACTGACAGAGCTTGCTAGAAGAAGTTCTCCTGCATCTAGCAACAGCTTCTGCAGTTTGTCGCAAAAAGCCTTTCACTCTGACAAGGCTCCTGACAGTCTGAACCCTGTCAGGGCCAGAGTGGACAACCCTTGATGGAAACTGTTGAAATGGGGCTGCTTGAAGAGCGACTGTTTTTGTGGAAGCAGCCTTGGGAAGTCCACTAGAAATTGCAGCAGGTCTGGGAACCACTCATTTTTGGGCCAGAATGAAGCCACTAGAGTCAATGTGACGTTCTGATGAGGTGATAACTTGTTGATCACCTCCCTGATCAACCCGAACGGAGGGAACGCACAGACATCCAGGACTGTCCAATTTAAAAGCATGGCATCTGTCGCCCATGTGAGAGGGTCCGGGACTGGGGAGCAAAAGAGAGGAAGGCTGTGGTTCCTTGATGTTGCGAAGAGGTCTATGGAAGGTTTGGCCCACAGCTTCCATAGATAGAGTCAGACTAGGAGGTCTAAGGTACACTCCCTCAGCAGGACTTGATGGCAGGACTCAATTCGTCTACCAAGATGTTCAGTCTCCCCTGAACGAAGTGAGGAATGATTGTGACTTGGTTCTGCTCGGCTCAGAGAAGAAGGTCTTTTTACCGTCTTGCAAAGAGTGAAGGAGTGAGTGCATCCCTGCCTGTAGACATAAGACAAAGCTGTGGTGTTGTCTGCATATACTGCTACAGTCTTGCCTGTTACTAGTGGAGAGGACTGAAGGCCCAGGTGAATGCCCTTCAGCTCTCTGACATTTATGTGCAAGGACTTCTGCTCCACTGTCCATGTTCCTGAGACTCTTCGACTCCCTAGCAATGCTCCCCAACCTAGATCGGAGGCATCACAATAAAATTCGAGGTTGGGGCTCAGAGGCAGAAGCGATATCCCTACTTGAAGAATTTCTTCTGATAACCACCAACGAAGATCCTCCTCCATCGAATGATCGTGACTTGGTTCTGCTCGGCTCAGAGAAGGTCTTTTGCCGTCTCACAAAGTGAAGGAGTGAGTGCCTCCCTGCCTTCAGACACAAGACAAAGCTGTGGTGATGTCCGCGTATATTGCTACGGTCTTGCCTGTTACTAGTAGAGAGGACTGAAGGCCCAGGTGAATACCCTTCAGCTTTCTGACATTTATGTGGTAGAACTTTTGCTCCAATGTCCATGTTATTGAGACTCTTTGACTCCCTAGCAATGCTCCCCAACCTAGATCGGAGATATCACAATAAAATTCTAGGCTGGGTCCCAGGCAGAAGAGATATCCCTACTTGAAGTAGTTCTTCTGACAACCACCACTGAAGATCCTCCTTGATCTCCGATGAAATCGGAAAAGATAAAGGAGTCTGACTGGGTCTTCCTGCACCAGTTTGCCTTCAGATAAAACTGCAGGGGCCTCATGTGAAGTCTGCCCAACTTCACAAACTGTTCCACCGACGCCAGCGTGCCCAGGAGTCTCATCCACTGGACCGCTGAGCATGTCAAGAGAGAGAGAATCTCTCAAACAGTCTGAAGACAAGATTCGATCCTTTTGGGGGAGAGAAAAACCCGAAAAGTTCTAGAGTCCAGAATCATCCCCAAATAGTGAATCCTCTGTGTCAGGGTGATCTGTTTTTTGAGGGTTGATCAAAATGCCTAACTCCTGTGTTAGGCGAAGAGTTTTCTTCAAGTCCTCTGCACACTGCTCTTCTGAATTGGAGCGGAGAAGCCAACCATCTAAGTACAGGGATACGTTGATCCC
Organism: Macrobrachium rosenbergii; assembly: GCF_040412425.1. Lineage (NCBI taxonomy): Eukaryota > Metazoa > Arthropoda > Malacostraca > Decapoda > Palaemonidae > Macrobrachium > Macrobrachium rosenbergii. The sequence continues at coordinate 44,474,095 of NC_089749.1, read as the reverse complement.
AAGAAGATGAAGCCATTTGGCAAGAGAAGCAAGGATCCGGGGGAAGACCTGTGGGGCCGTGGACAGACCGAAGCAAAGGGCCCAAAATTGGAAAACTTTGCCCCGAGAGATGAACCTCAGAAATTTTCTGGAGTCTGGGTTGATTGGAACTTGGAAAAAGCATCCTGCATGTCCAGGGTGACCATCCAGTCGCCCTGATGGAGAAAGGACATGACTAAGTGGTTCATCACCACATGAAACTTCATTTTCACCACAAACAAGTTCAGGGCGCTGACGTCCAGAACAGGTCTCCGGCCCCCTGATGACTTGGGGACCACAAAGAGTTGGTTGTAGAAACCCTCTGACATTTCATCCATAACCTCCTCTACTGCCCCTTTTCGAATAAGGGACTTGACCTCTTAAGAAAGAACCAAAAACTTTTCAGACCCTGCCGAGTAAGCCGTCAAGGTGATCAGTGACTTTGACAAAGGAGGCCTCCCTTTCAAAGGAATGGAGTAGCCTCTCATCAGTACTTGGACAACCCAAGGTTCTGCCCCTCTGTGGCTGCATTCATTCCTCCCAGAAGAGATGTAGCCTGGCTCCAACAAGGGCACGAAGGACAAAATTCTCACTTTTTGGCAGCGGGCTTGAAAGTCAATTTCTTGATGGACTTTGATGGGGGACGAAGGTTGGTTCGAGGTCTAGCCTGGGGTCTTGATCTCCCTCCATGAAAGGGATGAGACTGCAAGGGCGAGAAAGACTTGGGAACGACAGAAGGAGTTTCCTTCAGGCATTTGGCAGGCTGGGCTAAGAGATCCATCATAGATTTCTTCTGCAGCACAGACAACACTTCCTTGACCATGTCCTGAAGGTAGAGATGGGTCTTGTCAAAGGGAGACAACAAGAGGGCTGACTTCTGAGTTGTGATTACTTCCTTCGTGGCAAAAAAGCACCACAGCTCTCGTTTCTTTAAAATCCCCATTGAGAAAAGGGAGGCGAGCTTAGCAGAACTATCCCTGACTGCTTTGTCGGCGCAGGATAACACACCCAACCAGTAGGCAGCTAGGCCCGGGCAGTCCTCGATCTTTCTCTGCAATGCTCCCACAGTCCAGTCAAGGAAGCTAAAGATCTCCAAGACTTTAAAAAGATTCCTGATGAGGTGGTCAAGATCGGGGGAGGAAAACATGATCTTAGCTGAGGAGAACGCAGCATGACACATCGCGTCAACCAAACCGGAGAAGTCCCCTTGGGAGGAAGCAGAAACTCACAAAGAAGGAGCCTCTCCGGTGGCGTAAAAGCAGTACTTCTTTAAAAGCTTCGAAGGAGGGAAGGCAAATGTAGCTTTACCTTGCTTCCTCTTTGTGGCTAACCAATCACCACCTCTCGAAGGACTTTCTTCGAGGAGGAGGAAAGAACTAACTTGGGGAGACAGGGACTATCCGACGCTCATTTCCTAATAAGGACTGTAGAAGCAGGCGAATCCAGAGAAGCAAGAAGCAGGCTCAAAGAAATCTGGAAAGTTTGCTAAAAAGAACCTCAGCAAACTGGCATAAGCAGAAGAAGGGGCAGTGTCTTGCTCAACTTCTTCCTCATCAGGTGAAACTGGCAACAAAGAAGTGTCCTTGCTCTTAGAGGGTGAAGATTTCTTCCTCAAAAAACCCATAATATCCTCAAGCTGACGACGAAGTGGGGCTAAAGAGGAGTCCCCCTGAACTAAGAGTGTGGAGGAGGAGAGGTTGGTGCCAGGTGCGACAGAAGTTGGCGCTGAGTGGGTTGGTACGTTAGACTGTGGCACTGAAACAGACGACAAGCACCTGGGCAGGGACGGGTGCTTGGGAGCAAGAGAATGATGAGAAGAAGGCAACGGGCACTTACAGGGAAGTTCTGAGTGCTTTGGCACTAAAACTGGGAGCTCGAGAACCCCAAGAGACTTCAGACTGTCCCAAGAACACTGGTGGGGACACACTGAAGACGGATGGAGATGGAACAGTGAAGCTGCAGGAGGGGTGAGGGCTAACACTTGTCTCCTTATACCTCTTGACAGGAGGAGAACTGTCCACTACAGTGGAGTGCCTCTTCAGAGGCCGAGAGGCGACAAGTCAGGAGAAGAGCCATCCGAGTCTGACGACAGATGTACTGCACTAACTGAGACGCCTTTCCAGTGGCACTCTGCCAATGCCTGGGAACTGGGTAATTCAGGTGTTCAGGGAGTGTATTGCAATATGAAGTTTTCATAATAAAACTAATATTGTAATACTTACCTGAACACCTGAATGATTCCCACCCTCCTTCCCCACATCAATTTTGACCTTGAATAAAGCAACTGACGAAAATGGGGCGTGTCGGCGCACACCCATGTCAGCGTTGCCAACCGTTTGTTATGGTAGCTCAAGTGACAAGATTTTACCTGCAGCGTTGGTAACGCTGGCTGTTAAAATTCCCACTATAGTGGGATGGGTAGTTGAGAGTTGTTCGGGCTAGTGGGATTAAGGGCCAATTCAGGTGTTCAGGGAATGTATTGTAATATTATTGTTAATATAGGAGACAGCGGAAAGTTTGATGTAGTGTTCTGTTTCTGAACTTTAGCTTTTGGTGAGATTGGTGGGTTATTTATCGTTTTACAGCTTTGTTTGGTGGAATTAGGTGGTGTCTTATCTAGTTGCCTCTTCTGAGTTGTGTTATCCACTTTGTTACATTCTTGTGATTTTAATTCTTCTTCATCATTCTCTGTGTCAATATTCGTATCTATTTCTAGTAAGGAAGTAAATCTATTGTCAACTGTGATAATATCATTGTTGTATGAAATCGCCATACAAGAGTTCTTTTGACCATGTATTTTTTTTAGTGATATTTCTTTATTTTTATTGTCATTCACTTCAGTTTGGGTACTGTTTGACTTTGAAGTATCTGCATACCTAAATTTCTTGGCTGGGTTATTCAATCCTCTCACTTTTAGTTCTAACTTTGCTTCCCTGATCGACATTCCAGTTCGTTCTTGTAGCAATTCAAGTTCAGTATTGTAAATATTGAATGCACAAGGTTTAGATCGGGCATGATGTTCTAGGCCACAATTTATGCATTTTTGTTGGCCACAGTTCCAGCTTGTTTTATGTTCTTGCGAACTGCAACAGGCACACCTGGGAAAATTTTTGCATTTAATGGCTGTATGGCCACATTTGCAACAGTTCTTGCATTGCATGGGTTTGGGAACATAAGGTCTTAGTTCCCTGTTTAATCCCAGTATTTTAATTTTCAAGGGCAAGGTTTGGCCACTGAACTTTATTTTTGATATTTTGATAGATGTATTTTTGTCTTTCCTGCTTGGGACCTCACATAGTTCACAGCCTTCAACATTGTTGTATCTTTTCTGTAATGAATCTAGAAACATAGATTTGTTTTGTATTTCTTCTTCTAGATTTGGTAATATCACTGTGCCTCGTACATTGTTCATGGTATCATGCCTTGTAACGCTTATATTTATGTTCTCTATGTTTTTAATGTTTTGATAATTTTCTGACTGGACTCTGATTGTTGTTTCAACCAACAATTCCCTTTTTTTAATTTGTCTTATGCTCATCTCTTTTGATGGGCATCGGTTCAACAAGTAATTTTCCAATTTTAATAAGGATATATCTTGGTCAGCTTGCAGATTCAAAAACCTTGACCAGTTTTGATACTCCAAAAAGGGAATCAAAGTGAACCAAGGTTGAGTCAGGTCTATATTTTTTTTTTTATTCTTTTAGGCTCCAAAGGGTCCATAGTTGAAAAGTTTGAACTGTTTTTTGTTCCTTTTTTTGATGGGGACACAGGCACAAAAACTCTAGCTCAAAGGAGAATGGTTCCATTGTAACAATGCCAGGTCTATTTTTTACAGGGATATCCTTTTCCTCGCACGGGTGATCAACATTTGGAGAATTTTCAATCTCCAAGGTGGGTGCAGAGGTCGTCATCTGTGCCATAACAGTATCCTCAGAGGGCCCAGGGGTACTTGACTCTTCATTGTTACTAGTCATAAAGACTGAATATTGGAAAAAAAATAAATAAGCCTGAAAACTTTAAAAAGATATCATTAGCCTTTCATGGGGTTTATTCTTCCACTAATGGCACAAGTGAGAGCAGACTCCCAAATGTCTGCCCCCTACCCTACCCCATAGGGGGTGGCACAATATGATTAGAGTGGCCCAAGTGTAAGCCAAACCTGCTTGCTAGGACCGAGAGTATTATAAGAATAAAATCATCCCCACCCTAATCATATTATACTGGATAGAATGCCGAGAGTCCTATCCCCAGAGCCATGGCCCAGCCCCGCAGAATAGTTCCTCCCTTGAGATGTCAATCTGATATCTCTCAGGTTCGAACATTATCAGGTAGTTGATGACCCTATCACAATTCTCACTATTTAGCTTCAGATATAAACTCAATCCCAGCTATGATATCTTTTCCTATTTAACAGGTCGAATAAATTTTAGCAAAAGTGGAAAATTCCACAAAATTAGTCCAAAGTAATGTGTAATAATGTATGAGACTGTTGGACTCAAACCCGGGAATAAATTCCTGGGGTTCAAGAGCGCCCCCACCACGTCAAGGTGGTCCCACATCAAGGGGGTACAATATCTAACACTTGATGAGCTAGAATCAGACATATTTTAGGAATAACAGCTAATCTAAGCTGAAAAGCTAACAAAATCAACAATACTCCACCAATTCCATGGAAAAGCGATGAAGAAAACTTCAAACCCAACCACCAAAACATTCAATGTTGTGTTGAACGTCATCAGAAAAGAAGTGATTTTCTCTGTTTTGTTGTACCTATCGTTCCCCAACAGAGGGTGGGGTCGTTGCCTACACTTATAACAACTGAATAACTACCACGAACTTCAAATTTTCAACTGCCAATCGTGTAGAAAGTATAGCTATGTAATTACTTGGTAAGTTACAATATGAAATTGAATTTTTGGACTGCCGTGGTAGGAAGCTTGTAGCTACAGCATGTAATTACTTGGTAAGTCACTTATATAAAATGTTAAGACAATATCATGAGGGATCCAGTGACCTTAGCATAGTAATCAGAAATCTTTTCTTCCTTCAGCTACAATTTACTGGTCTCATAAAACAAACCATGTAGCTTCTTCCACTGTGTTGACAGATTTATTTACTAGAAAAGTTCTTTGCATGTTCTTTTATGTTACTGTATATTTATATCAATATTATTAAAACATTCCTGAATGTGTCTTTAACATTCCTTTGATACCAAGAATATGGGTTATTATTAAATGATCTTTACCCAACAAAGAAAGGAATCCTTGCCTGCAAAACTCCATTAAAATTTACAGCTATAACTAATGTACAGTATATGTTTGGGCCAAGTCTGCTTTTATCAGAAAAACAATGGGTTGTATTCCAATAGGAATGTGATGAACATGCATTACTTGAAACATGTTCACTTACATAATGTTATTTTAATAAATTGTAACTGAGAACCATTTGCATGTACACTGGAGAATTTAACAGATGTTTGAACATGCAAACTAGTCATAAAACCACAAGTTCAAAGACTCAAGCATACAGTGATTTGCAATAGTCTGGAGATGTCTAATTTTTGTGATGTCTTGAGACCATATGTGAATGACACTTTAATACCTAAACTTGTGGTTTTACTGTGCTCATTACTGTTCAATACTACAGTACCAAGTTTCTGACGCTACACAACCTGTGTAGTATCAGCACATTTTATCATCTGATTCTCATAAGAAACTTCAGAAAAAGTGCTCTTACTGACAGAACTTACTGTAACTAGATAAACTATCTCTCACTGAGAAAAGTCTTCCCCAAGCAGCATCTATCTCTGCCAAGTCTAAAGGAACCTCAGGTATTTCTTGTGTTTCACGGAATCCCTGAAATTTTAAAACTCAACACAGTGATTCATGAATGAATAAAGAGAAACTTTTATAATAAAGCTTATTTTTACATACCTTTCTCAGGGGCCACCGACTTCAAGTTTCCAAAGAATATAACGTTCATTTGAAAGAAGTAACAGAAGGTAATGGAAAATACAAATAGAAAAGATCAGTTATTAGAAAAGAAAAATAAATTAGAAAATACAAACAATAGATAAAAATATTTTATAAAAATAAACAGATAAAAATGTATGCTAATTATTAAAATATATATAAGGAGAATTATTTTAAGGTAGTAATGCATTGCATCTGTGCTTGAGCTTTTGAAATTTCAATTGCACAACACCCTCTGGGAGACTGTTCCACAGTCCAATGGCGTGAACAATAAAGAACCTCTGGAACCGAGAAGTTCCACAGCAATGAGCACTTACTACATACTGGAACTGCTGTTCAGCAAATCTGGTTCTCAGCAAAAAGAGGATCAGGGATCAATTGTGAATGTGAAAGATCTCTGTTAAACTGCAAATTAGGAAAAACTGACAAACGAGACCATCTGTTGATGGTCCAAGTCATATCTGCTAACGTTTGGAAACAAACCTAACACCACAAATAATTCTATTTAAAAGACATCCACAACAGACAACAGTATTCTAGTAGTATAAACACAAACAATTTTACTTAAATCGTCAAGTTATAACATCTATGAATCCTTCTCTTTCAGGGTGAACCAAGGTTCATACATCTTTTGTTCTCAGTTTGTTTCGGGCCACAAGATGGGAAGTGGGGGGAACTCATCATTATAAGAGAGGTGCATATTTAAAAAATAACTCTTATTATAAAAACTTCTATTTTTGAAATGAATCTTACCCCTCTGTTACAATAGCTGATTCCCACATTAACAATGGAGGTGGGTTCTTTAAGTCACGGTCAAAGCCAACAAGAATAGGGTCTTAATCATCAAATGCTTGAGAGCAGCTGTATTCAAGGTTTTGAATAGGGGCATGCACAGAAACTTTGTCACTATGGATAGACCACCCAGTCACTCCAGTAGAGTAACCTACTAATGCTCAGGTAGGTCAATTGCCCCAACTGGGACAACACTTGTGAAAACTTGAGGGGCAGGACTGACACCAAAGTACATTGCCCAAAACTAATAAGCCTTTCTTTAGAAGACATAACAAAGATATATCATTGGGCTAGGATAAATCAGTATATATGGAAATATGGATCCATCATATCCATCAAAATGATCAACTCTTCCTTCTGAATGGTTGCAAGAATTTAACTTGCTGACTCCATGGTGAACGGAGTCAAAAGAATGAAAAGATTCAGCCTCGAGAAGTTCAAGACCAGTCTCTATCCTCCTGAGGCCTTTAGTTCAAGACACATTCTATTTTTATAATAAAAATGACATTTTTATAATAAAATAATGTTTTATATATACTTACCAAGTAATTATACTACTATAATTTCTATTAACCGGTGTAAGGGCGTCAAATCGTGCCTCTCTTTCCTTGTGTTTCTCCTTTTCAGATGTACATTAATCACATCATGTGTTTTACCTGTCTTCATTTCAGATTCTTTGTGTACCTCATCTTAAGCATCATTGTACGGCCTTTCTGTCAATATGTATATCTATCTTTTATATGTCATGTAACAAATATTGTACATATTTTCATGCTTGCTACAAAACACAAATCTTGTATGGACGCCGCAGGGGGTCTCGGGTCGCCCGCTACCTTTCCATCCACTTTTTGTCTTACAAACACCTGTCGAGAATAATAAAGCATCAGTCTTGTACCTCTGACTTTTCTTAGAGCCTCACACTGGTTACCCTGGGTCAGGAACAGGTAGCGCGGTTTTGGCCCAGCCATTAACGGACTAACTACGGCTGCACCCTGCCTGATGGAAACCGTGCCATTAACGGACTAAATACGGCGTACCAAAAGGGGCACGTTTTGGCACTTCGTTCGACCTCTCGAACAAATCAGCACCATTAACAGACTCAATACGGCGCATTTTCCCTCGTTTTGGTGCATGAGCAGTCAAGATGTCAGAGGTAGAACCTCAATGCGAACCCGCGAGCATTGTCTGCATGCCGCTCTCACCAACAAAGCCGGACACAGTCAAGTTTCGCCCGTTTTCGCACCAAAACACAGCATCATGGTTCTGGCACGCAGACGTGCATTTTTGCGTGGCACGCATCTCAGACGATGCTACAAAATCAGACATAGTCATGACGGTGCTCCCAGAAGAAGTGTTCAATAGAATCTCCCCCTTGGCCAGATGTGCAACCAGACAAAGTCTCATACACAGACTTAAAAACAAACTGATGAATTCCTACTGCATGCCCGTGTCCGAAAGAGCTCAGTACACATTCGACCTGTTATCCCAGCCCCTCGGAGATGCATCACCCAGGGAGGAAGAGAACAATAGATTTGGCAAAAGCTATCTTCCTTCGGCGCCTCCCGCAGGAAGTTCGGCGCCAGATAAGGGATGCAGAGAACCAGGACATGGATACCTTAGTCAACGACGCCCAGGAACTATACGAGGACACCAAGGCTTCGACACACGCTGCCACCCTGAGAGCCTTCAACCTGTCGGAGGAAGATGGAGACAACAACGGAGACACCAACGCCGTGTATAAGAAGAAAACGCCATTCAGAGAGCACAGGACATGGCCAAACCCGGCGTGGTGTTTCTACCACAGGAAGTTTGGGACCAACGCCAGAACCTGCAGGCCTCCGTGCTTTCACAAAAAAAAGCAAAGGTGGCCACAAACAACGGCTGTGGCTGCGAAACCCAACTCCCCCACCCAGCAGGGTTTTTCATCACAGACGAGGTCTCCAAACGTCGCCTACTGGTTGATACGGGGGCAATGCAGTCGGCTTTCCCGCCATCCAGGGAAGGTTTAGAAAAAATACCCGACTCACTACTCTCCCTCATAGCAGCAAACGGAACTCCCATCCACACTTATGGCACAACAACCCAGGCTATCTCAATCCTGGGGTGCAGATACCACTGGCCTTTCGCTGTAGCAGATGTCAAGTTCCCTCTGTTGGGCGTGGATTTCCTAGGGCACCACGGACTCCTATTCGATGTCGCCAGACAGCGCCTCCTCGACACAGGGACGTGCCATTCCCATCAGCTCTCCACCAGACCCAGGATGCCCTCCATATGCTCCGCAGCCCCCAACAGCAACACGTCCCTCCTACAGAAATTCCCGGATGTGTTCAAACAGAACTGCGCCAGTCACCTGGGGCTTCAGCAAAGCACGGCATCCTCCACCACATCACCATGACGGGCCCACCAACCCATGCCAAGTTCCGACGTCTGTCCCCCCAGAAGTTACAAGACGCCAAATCGGCTTTCACAGAAATGAAACGCATGGGCGTTTGTAAAAAGGCATCAAGCCCGTGGGCATCCCCTCTCCACATGGTAAAGAAATCCGACGGTTTAGGAAGCCCTTCAGGGAATATCGGTGCCTGAATTTGGTAACACCAGATCACTACCCACTCCCTAACATGCAAGACCTGATGGGCGCCCTTCAAGGAGCCAAAATTTTCTCCAAGATGGATCTACTAAAGCCGTACTTCCAAGTCCCTGTGCATTCCAACAACGTCCCAAAGACCGCTATCATTGTGCCCTTTGGAAGCTACACATTTTCCTATTCAATCTTTGGTCTCAAGAACGCAGGTGCTGCCTTCCAGCGCCTGATGGACACCCTCTTGGGAGATCTTCCCTTCTGCATCTGGTACGTCGACGACATCCTCACTTTTTCCAGGTCCCCAGAGGAACACCTTCGTCACGTCCGCGCCGTCATGAAACGCCTGCAGGACAACGGATTAGTTGTTAAGTTCAACAAATGCATCTTTGGGAAGGAGAAAGTAGACTTCCCGGACCATGAGATTTCCCCAGCAGGAGTGCGCTCCACCGCCTCTAAAGTAAAAGCTATAGAAAATTTGTAAGGGCGTCAAATCGCGCCTCTCTTTCCTTGTGTTTCTCCTTTTCAGATGTACATTAATCACGTCAAGTATTTTACCTGTCTTTATTTCAGATTCTTTGTGTACCTCATCAATTTGTTTGTGCCATAATGTTCATGTGAGGAGAGGAGGGAGGGCTCCAATCATGTAATTACTTGGTAAGTATATATAAAATTCTATGTTATAAAAATGTCATTTTTATATAAGTAACTTACCAAGTAATTAAACTGCTGATTCCCAAATTGACAGGGGGTGGGATACATGAACAAATCTACCCCAAAACATTAGTAATGGTAATGAATTTGAGAATAGAAAGGATTGCTAGCATTAAAAAATGTCTGTTGTTTCCTTACCTGATAAAGGAGCTAATGCAAGAAGGTACTGCCTCTATTGGCGCTCTCCTGATCATGTAGTGGCGCGGTAGTATAGCTGAAGCTCGCCTCCTATGTTAGTGGGTACCTTGTAGCAAGGATGATCCCAACTGCTGACAAAGGTAATAATGTTGCCCCTGCCCAGGGTGCAGCACAGAAAAAACGACAGTGAAATAAATGTCACCTAAATACCATATAAAGTTAAAAACCACTGCCCAGCTACAAAGGACTGGAGGGCACTCCGGTGCACTGTACCCCCAGGCTCCCTTAAAAAACTCAAAAACGCCAAATCAAGGTGAAGAAAGGAAGGATTGCTTCCTACGCTTCTTCCCCCAACACCACGCCAGCCACAGAAAATGGACCCAAAGTACTGCAATTATCATAAACTGTTTCAATTTCCTTCAATTAAAAGCAGTCCCCGGTTATTGGCGATCCAGTTTTACAGCACTTGTCTAGTGACGACAATAACCGGATTTTCGACACCGATTCCCAGTTATCGTCGCTGATCGCCGGTTATCGGCGGCGCTGATCACTGGTTATCGGCGCCGATAACCAGGGATCAGTGCTATTATCGCCAATTTTTGGTTATCATCATGCTGTTGGGAACGGAACTCCGCCGATAACCGGGGACTGCCTGTAATGTGCTGCAAAGACCAACTTACATTTCCAAAAAGTCGCTTGCAATATCGAGGAGAGACAAATTACATTCGAATGCCAACGAAGCGGCTACAGCTCTAATTTCATAAGCTCTCACTTTACACAATGGAAAAACCTCAACTTCAACAGGAGAATGGGCTTCTGAGATGAGGTCTCTAAGGAAGAATGCCAGGGCATTCTTTGAAAGTGGCCAAGAAGGATTCTTAACAGAACACCATAAGGCGTTTGAAGGACCACGAATCTTCTTTGTTCTGTGAAGATAAAACCTTGGAGCTCTCACAGGACACAATACTCTCTCTTCCTCATTTGGGCCTACAATCTCAGACAAACTTTCAATTGCAAAGGAACAAGGCCACAGATTGGAACTGGACTCATTCTTGACTAGAAATCCCAAAGAGAAGGAACATACAGCATTCCTTTGGGGAAAACCCATCCTTTTGTCTATTGCATGGACCTCACTGATTCATTTTGCAGTCACTAAAGCAACTAGAAAGAGGGTCTTTCTAGTTAGATAACTCAGGGAAATCGAATACATAGGCTCAAATAGGGGTCCAGACAACCATTTAAGGACCATGTCCAGGTTCCATGGCACTACTGCTACCTCTTTCTGTCTCTTGGTGTCAAACAACCTAATAAGATCAGATAATTCCTGATTAGAGGAAGGGTCCACTCCCCTGTGTCTGAAGACAGAGCTTAACATGGCCCTATAACCCTTGATCGTTGAGATGGCAGGTTCCTGTCAGTCTTAAGATATAGTAGAAAGTCTGCTATTTCGGCTATAGATGTCTGAGAAGACGACACTCTGCGCTCTCTACACCATTCTCTAAAAATTGTCCACTTAACATTATATACTCTATTAGAGGACTGTCGCCTGCATTTGGCAATAGCTTGCAAAGCCAATGTTGAAAACCCCTTCTTTCTAAGAGGTTTTCTGATAGATAGTCTGTATCCTGTCAGGGCCAGAGTAGACAACCCCTAATGAAAACACCAGAAGAGGGGTTGTTTTAGCAGATGAGGTTTTTGAGGTAGCAGCCTCGGAAAGTCTGTGAGGAGGTCGAGAAGATCCGGGAACCAAAAAGGGGGCCACTAGGATCATTGACAGATTTTGGTGAGTCTGGAATTTGTTGATCACCTGTCTTATCATGCTGAAGGGGGGAAAAGCATAAAGGTGACTGTTTGACCAGTCCTGAAGCATGGCATCGGTTGCCCAAAAGTAAAGGATCTGGGACTGGTGAGAAAAACGGGGAGACAATGGTCTCTGGAAGTCGCAAACAGGTATGACCAGAATCCCCCACAACTTCCAAAGGTCCAAGCAAACCTTAGGACCCAGAGTCCACTCCGTGGATAACACCTGTTTCCGGAGACTTAGCTCGTCCACCAGAACATTGAGCTTCCCTTGAATGAAGTGCGTAAGAAGCTTGACTTGAAACTGCTCTGCCCAAAGCAGAAGATCCCTTGCCGTCTCGTGAAAAGAGAAAGTGTGTGTCCCCCACCCTGATTTTTATATATGCCAGGGCAAACAGGTTCTTTGAATTTCTTACATGGCACTGGAGGAGAATGCGACATATCACCCGCACGCCTTTTCAAAGGGCGTGATTCATCTACAAAACGCTGTTGGCGTCTGGGAGAAGAATCATCTGAGCTCAATGAAAGACGATGCACGTCCAGAGGTACACCGTTCCAGTGGTGCTTGGCTGCAAACTGGGATTCAACAACAGGTTCAATTGAGGGGGCGACTACCTGTGGGCAGACCCCAACAACCTCCCTTAGGCTACCAGTTTGACTCCTCCCAGGTTTAGGGGAGTATGACACTGACCTTTGCCTAGGAGAATCGGTGGGACGGGCAGCCACCTCCTCCACCAATATATCACTAAACTAGGCGCAATCGGGCACTCCACCGACACTGCACTGGCACTTGGTGCAACAGGGTGCTCCAAATCACTCATATTGTCCATAAGGACCTTAACCGATGAGGCTAATTGCTCAATAAATTCTACAACCAATTCAAACCTTTTATCAATTTTACACTCAAGGCTGGCAATGGTGTTGGGTTCGGAAGCGAGAGAGCCGGGTAAAGGAGCGGGTTGCACAGCAGGAGAACTGGGTAAGGGATCAACAGAAATGACAGGAACGTTAATCTTGACGTTAATATTATCAATATCATGATGAAAAGGAGATCCCTGACTAGCTAAAGACTTACTAATCTGTCTGACTGTCGCTTTTCTCTTTTTATCTCTAGCAAGTTTATTTAAATGAGATCTTAAAGTTTTCCACTCCTTACTGTCCCAGTCTACACATTCATTACCTCATAAGTCTTCTGGACAAATTTGTCCCCCTACAATCCATGCAGATGGAATGGGAATTGTAAGATTCCTTAGTTAAACATATATTGCAGCAAATGCTAATCAAACTTGAGTCTGATATTAGGAAAACCAGTCAACCAAAGTCACAATCAGTAAACAAGGTAAGGTCAAATTACAATGAATATCACAATTAAGGGGAAAAAACAGTCTAACTCTATTTAATAATGCTGAAAGGCTACCAAAGCAAGAATACTTCACCAAATACGATGAGAAATCAATAGGAAAGACAAATTCCAAAATCAGAGCTGCTGCTAAAAGCTGGTGTACAGCCATCAGCCAGCACAAACAAATTGAATAATTTTGCTAGTTGTTTCTCTCTTACTCGGAAAATAGGCAGGGTTAGTCACCCAGCCAAATAAAATAGCACAACCCAAGAATTTCAAAGTTTTTAGCTGCCGGTTACTAGAAACTATAGCAATGTAATTCCTTGGTAAGTTATTTATATAAAACCTTCCAGCATTTTTCCTTCGAAGGGAATTGAAGAAGTTGGTCATCCAGGAAAAACCGATGTTCATGGCCAGAAAATGAAGTCAAATATACAAGGAACGAGGACTCTAGAGAAGAATTGTGCCATAGAGGCTGAAGCCTAGATCCCCGAACTGGAAGATCCTGTCTTGTAAGACGGACCTGAGATACTCGCTGAAGTCCGGACGTGGACATAGAAGAAAGTATTCTGCATATCCAAGGTCTCCATCCAATTGCCCTGGAGAATTGACAACAGGACAGTCTGGTTCATCTCCATATTGAACTTCATTCTCTATTTAAAGAGTAAAAGGGGGCTGTGGGCCATGCATGCTCGCTGATGACCCTGTGAACTAGCAAACAGCCGGGCGAACTTGCAGATCATCGTAGACTCACAGACAACTGTGTGGACTAGTTGCCAACCCTGCTGACTCTTAACAGCTGCGCAGACACGTGGACATAAGTGCGGGCTCGACTTCTCATTTGGAATGGGAGAAAATTAAAAGACTAAAACTGCATACAGCTAGGGGATTCAGGGATGCTGCAAATAACCTACAGTAATCTCTGATGGCACTACCTCCCCCTCAGGAGTAAGGAAAAGGAAGCGGGTCTCCTGAGAGGTAGGTTAGGATGAATGGCTATTTATATTAGCCTGCACAGTATGGAATTTAACTGAGAAACTCAAGCACTGCAATCAAATAAACCATTTAGTGGATAAGGTGATGTGAAATAAAACTTGGGGGCCATGTGAGGAACACTTACATTAGCCTACTAAGCCTACTGTTGGCCTAATAATAGTCCAGTCCTTCCTAAGGGTAGTTTGCAGAACAATGGGAAAACCTCCAAACGGAAGCTAAGACCATCGTGGCTGATGTTTTGTGTTACTTGGGGCTTTGCCCCCAAGGCCTGGTCAGGGCATGGCGCCCTAAGTGAAGTTAGGTGGGTATGTTCTGGTTAGGTCAGGAGTGGCATTCTATTAAAAGTTAGCCTAGGTTTGATTACGTCTGTGGAACTGGTCCTGTCATTCTACTCGCCCTGGGTAGTTTGCAGAATGATGGGACAACCTCTGAACATAAGCTACCCTAAGACCATTGTCTACGATGTTTTGTGTTACTTGGGGCATCCTAACATTGATGGCCTTATCAATCCTTCAGCTCATGTTTTCCTTAGGCCTATCAAACTTAGCACAGCCTGCCTCAAGCTATGGCAGGATAGGCCTGGCCTAGACTTACACCAGGCCTCACCCACGAGGGGTCAGACACAAGGCTAAGACTCCTGGCCTTGTCTGTGGGTAGACCTGGGATACGGCCTAGCCTAAGCCTACGCCTGTGTCAACCACATAACACAGGCCAATGTCGAAAGCCAGGGCATAGCCTACGTTATTTTCTGGAATAAAAAATTCTTATTTGACTCCTGTCTGTAAATTGGATGAATGACTTTGCTGGGCTTAATGAACCGTAAATTATATTTAAGGTGAACAAGAGACCTTGGAATAGCATGAGTCTGTGTTTCCGAGATTCCCGTCTTTTGAGGAAGATTTCCAGATAATAAAACGATGATGATATTACCTGAGTGCTTGCTTGGCTACTAGGATAAGCGTCCATTGTCTCTATTCAGGCAACAACCATCACACATTCACCCGTAATCGTGCAAAAGCAACAGAAAGCACACGCAAATAGGAATTCCAGGCAGAGTTTTTGTTTTTTATTCGAGCTGTGTGTACGGGCGTGTTTACATAGACCACTTTCACGGAAATTAGCAGGTTTGAATTGGCGTGGTTTCGTTCAAATCTAAATTCTTCTGACCACTATAAAATTATCTACCTTTATTATTACATGATTTTAATTTTATTGAAATAGTTTATAATTTATTATTACTTTTAAATTATTGTTTAAAAACTATTAATTTGTAAATTTTTTTAAGTAGTTTGATTTTTAAACAAAATGAATACATGGAATGCATCTAAATGGTTGACTACACCGTTTGAGAACATTTGTTATGAATCAATGGAATTTTCTTTTCTATGTGCTAAGATTTTTAACCAGATATTTTTATTATTATATTATTATTAAGTGAAAATTCTGTGCTATGGTGTGGTGAGATCTTGCTCCTAGATCAACCCGTAAATGGAAATAATTCTGTAAAATAGAAAAAGAATTTAGCAATTAGTAACAGAGAGACTAGAAGCGACAATTGCCGCAATGGTGAGTCATAGGAAACTGGAAAACGATTTAAAAGAAGCGGAAGAATTTCGAGTGTGAGAAAAAGAAAATTATTATTGTTTCATCAGTACTGTGTATGTTTCGTCACTCGGTCCTTTCTTAGCAACAGGCGTTTTTCAGAACACTATATTTCATATACCTTGTCAAATCCTTAATATAGCATCATTCGGCAATAAGAGCATTTTTTTCTGACTTCAAGGCCACAATAACTACTGTATAAGACAATTATCTTCAAAGAGCGTCTCAGTTATCTTAATTTCCAGTGTTCTATTTCCGACTGATACAATTAAATGCATTAACATTTGCATCTATGTTTAGTTTCTTGCCTTCCCTGTCTTGTACAATTGATACATTGGACAAAATCTGAAGTGCATTTGACCGTTACCTGGTTCTGAGCACAGTTACCACAAATCCTGTCATCAATTTTGAACTTACATTCCTTCTTGATATGACTATGAATCTGCCAGTAAAAACAGGTCGGCATATCCTCCGTATTAAAATATTGAATACTGCAGTTACGTCATTTATACCAAATGCCTTCAGCAGGGCATCAGATATTGAAGTAAAGATCGTGGAATAAAATAAGACCATATACTTGGAGAATTTAGGGCAAATGTTTTATATCAACTATTAAAACTTGGACACTAGCTTGGTTTTATCACTGTCAGTTCATTCAATACATTCCCCATCAAATAGGGAGGAAGTAATGTACTGATAACACTCTGTCATCTGACAGGTGAAGGTTTCATAGATGTTGCAAATAAAAATAGGATGTCCGATGTAATGAACACATTTACAACAAGTGATCATTACTGTGATACGAAGACTGATAAACTGTGACAAATGTTTCGGTTCTAGGGCTTTGGGTTGCAGCTGCAGGTGGTAGGAAAGAAAGCAAAGACAGCAAGTTACTAAATGTTATATACCCATCGCTTACCTCAAGGGGCGGCTGTGTGGGGCATAATAAAAAAAGCCCGTCTCAAGGGGAGAGTGAATACCAATTAAAAATGTTTATTTCATTTTGGAGTGTACAAAAATAAGGTCTAAATTTCATGCAAAATTATAAGCAGGCATATTAAGGGATATCAGTTCATCTACACAAATTGCATCTGAAAATGCCTCTTATTGCAACCATTTCACTTTCCAAACAGGTTAACAAGCACATGGTGCATATCTTCCATAAAACCCTTTAGAAGTGCTCAGTGTTGAGATACATGAACAGCGCATGCATATTGTCTAGCAGCTAGTAACAAAATAAAATTTCATTGCATAGAATATGTCATTTACCAATCAATCTCAAGTTTACAGCTAATGTGGTTTTTAGGTTATTGCGCACAGTGGTTTTGTAGCCTTATTGCCTGTCATTAAAAAGTTTTGTCTGGTGGTCAAGAAAAAAAAAAATTATTAGTAAATACATGAAAATGCATGAGAAACTCCCACTCTATGTGAGAGTGTGAGCTTTGATGCTAAGGTATACAAGTACCATGACAAATGCTTGAGACAGGTATAAGGACATAAGTGGGACAGTAAAGATTAGTGGGAATTTATTTTGGTAGGGTTACAACTTTTGTCCAACTGATTATGGGATGAGAGAGTGGCAGGAAGGTTGTGCAGGGTAATCTGCATACACGAGTAGATGAGACAGAGAGAGAGAGAGAGAGAGAGAGAGAGGAAAATAAAATTAGACTTCCTCAGTGTACGGCAATACCGAGAACCTTGGAAAAGTGTTATAAAAGGTGCCTAATAGCATGAAATATTAAGTTTCAAAGGAATTATAACGCACTTTTATCTAGAACTT
This sequence comes from Macrobrachium rosenbergii, assembly GCF_040412425.1. Classification (NCBI taxonomy): domain Eukaryota; kingdom Metazoa; phylum Arthropoda; class Malacostraca; order Decapoda; family Palaemonidae; genus Macrobrachium; species Macrobrachium rosenbergii. Next base: position 44,456,363 of record NC_089749.1, on the reverse strand, counting down.
GTAAGATAATAAATAAATGTTAAGCCATTCGTATAGTGCAGAAAAAGTTGAAGAATATAACAGTAATAGCTAGAAGTACCTCATTATTTTTCACTTGATCAGTTGGTTAAACAAGCCTCATTGTGACCGACTGCTGCTCAACGCAGACTCTCTAGTTTGTTACTAGTTTTGAAGTACTGCTATGTAATGAACTTTAGAATGAGATTGCTAAGTTTATACTTATTAACACCTTCCTACCCTTGGGAGGGAAAACCACTTGTCATTCTTGGATGAATACTTGGATAAAAGTAAACTTTTGGTGAAAAGATGGGTCATTGTTTTAAGGGACAGTAGTTCGAGAGGAACATGGACAGAAAGGTCTTCAAATGCTGGAATGACAATGTTGCTGAAGTGTCAGAATATAAGTTTCATCCTCGATTTAGCAGTTGGAAAAAACATTGTTACAACTGCTGTCTCATTCATGTTGTTTGTGAATCTAACCCCCTACGGAAAATAGCTTATTGGCAGGAAAGGAGTTAACTGATAAATGTAAGCACTTATGAGTAGACGCCAAGAGTAATCTTTTAAAAAATGGAATGGAACTTGAGAGGAGAGAACTTAATTATTGTTTACAGAAGTGAACCAAACTATTGCAATTTTTAAAATTATGATCAAGTAGTTCAGCCAGACCACTGTGCTAATTTACCTAACTTACATGGATGGCCAGAATGATTTGTCCTAGTTTATAACAGGGATTAGATTTGATTTATTAAATTACAGCTTTTTAATAAATCAAATAACTGGGTTAATGGAAAAGACGGCTACTTGCAAATTTTTGTTTTATTTCTTAAAACCTGACACTGGTTTTCGATTGCATTTTGGACAGTCGCATATAAAATATGTTGGTGTTACTCTACATGTAAGGATTAGTTCATAAGGGCTATTCAACAAGTACCCATAGAGTGAGCAATTCTGAAAAGAGCTAATGCTACTTGTACCTAATGTTCCTTGTGGTATGATGAATTCCATTTTCCTATACTGGATTTGAGCTATTTCAGTTAGTTATGGTCATGTTTCAAATTCCAGATATTCTGCTTTTTATTGATTATAACATCTTTTATGGATATTATATAACAACTAATAGTGACTTGTACACATTCTTGTCATGGTAGTAGCAGCTTTGGCTGCATTACAGTATTTGCATTTTCCTTTACTTTAATGCCAAGTGAAGTGAAAATTTTATTTGTTATGCAAAGGAATATCTTGCTGATACTTTTGAAGGGTTTCTGTAGCACTTCTAAAATGGCTGAAAATTACAAATATTGGTAATGGTATATTTTTTATCATTTCAATGGCTTATCATGTTGTACATAATTCTGTTGAGAAAGCAAAAGCATTGCTAAGCAGGGAAAATTGGTGTTTTGTTGTGTGATGTGGATGCAAATCTTGCATAAGATTTGTGCGCCTTTTATGTTATATCAGATGTTGTTTATGATATTCTGGAGTATATGTATAGTTTTACACAGCTACTTTAATTATGTTAAATTTGACCTCATGCATAATCCAAGGAAGAGGCACTACTGTACAGTTCTTTCATTGGAGACACTTTCATAGTTATTGACCCAAACAGTCTAGTGGCTCTACATAGGATATGGTGGTGAGTGGTTGTTTTTATCTCTTTGATCAAAACCTTATTGTTAGTGAATCATATTCTGGTATAATTACTTCACTATGTATTGTATAACTAAAAAGCACAATGAAGAATTACAAGTAATTTACCACTTTCGACTGGCACAGTATTTAGTGTTATTATGAGCTTGTCAGACTTTTCATGTTTACATCTGAGGCTAAACTGTATATCTGGCATCTATAGTCTAGACTAGTCATGACATGCTGTGTGCAGTAATGTCAAGCAATTTACAAAAAAAAGTACACCTCATGATCACAACAAGTACATGTAAAATTGAGCTACTCTTAGGTAGCTCTGTAACTATGATAAATGACCTTTACATCTAATAAGCACTTCCATTTGATAAAAACAGCAGTAAATCATTAACTTGCAATTAACCAAGGAGTCCAAGACAAAAAATAAATCCACTCTCATAAATAATAACTGTACTGCATATTCTAGATAAACATGACATCAAAATTATAATAATTAAATAAAATTAATGCTATTTTTATCAAATGGAAGTGCTTATTAGATGTAAAGGTCATTTATCGTAGTTACAGAGCTACCTAAGAGTAGCTCAATTTTACATGTACATGTTGTGATCATGAGGTGTGCTTTTTTTTTGTAAATTGCTTGACATTACTGCGAACATCATGTCATGTCTGTTCTAGACTATGGATGCCAGGTATACAGTTTAGTCTCAGATGCAACCATGAAAAGTCTGACTAGTTCATAATAACACTAAATATGTTACTGTGCCGGTTGAAAGAGGTAAATTACTTGTAATTCTTCACTGTGATTATTAGTTATACACAGTGAAGTAATTATACCAGAATTACTTTTCATTAACAATAAGTTTTTGATCAAAGAGATAAAAATAATCACTCACCACCATATCCTATGTAAAGAACAAAACATATAAGAAAGAACAGAAAAATATAAAACCGAATCATACAGACAAGCAGGAGAGAAACAGTGAAACAATTTATTACAAAATTCACAGACATACAAACATACAAAAATGAGGGAAGAAGACAAAGATGGTACAACTCCATGAGGAACAAGACTAGGCAGAGGTTCAACGCCTTTGATAAGCTCACCTTCACCACACTGCAAATAATGACAATACTGCACAATCTGACCACCACATCAACTGTAAATTATATCTACATGGTGATAAATAAAGTCCTGAGAAATTCATCGAATTAACTTTATTTCAAACCTCTGAACACTATAACCAGAAATGTGAAGTTCTGTTGTGATCTTTCTTTTATGACAAATAACTTTAAAAAATTCTGGTATAGCACGAAGAAAACTAAAATTTTAGCCAAGACAACGAGTGATAAAAATTATATCAAAACACAAGCTAATTTATAATATCCTCCAAAATTTTCTGATTATTGTAATTCAGTTCACCATCAAGTCATCCTTTCACTGCAATTGGTAACTTTTCTAGCTAAAATCAAATAGCTTTCCTTTCACTAAAACAGACTCTCATTGTCTTTGTATGACCTACCACTCTGCAAAATGACTTAGAATTGAAAAAATACATGTTTTATAACAAAACAGAAATTCACCATCATTTCTATTTCCATTCTATTTCTTTACTTTTCTTAGAGTATCCTGTAAATGCTGTACTTTTATGAAACATTGCTTGGGAGTTTTAAAGGTTATTCAAAGGCTTACAAACTTATTAGTTAATGTTTGACTACCATAAAAAAAGCTGCCAATATTATGATTCAATACTCATCATCCTCATCAATTAAATAAAATATAGTACATTCAATTCAGTGTTTCTAATAACTAAAAAATATCCCTAATTCACACTGTAACTATCAGAACTGTATCTTCAACCAAACAGCAAGAACACTCCATCAAACCCGCTTTACTTACTTGTAAATAAGTCTTCAAAAAACTGTATGTATCACTGTACTAAAAACCTAGAAATTCACTGGCAAGAACTATGCTACTACTTTATACACACTCTTCACTTAATATAATTATGACAAGCAATTAAGTCTCTCAAAAGAAACTTGCAAACTGCTTCCTACAATTTTCACTGAGAATAATCAACATTTATTTTTTTTTATACAAAATTACCACTACTGTACACAAACGAATACAGTGTTTCACATAATAAAATAGTATTTACATAAATACAAAAGAAAACATTTATTTATTTACATAACAGTTCTTTTTTGAGGTGGTCTGCATAATTAATATAATGGGTCAAACAAATTTTTTGAGGAACTCATTACTGTACCATATTTCTGGCATCGAAGATGCAATTTATATTAAAAAAAATGCTTTCAAAACTTACCATCTGTCTTCAAGGCTGAAGGTATGCCACAACAAGCTACCTACCCTAGGGAGCTGCTATGTTTGATTTGGTCATAGTCAGTGTTACATCCAGCCTTGTATAGCCTGGTATAGTTTTCTAAATCACAATTTTTAACACCACATAATGGCATCTGATAAAAGGAACTCCTAAATCACTGGTTTCTTGATTAATGCTGTTTCTGTTATTTTTTAGTAGAAAATTGTACTGTATTTCTTTTATAATTTATCTACTCAAAAGGAGGATGCATCTTTGACACATAAAAATATGGTAATTGATTTGCTATCTATAATAAAACTACCTGTACCTGAATGTATCTAACTTTATAAATATTATGACAAGAAAACCAAATGTTTCTGCACATTGTACTTTATGACTGTCTATAAAAATCAATTATCACTTAATATAACAAATCACCTATCAATCTGCCATTCTTGAAGAGAATCCAATCTTCCTAGGTCAGAGATGGGCCAAACCCTACAAACAGCACGGCCACGAATAAGGCCAGCAGGAACCGAACCAAATGTTCTTGAATCGGTCGAGTTCATTTTGTTATCTCCTTCAAGCCAAACATGTCCTCTTGGAACCTAGAAAACAGGATAAGCGTTAACTTTATGACTAACATTTTGACAAAAAACAGATCATATTGCATGACAATATTTTTTTTCACTCTCTTTCTCTCACTCAAAGTTTGTTCAAGACCTACGAACTTGTTCAAGACCTACGAACTTGCTCAAGACCTTTGATTGTAAACAGTAAAAAAAAAATGACATTTTTATAATAAAATAAGATTCTATATATATTTACCAAGTAATTACATTGCTATTAGTTCCTACTTTTGTGGCAGCTTAAGTTTTTAAAATTTCATGGTAGCGCTCCATTGTTTTGGTGTAGGAAACTGACCCCAGCCATTTTTGGGGAAGAATAGGTACATCCCGGCTCAAGAGTTCAATTTGTTCAAGCTCTATGTCCATGAGAAGGGAGGTGGGGGGGCTCTGATCATGTAATTACTTGGTAAGTATATATAAAATCTTATTTTACTGTAAAACTGTCATTTTTATATAAGTAACTTACCAAGTAATTACATTGCTGAATCCCAAAAAGACAGGAGGTGGGATACATGGACACAAGCTACTCAAAAACACTCAGTAATGGAGATGAATTTGAAACAGATAGATAGCCAGCATTGGTAAATGCTTGTTGTAACCTTACCTGGTGAGAGAGCTACAGCAGAAGGATACTGCCTCTGGTCGGCGTTCATCTTTAACCTGTAGTGGCGCAGCAGTAAAGCTAAGGGTTGCCTCTACTTTAGTGGGTGCCTTGCAACCAAGGAGTGTTCTGACGGTTGCCAATACATCATAAATAAAGAAAAGTCCTTGCCCTGGCTGCAGTACAAGATTATCAACCAGATAACTTTGTTACCTACACATCACATAAAACCAAAACCTAACCATTACAATCAGTGACTGATGGGTACTCCAGGTACACAATACCCAACGCTTCCCATAACTCGATCACCTGAATCAAACGAGGAGATAGAGAAATAGAAGATATATTCCTATCCTTCCTCTCCCCAGTACCATGCCAGCCATGGAAAACGGACCTTACGTACTGCAGTTTTCATAAGTAGTCTCCACATCACATAAGTAATGAGAGGCAAAAACAGACATACACTTCCAATACGTAGATTGAAGTACTGTGGAGAGCGACAGATTGCGTTTAAATGCCAGTGAAGTGGTGACTGCTCTAATTTCGTGGGCTTTAACTTTCAATAAGGGTAATGTCTCTTCCTGAATATCACTGTGGGATTAAGAGATTACTCCTCTTAGAAAGAAGGACAATGTGTTCTTGGACATAGGTCTGTTGGACCAAGGGTGCTTGTCAGGTTCTTGACAGAGAATGAACGGCCCAGAACAGAGCCAGGGATTGGATGGGGTTTCATTCTTGGCTAAGAACCCAAGAGTGAACATGCAGACCGCATCCCCTTGTGGAAAGCCAACTTGCTTGTCCAAAGCCTGCAATTCGCTAATTCTTTTCACTGTGGCCAAAGCAACTAAAAAGAGGGTTTTCCTTGTTAAGTCCCTCAGAGATGAGCCGTGAAGGGGCTCAAAGGAAGGACCTGAGAGCCAATGAAGTATGACATCTAAGTTCCACGATACAGAAGTCAGTTTGTCTTGTTTCGAAGTATCAAAAGATTTAATTAAGTCAATAATATCATGACTTGCAGCAAGATTCAGGCCTCTATGCCTAAACACCAAATTAAGCATGGGTCTATAACCCTTGATAGTCGAAGTCACTAGGCCTCAGGGAGACTTCAGGAAGAGCAAAAAGTCCACTATCTTTGCTAAAGTGGTTTCGGAAGACGAGATGCCGTGTCTTCGACACCAACTGCAGAAGACTGACCACTGCCTGGAAGACATTGGAGGAGGATTGCCACTTACAGTTGGCAATAGCCTTTGCAGTTGCTTTTGAAAAACCTTTTGCTCTGACAAGCTTCCTGATGAAAGTGATGGAAACGGGGTTGCTTGAGTAGACTTTGATGCTGTGGTAGGAGTCTTGGGAAGTCCACCAACAGTCTGAGAAGGTCCAGGAACCACTCCCTCTGTGGCTAAAATGGGGCCACGAGGGCCACTGAAGAGTTATTGTGGGAATGAAACTTGTTGATGACTTCCCTTGCCATGCTGAATGGAGGGAAGGCACACATGTCCAGGTTGGACCAGTCCTGGAGCATTGCATCCATTGCTTATACCAGAGGGTCTGGGACTGAAGAGCAATAAAAGGAAAGACAGTGATTCTTCGACGTCGCAAACAGGTCTATTGGTTGCTTCCCCCATCGTTTCCACAGGTTGGTGCACACCTGCGGATTTAGTGCCCATTCCGTCGGTAGAACCTGTCTGCAACAACTTAACTTGTCTGCAAGGAAGTTCAATTTGCCCTGAATAAAGCAGGTGACGATCCGGGTGCAGTTGTCCTGGGCCCAAATAAGGAGATCTTTGGCTGCTTGGCAAAGAGAGGGAGAGTACATGCCTCCCTGATTCTTGATGTAGGCCAACGCTGTCATGTTGTCTGAGTGTACTGTGACCGTCTTGTAGCACGTTACTGAAGCAAAATGTTGGAAGGCCAAGTGCAGCTCCCTCAAACTGATGTGGAACTTCCTTTCCTCTTGTGACCATATCCTTGCAACTTCTAAATCCTGCAGATGAGCCCACCAACCCAGATCTGAAGCGACTGAGAATAAGGTTAGGCTTGGGTTCAACAGATGTAATGATTTCCCGACTGAGAATCTCCCTTCTACGAGCTACCACTGAAGGTCCTCCTTGATTTCCAGAGTGATGGGGAAGACAAATGAGTTCAGGAGGGTCTTCCTGCGCCAACTGGCCTTTAGGAAGAACTGTAAGGGTCTTGTGTGATGTCTCCCTAAAGGCACAAACCTCTCTATGGATGAGAGGGTGCCTGGGAGGCTCATCCACTTGTTGGCTGAGCAGGAAGGGAGAGAGAGGAATTTCTGAACAGTCTGCAGGTAGGATTGAATTCTTCTCTGTGACGGAAAAGCCCGAAAATTCTGAGAATTGATCATCATTCCTAAATATAGAATTGACCGAGTCGGGACTAATTGGGACTTGGGAAAGTTGATTAAGAAGCCCAAATCCTGGGCGAGGAGGAGTGTCTTCTGCAAGTCCTCCATGCAGCGAACTCTTGAAAGAGAATGTAGGAGCCAATCACCGAGATAAAGGCATACATTGATGCCCATCAGATGTAGCCACTTCGCTAAAGGGGCGAGAACCCTGGTGAAGACCTGTGGGGCTGTGGGGAGGCCGATGCACAGAGCCCGAAATTGAAAGACCCTGTCCTGGAATACGAACATTAAGTACTTCCTGGATTCTGGATGAACTGGAATACGAAAGTATGCGTCCTTCATGTCTACTGTCACCATCCAATCTCCTCGATGGATGGAGGACAGTACTAATTGATTCGTTTCCATCCTGAATTTTGTTGTTTTCACGAAGAAATTCAGGATGCTCATGTTGAGGACAGGTCTCCAACCCCCCGATGACTTGGGTACAACAAAAAGACGGTTGTAAAACCCCCCCAAGTTTACCTCTTTCACAGCCTCTACAGCCCCTTCCCTGAGCAGAGAAGTCACCTCCTCTGACAGGGCCGAAAACCTCTGTGAGCCTACTGAGTAGGCTGTCAAGGTAATGGGTGCTGACACAAGAGGGGGTTCTGTGCTGAACGGGATGGAATACCCCTCTCTGAGGACTTCTATTACCCATAGCTCTGCCTTCTCACCTCCCATTTCCTCCAAAAATGAAGAAGTCTGGCTCCCACTGGAACACGGAGGACTGGATCCTCACTTGCTAGAGGAGGGTCTGGTAAGGATTTCTTAATTGGGCGCACTGACAGGAGCTTGGTGCGTGGTTGGGACTGATATCTGGCTCTGCCACCTTGAAAGGGCTGCTGCTGTAACGGTGAGGCCACACTGGTACTAAAGGAGGCCGCAGGCGTACGACTCGGTTGCTCAGGTTGTTTGGTAGACTGCACAAGTAAGTCTTGTGTTGTCTTCTTCTGCAACTCAGAAGCTACACGCTCTAAGGTAGCACTAGAGAACAGACTACCATGATCCATGGGAGCAGAGAAGAGATGACTTCTGGGAGGGAGTGACTCCTTTCATGGTAAAAGAGCACCACAGCTCCCCCTTCTTAAGGATTCCTAAGGAAAACAGTGCTGCCAGTTCTTGCAAGCCACCATGAATTGCTTTGTCCGTGCAAGACAACACTCCTAACCAGTCTGTTGCAAAATTATTTTGGAGGGTGGAGCAGTCTTCGATCTTCTTCACCAAAGCCCCCACAGTCCAATCCAAGAAGCTGAATATCTCAAAGACTTTAAACAAGTCCTTTATCAAATGGTCCACCTCTGAAGACAAAAAGATCTTGGAAAAGGCAAACGCCGATCTTCGTGTCAAGTCGATCAACCCGCAGAAATCCCCCCTGGGAAGAGGCAGACACTCCCAAAAAGGAGCTTCCCCTGTGGCATAGAGAGATACCTCCTTTTCGTCATATGAGGTGGAGGGGCACGAAAGGTAGTCTTCCTGAGATCCCTCTTGTCGGACAACCAACCTTCGATATGGGATAAAGCTTTCTTCAAAGAACAGGAGAGCACCATCTTTGGCAGATTAGAGGAGCCTGCAGGTTGCCTCATCATAAAAGCAAAGCCTTGAGACAACAGAGACGAAAGAGAGAAGAACATCGGATAACAAAATCAAAAGTACTTCAACAAAGAAGCATATGCCAACGTGGGTTGCTCCTTCTCTAAGTCTTCTTCTGAAGATGAAATTGAAGAAGGGGCTAAGTCCGGTTGCTCCTGAACTGCAGACGAAGGCTTCTTTAAAAGGTCCAAAATATTGTCTGGGCGACGTTGGATCAGGTCCAAAGAAGAATCTTGCACCTCAGGAACACTGACAGTCGACAAATCCAACTACAAGGGATGCTCATGGCGAGCCGCACGTGCCGCTGAACGCTTGGCAGAAAGGGCACAAAAAGAGCAGGTGAATGCGTTGACACAGGTGGGCAAGAAGTCACAGGTTAAGCCACCGAGACCAAAGAACATTCAGACACAGGTGAACACTCGGCTAAAGGCTGATCTAACACCGGTTGCTTCTTAGAAAGTGAATGTTTAGCAGAACGTTCTGACACTGGACGTTGGGTGCCAAGAGGAAGTTTGGAGTGCTCAGCTCCTCCTGGGTGCTCAGAATCCACTACACATATGGAACTCACTGGGCGTTTGACTTCCACTGAATGCTGAAATTGCACTGGTGTCTCTCCTACTGGTCGTCTGATGCCAGCTGGATGCCTGATGCCAACCGGGCACTTGAACACTACACTCTCTTCTCTTAGCTGCCACTGCAAGTACTCCCACTGGGCGCTCGGCAGCTACTGGCCACTCGAAACTCTTCTTAAATGAGCACTTGGGGACAAAACATTCAGGAGACATCAGGGCACTTTTCTGGTCCCAGAAAATGCACAATGCTTCTGGACTATGATCCAGACCTCTGGAACACTTGAAAGGAAGTGGAACAGCGTGCTCAGGGGCTGCAAGCCTTTTCGTTGGCCTGGAAGACTCGGGAGAGCGCCAGTCCTGCCTCCTGCCCGAGTCGGAATCGGAGCCACTCGACGACAAGGCATGTACATTCACCTGGAAGCCTTTCCAGTGGCTGTCCACTGAGTCCTGGGAACGCACAACAGGCTCGGTTAAGGGGGCAACTACCCGTGGGTAAACCCCACCAACCTCCCTTGGATATCCAGTTTGCCTCCTCCCAGGGTTAGGGAAGTTTGGACCTTTGTCTAGGAGCGTCGATGGGACGAGTAGCTACCTCCTCCACTGACACAACACTTGCACCAACATTATGTGCACTCATTTGATCCATCAGGATCTTAACTGAAGCCCTAAGCTGGGTTACGGTATCCACTAAGATGTCACACTTCTTATCTACCCTGGCTTCTAGGCTGGCTAAGGCACTGGGCTCGGAAGGTTGGGAGCCAGGTAACCGAGTTAATGGAAGAGGAATAGGACTTGGAATAGGGGAAAAGGCAGTCATAGGTGTCGAAAGGACAGGTACTTTAGGAGAATGAGATAACCTAGCCTGGGCTTTAGCACCCGCCTTTCTCTCTCGCTGTCTCTTTGCAGTCTCACTAAATGAGCGTTCAAAATTTTCCATGTCCCCTGATCCCAATCCTTACACTCATCACAATTACGGTCAGGAGAACAAGTTTGTCCTCTACAAGAACTACAAATTGTATGAATGTCATATTTGAAAGATGTCAGTCTGGTCTTGCAGCCCTTGCCGCAACACTGAATTCTACGTGAATGGGAGTCTGACATAGTTAGTCACAATTCGGGAAACTAGCTAAGCTAAAAAGATTAGCGCTACCAAAATAGAGTATTTCACCATTAGTTGGTGAACGTCTGCAACCAACCAGTGAAATCAAACCAAAACAAAAGCTACCCAACAACCAATGTTCAGTCACTGAGTGGCAGGAACGAATTGAGCTCCTGAGCTGGGTTGTACCTATTCTTCCCTGAAAGTGGGCACGGGTCAGTTACCTACACCAAACCAATGGAGTGCTACCGCGAAATTCAAAAAACTTAAACTGCCGCAAAAGTAGGAACTAATAGCAATGTAATTATTTGGTAAGTTGCTTATATAAAAAATGGTTGTTACTGTAAAATCACTTCTGGAACATTTGAACAGTATGGTTCATGGAATGGTGCAAATTTAAACTCTTATGTAATATGTGGTAAAAATGTATACGGTATTGACAAGACTGATAAACAAGGGATACTGAAGCCTGAGCAGCTTTATGCTTTGCTATTTTAATGGTAGCATAAACTGAAATATTGAAATACAAATGTAGCTTTCCTTTTCATGTAGATAATAAAAAAAAACTCTTCATGTGGTCTTTATCATCTGTTTTCTCAACCAGGTTGTCATGTGCAGTCACAGGAAAGCAGCATGCCACATCTGACTCATGATTTGTTACAGAGAACACCTTTACAAATTTTAACCTTACTGAGGTGACCTTGTCACACATTGTTGCCTCCATTGCACAACTTGTATGGTTTCCTTTCTTCAAGGGAAAGGCCTATTACTTCCTTCAGAGCTCAGCTACTTTCTTCTTCCCCTACTGTTTTTCTTTGGACTTATGCCAGATAACAGCACTGATTTCCCTGTCCCACTAGCATCTCATCATTCCAAAGTGGCACATATATAAAAAGTGATTGTAAGGAAGTACTGTAAAACTGAATTGCAGGTGTTTTTACTACTCTGGATATTTTCATAAATGCAGCTGCTTATGAAAACTCTAATGTCATAATAGTGTAATCTGATACTTGAAGTACCTGTGATACATGTACATCCCATCACCTCAAAATTTCTATAACTCAACTCAGAGGCACTAAATAAAAAATTACTCCATCAAGAGAGCCCATGAGTATGATGAGAGCTTATGGTTTTGGAAAATATAAAATCTTTTGAATGTCATTTCATTATCACAATACCATATTCCCTTTACGGGACTACGCATCTGATGAAGTATCTCCATTCTTTTTCTATCTTGTGCACTCATTGCCTGAATTCCCATCTAGGTAAGGTCCTTATCTGACACTTTTTTCATGATCATTTTGACCTTCTTCCCTAGTCAGCATCCTGCCACTTCCATACTAACCACTTCATTGACTAACTACTCTTCTCTCCTTCTTAATATGTGACCAAACAATTTCATTCAATTTTCCAGCCTTACAATACCTTATCTCTCTGCTGCTTCCTCATTGGAGATATAATCTCCCCCGTAACTCTAGCTATAAACCTAAATATTTTGTAGTCACACATATTAAGAATAACCTTCAGTTTCTTCGTAAGAAAATGAAGGTTGCTTTCTACTGTGTACAATGCCCAGACCCCACACAAGCATCTCATACTTCTATTCTCTCTAGCAATGGAATAATCTTTATAACAAGAGTACAGCAATCGCTCTCTACTTTATTAACCTTATGCTAGTCAACATCTTTGCTGAACATAAATTTAAACAAGTAAAAATTACACTTTCTGTGTGAAACTATGTTATATACAGTAAATGCTTCGATAACAGTATTATTTTATGTATATGTTTTTACTGCCAACCAATACTGTATAACACTTCATTAAAATTCTTGAGCTTTGGGAAGACCTAATTGAAATTTCACTGCTGCACATCTACTTCCATATTCTGCTCATTTACTTTTAATTTATATAGCTGGCTTCAGTTACAAAACACACATTACAGTAGTAAATACAGTATATAAATTTTATTTATATACCTACTCTTTGATGCTCATATCACAATAAGAGTTATGAGGTGTCAACAGTACAGTCATCACACACACTAAACAGCACAGCACAGCACCAAAACTATCAGCAATGATACTCTAAATATTCTTTCAGTTGTCTCATAATACCCAAGTTAATAAAATGGCCTGAAGTATAATGAGGTTACATAGTAATAAGGCATGGTTCAGTACAACAATACCTGGGTAGTATGTAAGATTATTAACATTCATTATAAAACCAGCTTAACCATGAGAGAAAAATATATACACACAAAGCATCTTTCCTACTCAATTTCTGTATTTATTAGAATACCAAATGCAGTTTTGTATGGTTCATTGTTAATACTAATTAATATTGATGCCAGAAGAGGGAGAATTACAGTTAAGCATAATGGTGTGTTTTTGTGTATACTGTAAGATATTAAAGAGCATATTCATACCAGATATTACATAAAAACTTCAATTCTAACTACATCAATATAAGAGATTGAAACAATCCTTAATAAAACTGTGGTTTGCATGCTATGCAGGAAAGAAATCATTCTAAATTATTGTACAGCTTCATACAAACCACAGATTTACAAATGACATATATTTATTGAAGATTAATAAGGGTGTAAGAGGATCAGGTGCTGTGAATACTGACTTGCATTCACCTGTTGTCCTAGGTCAACTATCCTTGATTATAGATCCCTCATATCAATCCTGTCTTTATCAATCTTTGAACTTCTATTTATAATGTGCCCCTAAGTCTTCTATCATCTACTACTACTTTGATTCATGTATCCTCTGAACCTTGAATTATCTTCATCAGCCAGAATCTAGGTCCACAAACAGAAACCAATGAAGCTACTACATCGGTGTTTACTATCCAGACACAAGACTAGGCAAGTTGGGTAAATTTGTTTACCACTATAAAAACAAGAGGTTTGTAAAAACATCATACCTTAATGGAAAAGTACCAGCACTTAAGTGAATCTATTTCAAAACCTATCACAAACATTACCAAGCTCACTTATGAATGAATAACGTTGAAAGTAACTCACAATCTGTGTACGAAATCCATTCTTGACCTTGTCTCCTCCAAGTCCTGTCACTCTTTTACATATATGGTGATGAGGATTCATAGGGGATCGGGCAATGATCACATCTCCTCGGCTGATGCGATTAAAACGGGGACTAATATGTTCTGTTAGTATCACATCCTCTGAGTAAATTGTTGGCTCCATTGAAGGACCTTTACACTTTGAAATGATGGAAACAAATACAGTAATTAATTTTGGGCTAATGATTACAGGTCACAAATTCTAATGTACTGTAACTCTTTACAATGGTTACCTAGCTTACTTTAAAAAAATATAATAGAGAAAGAACAGATACAGGGTACAATAAAAAAAAATGTATATTAATTTAACTCAAGTTGAAGTTATTTTACTACCTATAGATTTCCCTCATCTTAAAAGACTAAAATAAACCATACCACTAAGATCCTGTACAGTGTTTTCCCTTACCACAACAAAATCTCCAACAAATTCCAGGGTACAGTGAGCTATGCAGCCATACTGCACCATATAGCCTGCTACTCCGAGGGTGCGGCCAAGCAAATGATAAATTCTGCCACGCATCACTTTATACTTTGCATCTTCATAAGCACTTCTTGTTCTGAAACACAAAAATATAAGATCACTATACAGTATATATATATATATATACCTGTATATGTGTGTGTGCGCAAGCTTCAGTAACATATATTTGTAAGTTCATGTAGAAAGTCTCTTATCCAGAATAATGAGGACCAAGAGTGTTCTGAATTACTGGTTTTTTTGGATAATTTACCCTCAGCCTAGAGATCAACCTAGGTTAATTCAGTCTGATTTGCAAAGGTCATTATAATGAATTAATATAAACTATAAAGAATTATTACAACAAAAAAATTTTTAAAAATTAAAATTCTTATAAATAATAAGGAAACAGTAATATTGAGTAAAGGAAGCTCCTGTAAATGTTAGTTAGATTCACTAGAAATTTGACAAGTAACCGAGTAGGATATACCACTCTTGGGAATATTGTATTGTGCATCTTAAATGCACTAACAGCTTGTGTACTGAGTTCAAACTTAAGCATTTTATATAAAATATGTAACCATTATGGAGAAAGTAATAATAAAGAAAATTAAAGGCCTAATGCTTTATTCTGTCAATTCTTGAATCTATATTGTAGGCTAGAATAGACTATGTAGAGCCAACACTATCATGGAACATATCATTGTCAGAGACTGCACATACAGCATGATGATTTAAACTGAACATAATGTAGAACACAGTAATGACTATGTATTCAAGTCATAAAATAAAAAGGTCTAAAGTTTTCTTAATTTTCTAGAATTCTAACAAATCACTACGGTAGGTTAGGCTATCCTAAACGGTTCAATGGACACATATTAAATTCAGAAATAAGCTAGCCTATATACATTTAAAAGGACAGTATAATTAGTCATGTGAAAAAGCTTAAATTTTTACTCTAATATTAAACATCTCAATCTTTGAGCTCTCAGTCTTTTTTCCAGCCTCATGCTACTACAGCTCCAACAATTTCTTATTGTTAGCAGTATCTTCCTACTATATCCCAGCCATGAATCTCAACATTCTATGGTCAGACCTTTCCAAAATCTATTTTCCCAATCAATGGCTATGTTTCTTCAGCAAGTAACCATTGTAAGTCTGTCCTCCCTCTAGTAATGGAATATTTTTGTTAATATGGAAATGCGCATGTGTATGAGTTGTGTATGTGTATAAGTATTATACATCCTTATCTATTAGTATGTATATACAGTATGTATCTATGCATACAGAATGTATATATGTAATGCAAATTAAATGCATATACTTGATCCGTCATAATCTTACAAGTTGAAATTGATATTGTATCAATGAATTAATCCTGATTACACGAACCCAAACTTGCAGCATTTCATGTTCATATTATACATTTCTTGACAACACTGTCCTGCATGAGAGACACAACTTAAATATAAATATCACTGACAGATCACAAGTTTAAAATACTAAGTTACTCCCTATTATACAGCATAGGTGATTATATAGTTACTTTAAAATTAGCCACATAATTACGACTACCTAATAATAATGAACCTCCATAAAGCTTTTTAATGCAAATATCAACAGAGCTGAGGAAGACCCATGATGAGAACCTTAGAAAGCAATAATTGCTTTTTATGACAAAATTAGTTGAAAATGTCAAACTTATGCATGAAAAATTATAGATTTTAGTTGGACAATTTGTGCACCTGTGATTAGATAAATCTGGCTTACAGCTGGTTTCCCTGTTATTACTCTTATATTTACTGTAAATACAAGCTTGCTTGTGCATGTCACCACCGATCAATCCAACTCTGCAGCCCAGTCACCACCTGGTGCAAGGCAGGTTAATAGGGCAGGCCTACCACACCAAAGCTGATGAGGTATAGCCTAGGTTGTCACAACTTGTGGCACATACACCCAAACTTTGTAAGCTACATGTAAAACACTAACTTAAACAAGGTTACTTGTAAGGGGATGTGCAGTGCATAAACTTAACTATTCAAGTTAACCTAGGGAAGTTTGATTAGACTTCACTAGTTCCTCAAGGGTTTCCTTAAGCCTAACAAAAGATTGTGAATTTATTGAATTACCTCACCTGTACTGAATTGTACACACTCTTTTCAATATAGTCTATTCAGCCAAAGAATTTTATCATTAATGGTAAAATTTTATTTTAAACCATTATTGCATTTTTAGCAAAACTGAAGAATACTACTGAAGCCTGCTTAGGCTATGTTTATGCCTTTTGTTTGTGTTATTGATATTTACAGTCTTTTGTTTATATTGTACATTCATCCCCATGGATCAGGGTACTAAACACGGCGCCCATTTTGCGCGTAAACTGATAATTACCTAACCAGAGGGGCGTGGTAGAAGTCTTCAGTTTTACCAGTTTTTACTTAAAAATACCATTTACCTGTGTTTTAATGTGTGCTTCGACCATTTCTGACGTTCATTTTGTTGGAAAATGACCTAAACAACCACACTTAACCTAACTTAACTTAGGGTACCAGTCCTTTCCCCTTCTGCATATTACTGTAGCCTGAAAACAATAACTCACCATGAATGAGAACTAGCTTATCAATGCAATTAATGTCCTTGTTGCTTATTTCACTCATTTTGTGGCCCCCACCCACCCTCTTCCATCCATGTTGTGATTTAAAGTAAAATAAGCTAATCTATACCATGTTACAACTGTTACCTTCCAGTTACTACGGTAGGCCCCACACCTTCCAAACCTAACTTAGGGCGCAGTACCCAGGCCTGGCTGGGAGGTGGACCCCCTAAGTAACACTGAATATCCCTGTCTCCTTATTCTGCATAGTACCCGTTTCCTGATTTTAGAAAATACTTTTAAAGCTCAACACACACAGGTTAGGATAAGCTATTCCACTCTCTTCACAGTTTTAACCCCAGCTAGCATTGGGTAGTCACTCCTACAAGCTATTACCCTGACGGGAGTGCACAGTATCCACGAAGAACAGCCGCTAGAGTTTAGTGTTACTAATAAATCATCGCAAATCTTTGGACAGGTTAACTATCTATATTAGGAAAATAAATACAAAGAAAACTTAACAACATTGTTACCCAAAGAAGAATTGCCAACGACCTATGCAAACAAATCAAAAGACAACATCAAACATGAACCTGTTTACAGAAATAATTTGTCTTTCAGTAATACAAGAAATAACCTAAAGGACACAAAAATAAGAATATAAAATGTTTTATAAACAAATAAAAGTGTTGTTTTATTAACCTAATACTTATACATTCCTCACGCAACGCCGCTACGATGGGCCATTGATAGGTCTAGTATACAATAATATCAGTGATGGCTTTACACGGGAGATTGTTTACATATTACATAACTATCTTTTTCAGGTAAGCAGAAATTCAATTCCTGTAACGGCTCTCACTACTGATACCTCTTGCGTACCATTTGTTTTCTTGCCCTGGATTTCCTAATTACTCTCCATTCCTAGCTCTTTTTTATGCAAATAAAGTTTCGCAGTATTAATTAAGCAATTTCAGCATACGCTTTCTCTTCAGCTAAAATCATGCAATGTTCAGAAGCAACTGGTTAGTGTGTCACTGTAGTCCTGATTCCTCGTCCGTCGCTGGTTCGACCCCACGGGACGGTGGACTTATTATCAACTAAAAATTCCCCTTCGGT